>NC_047672.1:35954613-36310446 GCF_011762505.2 Arvicanthis niloticus | reverse complement strand
AATACTCCAGGTACCTTTATTTTCCAGTATCTGTAATTTAGTTTGTTTCCTTTCTTAAATTACAATGAGACTTGGCTTTGAACCAGACATAACCTAATAGTTTGCTCAATTTGGCAAACTAACACAGATATGTGTTCAGCAGAAATGCCTCCTCATCCTAAGCTCTTTATTCACCAGTGTCTAAAAGCCTGTGCAAATAATAAATATTTACTAATGTCAAAAGATACCGAAGAAACTAACATGCCATATGGCATTCAAGGGAATGCCAAATATCTCAGACATCTTTCAACCAAGCTTTCAAATATTTACTCTATTTAAAATAGAGTAAATATCTTCTAGGTCTTGGACTGCTATTTTGAACACATATGCATACATACACACACACACACACACACACACACATATATATATATATATATATATATATATATATATATATATATACACATATATACTTGCCTTGAGGCTGGGGATTGATGTAGGTGAGGGCTGTGGTTAGGGTAGTTTATGATAATAGACTGATGGATGGGAACTGACAGCTTACAACATGGTTTTTTTTTTTTCAGTTGTCATAAAAAAAAGTAACTGGAAGTCAACGTCTGGCATGGCTGCCAACCCAATAAAAACAGCCAGGAAAACATTAACAAAAACAGATGACAAACTCCCTCTGGAAATACTCTCAGTTGGCTGTTTCTGTGCATAATATTGAGGATCAGGCAAATAGAGATTGAAGCCTGCAGAAAGGAAACAATATGAGGGAATCCCCCTCACCTGTGTTCAGGTATACTTCTCCTATGTAGAGTAAATGAAGTCCTGAGTCAATTATTAAATTGCAACAATGGACAATGATTTAACAAAGAATTTCAAGATAAAATGTTTAGTTTTATTTTTTATTTTTACTATGAACTAGTTGTTTTGAGTAATTCCCTCCCCTGGGCTACAAGAATTCTACTCTTGACATACACTGTGTAAAATATTGCAGCTTTTTGTTGGGTAATTTTGGCATATAAAAAATCATGAGATACTTGTAAGATTGAAAACACAGTTTGTCATTGGAAAATAGACAAATAGATACAATAGGTAATTACTTCAAAGACAAGTTAAGTATTTCAGAATCTGTTACTTTTAAAATAAGTGTTTTACGCTAGTAATTATTTAAGTTTACTATTGGCTAAGAGTTGGTACTATTAACAAACTTTCAGGACCACATTAAAGAACTTTACAGAAATGTGTGCAACAAAAATGCCATTGCAGTAGTAAGGACATTCAGAGTTACATAGGTTTGACTATGGCAAGTGATGCATTTCTATTGCTTTATTTACAAAAGTTGGTATTGTGGTCCTGTAACTGACCTCAGATGATTCTGAGCAGAAACAATGCAAGTACTATTTCAAAACCACTGTTGTGTTATATGTACTCAGTATTTTTTCTTTTTAAAATTAATTTTAATAAAAACAAAAATTACATAATTTTCTGCCTTTCTTTTCTTTTTGTCTCTTCCATATACATCCTCATGTGTGCATATATGTTGCATAATTTTATATTATTAAATGCACAAATACCACATATTTTATTTTGTGTATATGACTTTTCAGGGATAACCACTTGATATTATATAACCAGTTGGAGAAGGCCTTCCCTAAGAAAGACTCTTTCTACTATTTTTGGCCTTATTTAGTTACCTAACATGCTTTGTCTGGGGTTGAGTCATTAATGTCTCTCTCATCCATCTTAACATGGCTACTGGTGTGTCTTTGTTTTATTTTATCTTTTATTTTAGATACCTGTCTTACTGAGACTTCATAGACTTGCGTATCTTATGTTAACCAGAAACTATCTAAGTAGACTCAAGGCCAAATGAACAAGATGAAAATGGTTGTGAATCTAAAAGAAGGACCTCCAATTGCTGTTTTGCTATATCAGCTTAATTGCCAACTGAGTTTACTATATATCTTTATAAAAACAAACAGGTGTAGCTATCACCCTTCATCAAAAAATTTTTTCTTTGCAATAGAGAGAGATCATCACAGTTAACAACAATTGAACAAAATAGAGACAACAAATTATCATACGTATATTACTGTTGAAATAACAAATATATCCTCCCTTTAGTTATCTAATTTATTATGTATTTAATAATTCTGCAATGCATTAATCAGTAACTGAATGGTGGTTGCTTCTCATCTATGTCAGAAAATAGAATAGTAGTAGAGTAGTAGGAAATAGTAGAGACAGGAGAATGTCATCAGGTGTATTGTTTTATCTCTTTCAACATTATTGTTTTTGGTTTCAAGATATTTTCAGGGTCTTCTCTTCTGTCTTCCAGTGTTAGGTACATAAACATGGTCAAACAATGTGGTGAGGAAACAAACCCAGTGCTTACACTTATATCCACTAAGCCATCCTCACAATTCCCTCCTATATATGTTTTCCATTATTTTAGAGTGTTCCTTTAGATATATAAAAGTAGTTTACTCTAAGAGAGGATAACTTGATACATCATCTTCAATCATCTACAGCTACTGAATTTGGATGGCAACGAGAGACAAAATAAAATTATCAACTTATTCTACCTATGATTACATAGAAGAATTTATGTTTCTAAATATTTGTAAGAACACACCACACACCCATACACCTAACACACACCCACATAGAAATGGGGAGTAGAAAGAAAGTGTTTATGTATTGTCATGTTTATATCTCTTTCATGCACACACACACACACACACACACAGAGAGAGAGAGAGAGAGAGAGAGAGAGAGAGAGAGAGAGAGAGAGACATGCATTGCATCACCTTATTATTAAATCTAAGAATTTCAATGTTATGGTTTCTGCAAACTGAAACCTAAGAATATCAATTGTGTTATTTTGACCCATACCTGAATATCAGTAGCTAAAACACTGGAATAGATATCTGGTGTCAAAAGCAAAATAAGATGGATGTCCCATCTTCAAAATTGGTGGGTTTTCTTTTGCTCTACCATAAAAAAAAAGGAATGATGTCCAGACACATGGGTGAGGGTGCATCATCTTTATCCAGGTTTGCTAACTCAAATTCTACTCTATTCCAGAAATACTCTGCCTTAAATACACTTAAATATGAAGATGATATTTTCCAGCTGTCTGCGTATATTAATCTAATTTGCCATTTTGATATAACTGTCAACTGTAGTTAGTTAGCATGCTCTGACATATTATCACAAACCTGTAACATAAGACATAAAAAGTTATGCTAATTTTATTAACATAAGATATCCAAACTTTGTCTTTAACTGTATAAATTCCAGAAGCTCTACAGAATACCCTGTTTCCTATATTTCCCATGTTTGAGAACACCAGCATTCCTTTGTCCCTCTGCTTTCTCATAGCCTGCATCATAACATCATTTTTTCTTAGACTTTTGATTGTACCCATACAGATTCTCTTGGTTGGGGCTGCAGAGATGCCTTAGTGGTTAAGTTACCTTGCTCCTCTTCAAAAAGACCCATACATGGATATCATTACTCACATAGGGCAGTTGACAATCACTTATAACCCCAGCTTCAGAGAATTTCACACCTTCTGGTCTAGCCTCAAGAAGTACCCATGGACATATTAAAGGCATAGTCATCATACCCATAGACACACACACACACACATACACACACACTCACATATACATTTACAATAAATTTTAAAACTTAGCTTTCTTATTACAAGTCATAGATATTCTAAGATAATCTTCCTTTCTTTAAATCCTTATTTTTTAAAATTTAACAATTTCCACAAAATTCTTACTTGAATTATGAAATAAATTTATAAATTCAACATGGAATTTATGGGTAATTAACCATGCTGTGACATTGCTCTTCATTTATTGAGCTACAAACAAAAACATAAAATTTGCAATATAATTATTCTAGTGTTGTAATCTAGCTCTGATTCAAAAATTAAAATACAGGTAAGTGCAGACATAGGAACATAACAGCTGCGAGCAAGAGTAAGTATATTCTTGGTTAATGAGAAGGAAGAGACTGAAAATAATCTAGAAATAGAACTCAAAACAAACCCCAGGTTTTTTTTTTTTATAAATTAAGTAATAAAGGAAGATATACAAGTAAATATTTTTTTAAAAAGGTTTGCAATGCCATTATTGTCAGACACACAGGGAAGAAACTGAAGTTATGAGAATTCTAACACAATCACATGTAATAAAGTTTAAAAATAACTTGAGGATAATTATTTATATAATTAACCATTTCAATTTTGTCGATAGTAATACTGACAAACATGCTAATATTTTGATCTGCTACCTATCTATTACTAAATATTTGAAGATGAGTCTAGATTATTCTATTATTCATTCTGCCAAATAGAATGCTAAAATAATGGCCTCAGCACATATGCCAGTCTCATACAATAGTAGAACATAGTAATTTGTATGAACATATAATAACATATAAAAGATCAAATATGTTGGCCAATATCCCCCAACCACAACTGTCATTCTAAATAAAAATAGTCAGAGTTTATATTTTATTATGATGAATTTAATGCAGTTATATATTAATTTATATTACCAAACAACAACACATTCAAAAACTGTGTAAATGTAATCATATTTTCAAAATGTGATATTTGCTCTAAAATATTTTTTTGCAGAAAGACTTTAAAAGATAGCATTAGCTTTTCAGTCATACAGAGGGTAGAAGGAAGCCAAATATTAGCTAATAAGCACTGTTGTTGTATAAGAAATTATTTCCTTAATGAAGTAAGTTGTTTCATTTTATTTACCATGGTAATTATTGAGAAGCAGCAAACATTTTTGACAATGAAGCATATATTCATATGTTTGCATTTCAAGTTTGCATTTCAAGAAATGTTTAGTATTAAATGTAGTCAATGTATTTCTCAGTTTGTAATTGTAAATATTTTCATGGCATATATTTATATGCTTGTTTTTATTATTTCCCAAATGCAATTACACAATGATGAGTATATTCACTAATAAGATAAGAATGAATACTTTATCTATATACTCTATAAAATAAAAAGATACTGATGTGATTCACTAGTTATTGAATATAACTAGAGCTTGGTAATATTTAAAAGATTTATAAGTCTGCTTTTTTCTATGCATAATATGTCATCTAAAATTGTTTAGTTTATTTGATTATAAAAAACATAATCATAAGTTACTCAGTAGGAAACCATACAATGTCATTGTTTTAATGTCTACAAACTTGTCATATATAACAGTTATCTTCCTAGAGAACATATGTCATAATATATCAAAGAACTAATAACTGTTTTAAATGAAATAAGTTAACGACAGTAAAGCTTATTCACTAAAGATCAAATGTGTGTTTAACAGCACATCAGATATGTCATGGATATAACTGTACATATAATCAAAAGCATATCTTTCTTTTGACCCATATAAGCAAATAGTCATAGAGTTTGCAGACACTCATGGGAGAGAAGGCTATAGGACATGGCAAAATTCAATGTAATTATAATGTTCTTGGAAGTTAAATATATATTTAATTTAATTTAATTTAATTTACTGTGTATGGATATTTTGCCTTTGTGTATTCCTATGCACCACTTAGAAGACATGAAGAGTGTGTCAGATCTCCTGAAAGTCGAGTTACATATAATGGTGATCTGCTGAGTGCATGCTGGGAATCAAATGTGGATATTCTGTAAGAACAGTCAGTATTCTTAACAAATAATCCATTTCTCCAATCCCTGCTCTTAGGCTTTTTAAGGGACTCTTAGGTTTTTTTTCATGTATTTTCCATAATAATATGTTAGGTAGAAATAGTACTATATCCATTTTGAATATAACAATATTAATGTCACCAAAATTGAACAACTTTATTATTAAGTAGTAACAGCTGTCCCTTTCTAGGAGCTGTGCAACTGTCTATATGTCCTGTTCAGCAAAGTATTCGTGAACAATTTTTACTTTTATTTATTATAAGCATTTCATTACTTTAATTCAATAGGAATTACTTGTGTGGCAATGTGATAATTTAACCTTTTTGTAATTGGTCATGATGAAATATTTTCTGTAAAAACATCATATTAATAGGCATTTCTTCATTGTCTGTGAAGCATCATCAAGTATTTTTCAACCTGCCATATGTATGCTTTATAAAACAATTTGAATTTTGATCAACATTATGTACCAATATTTGCAAGTAATAATAAGAAGTAGTTGTCCATTTTAAATATTAATTTTGCTTTCCTAATATTCAGTGGATTTGGTGGTTTACCTAAATGATGTCTCATCTAACAAACATTTTATTAACCATTAGAGCAACTGCTAATCTTCTATTTTACTGTCCCCAAATATTGCTTTTATACATCTCTATCATGTCATCCTGTTATTCTGAGGAAATAGGTGTTTATTAATGCTGCTCATGGAATAAGGATGTGATAAATGAAGATACTGTGAGATAGATCACTGTGCTGATGATCAATTATCTTGAAATTCTTAAAGTTACAAGTCTTAAAAAAAGAAAATTAGTTGATGTCAATTACAACTTATTAATGTGTCTTCTCTAGCTAGTATTGTAGGAATAAATTAATAATTACTTACAATAGACTTGAACATAATGGGACCAAATAAGCAGTTTAGTACCTGGGATGCTAAAGTGTGGTTTACAGCTGTGTGCAAATATCTAAGACACCTGTAATAGCAGCTTGAGAGGGAAAATCTACTGTGTGTCCAGTTAGTTTACTTCTATTTTAGCTTGCTACCACTGTAAGATGAGAAAGGCCCTGTACTGTTCAGATCTGCTCAAGATGTGAGTCTGACAGAAAGTAGGTAAAACTAGTATCTTCTTGTGGATAATATGTGTGCAGGGAAATGATAAAAAGTTATATGGATTTTCTATGATTATATGAATGAGGTTGTTTTTTTTGATCAAGACCTGAAGAAGACAATAGTCAATAGGTCAGTAAGTTTTTAGCATCACCAAGCCAAGTGTATAGCACTGATATCACACTCAGTTCCTGGAGTAACGCTTTTAGGAGATATTACTTAGTGAGTTATTATTATGAGCATCTGACCAAAACTTACTTCATGTCCAGTCATGATAATAAAGCAAAAAATTGCACATGGATTCACATGGAAATTAGGGCTTGTTTTTAGGGACTACAAGGATTGCTATACACTCATGTATTTCTGAATAAAACTACATTCTGACTCCTGCAGACCTTTGTTAGAACAGCTTAACATGGTTTCTAAGCAATGATACTCAACCCGTTTAGAGAATGGACACCTTTCTACTCTGTCAGAATACTGCATCAGAACTAGTTTATGTCTAGAACAGCTATCTAGTTCTACTCTTCTGAATAAAGAACTATACTTTCTTTTCTGCCCATTATATAATATATGTAATGAAATCTACATCAGGATCAAAAAACTGTTGTCTGTCAGAGTATGTGTGCTATAAAATAATGATTCCTAAACATATAACAAAATTTAAAAGGCACAGTTAGAGAACAGGAAGGGGGAAACAGAGACACATCAGTTTTGAAATGATAAAAAGGACAGAAACAAACAAAAATAAACACAATTGAAATCGTATCAAACCAATTCAAAAAATTTTTTCAATTTATTTCATTGGCAGAAATCCTTAACATTTGTAAGCTTGTACTTTACAAGCAAACTTTACAGAAATTTTGCCAAGAGCAAATTGAAATTATATTATCACATGGTACACACAAACAGCCATCACCACTATCAATGATATGTTTTTGGGAAGAAATGAGAAAGATGAACATTCTAAAATAGGTTGAGGAAGAAGTAAAGGGACTTTTTTCACTTCCATTTAAAAATCCTTACCGGACTTGATCTTGATGTTTAGGAGGAGAGTAAATCCAGTTCCACAAAAAGGCTTTAAAAAATTGCTACTTTACAAGTCTTGAGGAGGCTGGAGAAATGGCTCAGTGGTTAAGAGCACTGACTCTTTTTCACTAGGTCCTGAGTTCAATTCCCAGCAACCTCATGGTAGCTTACAACCATCTATAATGGGATCCAATGCCCTCACTGTAGACAGCTACAGTGTACTCATATACATTAAATAAATAAATAAATAAATAAATAAATAAATAAGTCTTCAAGCAGACTGTGGCTAAGAAATTCCTGTTAAGCACTAAAGTACCCTGCTTATATTCTGACTTTTAGAGTGGGCTGTTTAGAAGCCCTTGTAGACTTGTATCTTCTGTTTATCCTCGTTTTTAAGTTTCATTCTATTCCTCCCCTCACATTACTTCCATCATTCGAATTTAAGCTTAATAAAATCTTCTTTTCCAATTGTATCATGATTAGTCATTTTGGAGTAGTTGTGACTTATGGTAACTTCTTTCATTTTTAAAATTCTAAGCATTTATTTGCACATCATATTTCTTCACATGTCTTTCAAAAGGTATAAATAACCTATTTTTCTCATCTTCATTTTTTTTTATTTTATTGTAAACATTGTTATTTTGTAACTTGATAATACAGGCTAACTCAAACATAACATACATTTTTATAGCTAATATTGTATCATGAAGAAATGAGAAGCTCCTGTTTAATTGACTTGCCTCAGGATACTTTCAAATATATTCACCTTTCCAGATTGCTTTGATTTACAATTATATTTCCCTTTTGACAGTCTCAGATGATTTTTAATTGCTCCTAATAATCTTCATTATATAAAAAAGATGCTAGTAATTATTTGATTTCAATAAACTCTGACCATGGAAGTAATTTATAGAATAATAATTTTGTATCTTGAAAGCAGATGGATTAATGACACAGACAATTCAATAGGCAAAGATTACTTTGAATGAGAGGTTAGCACAATGAATAGCATATTTGGTTTCAAAAACAACTTATAAACTAAAAGCTTTTAGAATCAGCAAGGAATCAAACTGAAAATACTATAAGACAATATCTGTTCTCAATCAGGGCAAAAGATAACATGAATTAAAAATATTAATCCACATAATATGTAATAAGGATGCTAAGTAGTATATAATAGACATAATAAGATATAGGTAATTTTATTAGAAAACAAATAAGTAAAAGGGACGAATCTTTGGCTGTTTTTGGTGTTCTACCATGTTTACACTATCGATGAATTCATTAATTTTTGTTCCAAAAATCATTGCAAAAGGAAGCTTTGGAATTACAGTTGAGACAAACAGTATGGATCCTATCATAACAACAACAACCAAAAAACAGCAACAGGAACTGTATACAGTATCATTTGGTAATGGAAAACTCAACCCACAGCTGTTAGCTGAGTTACCATCTCTTTTTCATATGACCATAACTACAGAGAAACTCTATGTGGGGCCGACAAAAAGACATAAGACATCTCAGTATCACCCTTCCATATTTTTAAGATCTACTATGGAAGAACTATTGTATAAAACATCAGAATATTGGCATAAAAACTTACAAGTTCATCCGTGAAATAGAATTAAGGAACCATATAAAAAGAATATCTTGTGGATTGTGTAGAAGCATCACATATCAATTAAAATTCTGATGGTTTATTAGCAAAAGGCAAGAAATAACATGTGGGAGTTCTCGTAGAGAGATAGGAACTCTAGGAGATAATCAGAGGTATAAAGATTCACTATCCAGACATTGAGGAAGTCAGATATATGAAACTGAGAAAAGGTCACTAACCTTATGGTAGACATGGTTTATTGGGTTCAATAAATTATTAGCCAGTCAGGAAACAAGTTTAGCATAAGGCCATTAAACATTGTAAATAAAAATTAGACTCCAAGTTACTATTCTGAAATTGGGGTGCCAATGAAAACATCCTGAGGTTACAAATAGCTCACTGAACCTGGGGCTAGAACTTGAACATCCAGGCTTAGAACTAGAGAACGCCCATGTGGAAGGAGATTTCCCAGCCAATGAGCATGGAAGGAGCCTGAAACTCCATAGACTGTGTGGAAAGCTTCAAAAAGACCTTGCTGAATATGGAAGCCTCCTTGTAACACAGTAGCTGTGGCTTCTTCCGAGTGAGAAAGGTCAAAGACAGTTCTACATAGAGCTAGGAAGCCCATGGGGAAACTGAAGCCCATTTTGAGTTCACAGGGGAAAAGCCTGCAACCATCCAGAGTCCAACAGAGAGAAGGACTGACCCTTATAGAACCAGGATGTAGCAGTGTATATATATATATGTCCTGTTAGACTGAGCAGATCTGGCAGAAGCTAGATACAGGCACATGTTGGCCTGAGGATCTTTGCCACTTCGATGGCCCAACAGTTTCACAGAGTGGGGGAAGGTCAGACATTAGGTGAGGTGCTAGGTCACCTACATACAGGAAGAGACCTAGCACACCTCTTCTCTGTGATCAAAAGGGCAGGGGTGTGGCTAGTCACAGGCAAGACATAGAATCCAAACAAAAACACACAGAAGAAATCCCAGTGCAGCCAAACTTCTGACCAGATAAGAATTATTTAAGACGCCGGGCAGTGGTGGCGCATGCCTTTAATCCCAGCACTTGGGAGGCAGAAGCAGGTGGATTTCTGAGTTCGAGGCTAGCCTGGTCTACAGAGTGAGTTCCAGGACAGTCAGGACTACACAGAGAAACTCTGTCTCAAAAAACAAAACAAAACAAACAAACAAAAAAAACCAAAAACAACAACAAAAAAAGAATTATTTAAGACAACTTGAGTGTCTCAGGGAAGCTAGAGACTCCCAGGACCCAACAGGGATGACTAGCCAAAATGTCCAGTGAATGGGGAGATAAAACTTGTGGAGATAATTTCCAGTAGTTAGACAAAGCTTTTGGTCGGAGAATGGGGCCACCTTCCCACCTGAAAATTTCTAACCCAGAAATGTTCCTGTCCAAAGGAAAGACAGAGACAAAAAGTGGAACAGAGACTGAAGGGAAGGCCATCTGTAGACCACCCCACCTGGGGATTCATCCTGTCTCTAAACACCAAACCCCAACAATTGCTGTTGCCCAAAGGGTTTGCTGACAGGAATCTGGTGTGGCTGTTCCCTGGGAGGTTCTGCTAGCACCTTACCAATGCAGATGTGGATGCTCACAGCCAACCATCTGACTGAGCTCAAGGGCCCTGGCAGAGAAACTGGGGAAAGGACTGGAGGAGCAGAGGGGTATTGCTAACCCACAGGAAGAACAATGTTAGCAGGCTGGACCACGCAGTGCTTCCAGGGACTAGACCACCAAGCCAGAAGTGAACAAGGAGGGATCCATGGCTCCAAATATATGTAGCATAGGATGGCCTTGTCTGACATCAGTGGAAAGGAAGGCCCTTGGTATTGTGTAGGTTTGATGCTCCAGCATAGGGGGATGCTGGAGTGGGGGTAGGTGGATAAGTAGGGAAGCACCCTTATAGAGGCATAGGAGAAGGGGAGAGGGCACATGGGATGGGGGTGTTGTGGATGGGTAATCGAGAAAAGGGATATCATTTGAGATGTAAAGGACAGAAATGATTAATAAGAAATTAAATTGAAATACAAAAAGAATTAAAAGAATTATTTGAAATTATGGCTTAATGATAATGAGGGAAAGAGACTGAGTATGAAACACCATCAACAGATATTAATATAAATAATTTGAAACTAATTAAATGAAGTCCTTAAAGAAAGAGTTAAGTAACATTAAAAAAAATCCCCCAGAAGAAAGACCTTAGAGAAAATTAAATACAAAGACAGATATGAAGTTTAGAGAGTATTAAGAGAGAAATAAATAAGTACACATAGAAGATAAAGTCTCTGAAAAAGAGAAAGATAGAAATGTATTAGAAGGCACATAGATGCTAAGAATATGAAGAAACTAAACATAGACAGTCATAGAAATACTGAGTTTAAGTATAAAAAATAGTCTCTGAAGAAAGAGTAAAAGAAAAACAAGTGTTCCAAAAAAGGAGAAAAATAAACTCTGCAAAAGAAGGAGAGAGAAATACCATTAATAAAGTTTCTGTAAAAGGAGAAAATTAGATTAAAAAAGAAAATATTTTCCATGTTACAAAATAAAAAACACTATAGAAGATGGCACGTGGACCTCATAGACTGTTGTTATGGCTGCCAAAATAGAAATGATACACTCAGCAATGACTGCAATTGTATACATCCTCTTTAAGAAAGATCAGAATGAAGCATGTTTAGAGAAGAAGAAACTGGAAGGTGGACAACATATGAGATGTAAAATAAATAAAATAATCAATTAAAAAAAAGCAAGTGGATATAATCACATACCGTCACAAGTTATCTCACCATCAGACTACAATAGCAAGAGAATTCACCATATTCTTACAGAACTGCTGGAAGTAACTGATTTTTAAAATAGCGTTTAATTAATTATTTTGAGATAAGATCTTTCTGTGTAGCCTAGATTGGTGTCAAATGTAAATCCCCCGGAATTTGGCTTCCAGTTACTGAAGCTACAGGCTGCTCCCTAACTCACAGAGCATCTTTCTGATAACAGTGTTTCTGTTGCTCTCCCTTCCCAAATTCACTACTTCAGGAGCTGGTATACCTAGAATCATCCTCCTATAAATACACTGTTCTCATATACTTGTTCATTTAAGATTTTTAAATGACTTTAAATTACATCAACGGCACATAATATAAGCTATAATTATACATAAATTATTGACTCACATATTTGTCACCTTGCCTTTTGTTTAAAACCATAAAATATTTGTGGGATCTTTGTGTTTCTTTACAGAATCATGAATTTCTCTCCAACAACCATAACTTTCTTAGCACCACAATTAATGTCATTAAACACTGGCAGTGTGAGTAGATACATAATGTACATTGTATTTTTCACTGTGACTCTATTTAGTACAGCTCTGTTTCTCTTATTTAAAATGAAAACAGATAAAAGTTCTTATAAGTAGGTCTGTGTTTGAAACAGGTATAGCTTACTGGCTGTTGTTGTCTCCAGCTGTTATTCCTTTCAGCCACCAATGATCATACATAGCCTAGTTAGATAAATCTTTTGTCTTAAGAGATGATCTTCAACAAAGTTTTATTTTGTTTTAAACTCAACCTAAAAAAAATCACAGCTGGAAAGATCTACAAAGAAAATTTTCTCCTCTAAAGGCAACTTAAAGCTCGTGGAAAACACAGTTTCATTTTAGAAAGGAACGATCATCTCTGTGGGATAAAAGCTCAAAAATTAGAATTCATGGTTTCTTCTACAAAAGGCAAAACTATAGGGACAAGAAACAGACAATGTTTGCTAGACTAATAGATGTGGCTGAGAGACTACAAGGAGCAATGTGAGCAGATTTATGTATCTTGATGTAAGTTACAGATAACAAGGCAAAGCCCTTATAAAGAATTTGTACAACTATACATCAAAATAAGTGAATTTTGCTCAACTAGTCTTTAAATAGAGGTTTGTAATAAATTTGACACCATCAGTGGTGGCTGTGCCTACTAATCAGTTGGAAAAATATGAAAATATTCACTAACAACCACATTTAGTTTCAGAGAATGACCAGAGGCTTTGTTGAGTAGGAGACATTCAGATTGTTTTCTGTATTTAGTTTCATTATTGACATGATGTTTCAACTCGACTGAAAGCATGCTCCTGTCACAAACTTTGATTCCTCCTTCTTTCCAAAAGTGTATTGCCATTCAGGATAATCTAGCAGGAGAAGCAGCTAAAGACAGCATATGAGTCTTTGGGGTTTAACAAGTATAAAATGACCCACTTCATTCTACTCATTGCACTGCTTTTAGCCACTTACATTCCTCAAGATTACAAACAATTTGAATGACCTTGAGTAATTAATGCCATATGTTTTTAATTCTCCCTCATGTTCTATCTCTTTCTATTCTCTCCTTCCATTTGTATGTATGTATTATTCTACCTCTTTCTTTTCTTAGATTTATAAAGTTTTCTATTCCCCGAATGTTTAGAATGAATCATTGAAGCACTATTCAGAGAATCGTAAATGTAGACCTACTAAACCCAAGAAAAATCTACTTATAATTTTAATTTTAAATAGAAAAGTAGTTTATTAATTGATACATTGCCATTTGCCTGCAAAGTCAACAATAATATAGTTTTGGCACTTATTCTAGTTTCTTTTCTTCTCCTATAATAACACATCATGTTAGGGAGTAACACAATTGACATGGGATTGCTTACATGCCAGGTTTCTGTCAGCCACTGAGAGAATTTCAAGTTACACAGCTAGTCATAACCCAGAACATATCAGATCAGAGGAATCAAATGTATCTTTGCTGCACCCTGTTACTGCTTCTCATCTAGTTTTTCCTGGTACAGCCCATGAAATAGTACTCACTGGGCTGAGTAATCTTACATCATTCAATAATTATGATAATTTCCCATAGACTTGCCTATAGGCAACCCTGATCAAAGTAATTCCTTGACTGAGACTTTTTTTTCTAGATGAGTTTATATTGTGCCAAAGTGACAGTGAAAACTAACCATCATAGGAGTCTAACAAATAAAATGCTTTTTAACAATACTTATGTAGCTCTTTACATATGAAGGCATGCCTTGCCCTGGCTAGATATGTGAGTCAGGTACTAAGCTACATCGTACAGCACAAAGAAAGTAGACAAGAGTCTTCTATGAAAATTGACATCTCTTTGGATATGTATACTTTTCTTTATCACATATCCTATACAGCTCACTTCTTAATGCAGAGAGAGAGTCACAATCTCTATATTATGAAAATAAAAAGACTTAATTTAATATTTTTAAATTAACATGTCTTGTAAGTATCACCCACTACCTTAAAATATGCACTGATGGAAATGAAAAAAGTAGACAGATCTTTAAAAGAACTAATGTACACAAAAGTCAACAAAAGGGGAATCTAAGCCCCTTGTACTAAAGATACTATGCACTTCACAATCAGGGTTCAGAAACTCCTTAGCTGGAACAGACCCGAATCACCCTTGCTGAGGAATAGTTTTCATACAACAAGAAGGTACCATGTAATATCCTAAAGAAAGAAAAAAAGCAACAATCTATAGATCAAATAACAGCTAAGATGAACTACATCAATGTAATGACCAGAGTACCACAGTATGCCAAATGGTACAGTTTGGGCACACGTACTTTGAGGATAGCAAATTACTCTTTAATTGGACTCACAACCTGATCAATAAAGGGAGACCATGACTAGTGCTGGAAACCTAGTCTATCACTCAGTGCTAGTGAAGTCATCATTAGTGGAGAATAAAAATATATAATCACTAATTTTCTACGACAGCACCAACCTATACATGCTATACATACTTGAGCTTTTACAAACTAGTGAAAAATTCACCCCTCATCAAAACAACTTCTTGAAGAATATCACTACACTAAAACACGACCAATCAGAATTTGGACTTGTTATAGCACAGTTCCATTGGAGATATCTATATAAACATTCCTGTTCCGAAGGCTCTGGGAACATTATAGACACGGAGGCAGAGATTCTAAGAGCCGAAGGATCAGGGAGCTTTTTGAGAGATCCTAGTAATATCATAAGTAACACCTGTAATGTCTCACTAGAAAGGTTGCCTAAACCTGTGCTGAGTAAAGATGACAGCAATGAACAAGCCAAAATAAATCATAAAAAATCACCCTCAAGGCCTTCAGCCAACTGTAAGCAAAACAAAACAAAATAAAACAAAACAAAAACAAATGAACAAAAACAACAAAAAAACCTGGGCACAAGGGAGTGGGGAGGTCTTTCTCCAAAAAGAGCCCACCAATATGTTGTCCAGTGTCAAAAGTCAACCATGAAAACACACACACAATCACACACACACACACACACACACACACACACACACACACACACACACACGCACAGTGGAAAGAAATCAAGAAATCAGAAGTCATAGACACAAGCATCACCAACAGAAAACAAGAGATAGAAAACAGAATCTCAGGTGCAGAAGATACCATAGAGAATATTGACACAATTGTCAAAGAAAACACAAAATACAAAAAGTTCTTAACACAAATCATCCAGGAAATCCAGGACACAATGAGAAGACTAAACCTAAGAATAATAGGTATAGAAAAGAGTGACAATTCCCAACTTAAAGGGCCAATAAATATCTTCAAAAAATTATAGAAGAAAACTTCCCTAATCTAAAGAATGAGATGCCCATAAACATAAAAGAGGTGTACAGAATGCCAAATAGACTAGACCAGAAAAGAAATAACCCCATCACATAATAATCAAAACACCAAATGCACAAAACAAAGAAAGAATATTAAATGCAGTAAAGGAAAAAGGCCAAGTAACATATAAACGTGGACCTATCAGAATTACACAAGACTTCTCACCAGATACTGTAAAAGCGAGAAGATCCTGGACACATGTCATACAGACCCTAAGAGAACACAAATGCCAACCCAGGCTACTACACCCAGCAAAACTCTCAATTATCACAGATGGAGAAATGAAGATATTCCATGACAAAACCAAATTTATACAATATCTTTCCACAAACCCAGCACTACAAAGAATAATAGCGGGAAAGCTTCAATACAAGGAGGGAAATTATACCCTAGAAAGAGCAAGAAAGTAATCCTCTTCCAACAAACCCAAAATAAGATAGCCACACAAACAATGCCACCATTAATAACAAATACATCAGGAAGCAACAATCTTCTTTTCCTTAATATCTCTTAACATCAATGGACTCAATTCCCCAATAAAAAGACATAAGCTAATGGGCTGGATAGATAAACAGACCCAGCATTTTGTTGCATGCAGGAAACCCACTTCAGTGACAAAGACAGACACTACCTAAAAGTAAAAGGCTGGAAAACAATTTTTCAAGCAAATGGTTCTAAGAAACAAGGTGGAGTAGAGATTCTAAAACTTCCCATCTGAGAACACAAAGGGAGGGACTCATGGCTCCACCTATATAGGTAGTTGAGGGTGGCCTTGTCAGGCATAGGTGGAAGTGGAGGGCATTGGTGCCTGAAAGTTTGGATTTCCTCGTTTGGGGAATTTCGAGAGCAGGGAGGCAGGAAGGAAAGGATGGTGGGAGCACACCCTCATAGAAATAGGAGGAGGTGGGTGGGATAAGGGTTTTTTTTGAAAAGAATGGGAGAGGAGATAACATTGAAATATGGACAAATTAATTAATTAAATCCAGTTGACTAATTCATTTTAAAAGATGTTTATAAACTAATTTTAAGTATAAAAATGTATGGACAGAAGTATTTCTTTCGCCTGATAAAAATATATCTCAGAGAATGACTCTTTGTACTTCTCATCCCTGTAAAATACATTTTCATATTAATTTACGTCCAGGAGTAGTAAGAAGTTTTAGCAATTTTCTTTCAACTTTTTCTTACTTATCTTTCCAACTGCCTTTACATCTTTGAATAGTATATATTTTGTTTTTTCTATCTCTGGAAAGAGAAGGCTCATTTCTTTCTCTTACTTTAGAAAGCACTGCACCATTCCTTCTTAAACCATAGATGTGGGAGAATAATGACACTCATTACAAATAATTAAATGGAATGCATTAAAATGTAAGGTACCTAAGATGCTTGTGGGATTCCTAGAACTGTTGTTTGAGAGCAAAATTGTTGGTTATTATCATTATCTTGATGTCAGAGTGTATTCACTAAAATATATTATGTGGAGAATTAGGGATGACTTCCTCCACTTTAAAATGTGGTTTTCAATCCTGAAAGGACCTTGTAACCCTTTATCTTTCCTGCTGTGCTACATTCATCAACACACTCCAGTGAGGCCCACATTTTGGAAGGGAACTTTTTCTTCTTCTTCTTCCCACAGAATATACTTTTCTCAGTTCTCTAGCCAGTCCAGGGAGATGAAAACACAGTGTCATCCCTACTGGTACCTAAAATGCTGATGCACAACCACACTGTCAACTTATAAAGAATATACACAGATACATACAATGCTTTTCATTCAAAGCAAAGGACAGGATCTTATCACTTTAGAATTTTATTAAAAATAAAATCTAGCCACTTAATATTCACCACTTAGCTGACTTACGCATGTTGTATGTGAGGAGCTGTACACTGAAGAGTCATGAGCTTGAGCACAAAGCTTCTCAGTAATGAGTTTATTTCTCTGTAGAGTCAAGTGACCTCACAGCTCATCCTGCTCTTCTGTGTTCCTTCTTAAGCTCTAGCAACAGCCCCAGGAGCAACAGAATAGTTCTGCTCCTCAGAAGGATTTGGTACCTGCTGGAAATATTCACCCATACACTTTTTTTCTTGCTGTTAAATCTGTTAAGAATTTTTTTCTTAAACAAAAATGCCTGCAGCATAACTGTATTTCACAGTTAGCATATTGATTTTGGTGTGCAGTTCCTAAGGATACCTGCACTATAAATGGTTGTTTTGTTCTATTATAAAATAGTGCCACTGGTTACACACATCTCTCTCCACCTCCCTTAGTCTTCCCTGTTGAATACTGTTGCATGATTTCAGATATTCACAACTCAATAAGCTCAGTCAATGGGAAAATGTTTGTGTGATACATGAGCTAGCAACAACAATGATGGAGAAAATCATAGAAAACTAAGGACTCCCAAGGCTTCCAGGTAGAGAGCTGAGAAAGTTATAACACACATACAAGAAACACCATTGACTATACTAGAAAATGAATTTTAATTCTTATTTAATTCTTATTTTAATTCTTTATTTTTTAAGCCATAGTAGAATATTTATTCATATGGGAAAATGTTAACAATATACTTCTATATGAAATATATATGATACACAGCAGTATATACAGCTTAATATTTTTATAGAAAGAAAATCAGCTATATGTACAAATCATGCATAATAAAAATTATATACACCATTTATGGTCATCTCTTTAGTGGACTGGATTTGATTACAGTTTATTTAAGTGATATAATATGACTTACTTGCCCTGTAAACTGTATTTGCTTTATCTGTCCTGTGATTATTGCTTCCAACAGCCTGTCTCTGATACAGACACCTCCCCAAGCAGCTTGATATTGATATTGATATTGATATTGATATTGATATTGATATTGATAGGCATAGATATTGTGGGTGGCACTGGCAATCTTCTTATTCTCATACAACTTGGCAAGAACCATTTTTACCTGTTTAGGACAGATGATGGGGGGTGGGGGGGCACATGTGCCTGAAATGTTCTCCTTCCATCTGTAATAGGAACACTATGAGCAACTGGAGGTAATTCTTGTTTCTGGTGCACTTTCACTGATTTTCAGGTCTAATGTTCTAACTGGATTTTCCAGCAAGTGTTCTAGAATGGGGTCATCTTTGACCTCAACCTCTTTTTCAGTTTTCTTCTTTTCATCTCGGTCTGGCTCTATTATCTGAGATTTCTGTATCAGAGCATCTCTTATTTTCTCCAACCACTGGTAAAGGAGCATTCAACTGATAAACAGGTGGTGCTGTACCTAGGTACTCACTTGGTAATATCACTTGTTAACAAAGTGTCCATTTGGGGTCATCCACGAAGTCAGTGACTAATACAAAATATTTTGGCACGCTCATCAATGACACACCACTCCTTGCCATAAATGGCTGCCATTGCACTGATTTCTTCACTCTATCTCTGGTTGCTCCCTAATTCCACTTCAGCCATGTTACTCTGGACCAGCTACACCACCTCCAAATGCCCAAGTCCCAATTCTTCTCTTATAAATTACATCCCAAACACAGTTTTCCTCTCCTTCCTAGCCTCTCAGTTACTCCCATCCCTACCTCATCTCTTCCACAGATTAACTCCTCCTCTGTTTTCCTTCAGAAAGAACATTCCTCCCAGGTGTATCAGTGGGAGACAGAATAGCAAGTTATAAGACTAGGTACACACTCATATTAACGCTGAGTAAGGCAGTTTTAACATATGCTTAATTACTCTATATTGACTATGTTTTTTTTAATTTTCAAACCCTACTTTTAATATGCGTTCCTCAATGCATTATACTCCCTTCTAGCCCACCATCCACAAGATGTAGTAGAAAAGTAAGGTTTTTAAGATACAAGAAAAGTAGACCTGTTTAAAAAATAGTTATTTGGGGTTATTTCAATCTCCAATCATCAGCAGTCTAGTTCAGAAGTGTCACGATAGCAAATACAAATAAGCAGTGTTAGCAGGACCCAGCAGAAATAACCAAATCAGTGGCCTTTGCCAAATCAGTGAGTCACTAGGAGCAACCAGGATCAACAGGGAAGATTAGCAAAGACAAAGGAAAGATCAGCAAAGATAAAGACCAACAAATTATTGTAAAGCTAGCTATGCAAGCCCCTCTGCTGTCCGATGAGTCCTATTTAGACTCCCTCTAAACATAAAGGTAACTGGCACAGGTCTTGTCTTAGCAAAAACCATGTGAGTCAGATTCAGATTACATCAGTCTTTCAATTGGCCTGAGTCCAAGGAAACAGAAAGAAGCCCCCAGATCACCACCAGAAGTTTCTTGGAACATTTTCTTCTATGGCATCACCACAAGGAGAGCTCGGTAACACAATGTAAGGTGATTCAATATATGTGTGTCATTAGCAAAGAATAGTTACTTGGAGCAGAGAAAACCAATGCTTGAGTTGCCACTGTCTGTAGGGTCATATTCATATTCATATCCCTCATCACATGTTCTTTCAACGTGTTTGCTTTAACAAAATGTCCTTTCGCCTGTGTTTGTTTCAGTGAAACATTTCTCTACTTGTCTACCCCAGCAAAACATCATTTTACATAACTGAATTTCCAAAGATACTAGAAGTTTCCACTTCAAAGATGTTCCCCAATCATTATATTAATGAATGGAATGTGATGTATAAATTAAACTATTGGCTATAGTATGTCAAATATTAGGTAAAAAAGTATAAGAATCAGATTGTCCATGTTTGTCAGTCTCTATGCTACATCAATTTCAGATTGTAATTGTCATCCTCAAGGGCTGATAAAAATTGAAATAAACTTGGAGCAGTTTGATACCTTTCTAAAGGTTCTCCCTGTCCCCATACCCCTGAGTTGCATGTTTCCATTCATTATCCTGACCCTCTGGCCTTTTTTCCTGTCTCCCTTCATACCTGAACCTTTCCCCCTTTTTCTTCCCCCTCTGCTCTCCCACCCTGGCCCCTGCACCCCTCTGTCTTCCATGATTATTTTGTTCCCCCTTCTATATGGGATTGAAACATCCTCCATTGGGCCTTTCTTCTTGTTAAACTACTTACAGTCTTTGGGTTGTATCATGGACATTCTGTAGATTTGGACTGTTAGCCACTTACTGGTGAATACATACCATGCATGCCTTTTGGGTCTGGCACTTCACTCAGGATTATATTTTCTAGTTCCATGCAAAATCCACGATGTACTCATTTTTAATACCTGACTTGTATTCCATTGTGTAAGTGAACCAGATTTTCGGTATTTCTTCTACTGTTGAGTACATCTGGGTTGCTTCTAGTTATTACAAAAAAGGCTGCTATGAACATGGTGGTGTGGAGTGTCTTGTGGTATAGTGAATATGCAAAAAGAATAGAGGAAATTAAATATGTAGCAGTTCTGACTTTGTACAAGAATGAAGTCAAATTTTCAAAGGATAGAGTTCACAGATTTGTACTTTTTTTCTTTTCTTCCCACTTAAGAAGATGTCTGTAGTCTAGAGCAGTAATGATTTCTTCCAGGATGAACAACTGAACAGGAAGAATTTGGAGTTTCCTTTCCATGTCCACAGAACCCTGACAGAAATTAAATTGTTTTATGCATGTACTGGGATAATTAATGGTTATCTATGGGTATATCATATGTAAATTTCTAAGCATCACAGAACCACTTAAAGAATGGGGTCCTAAAGTATGCATTAATTATCCATATTTACTGACTACAAGAGAGAGGCAGACAATAGATAACTCAACATCAATGATTTACAAAGTCTTTCCCCCTTGCATATAACAATGGAGGTGGTGTTCCTGGTGGGAAGAAGGGAAATTTTGGTTTTAGAAGCTGTTTCTAACCATGAGATCATGTGCCTCCATTCCAAACCATTGCAGTTCTAGTACATGTGAAGGTAAGGAGGAAGGCAAGAAGGTATAAAAAGTCAAGCCAAAAAAAATCAGATCAGATATGGAGAGGAGAAATTAAGAAAAAACTTACATGTATGTTAATACTTATATATCTTTTCTTTGGGAAGTTTTGACTAAATTGTTGTATATGATCATCATCCATATCTTAATACACAACCTTTAAAGTACAAGTTATTACTTGTTTTGTATAACAGTAGACATACCTCTAGAGAGCTATACTTATAGAAAGCATAAAATCCAAATCGTAACTTAACTCTAAACTATTTATAGAAAGTAATATTTCAAACACCATTCCATTTTCTGCCATTATTTGGGAAACAAGATTAACTCTTATCAGGGAGTTCTGGAAAATCTCACACATTCTTTATTACTCCTTAGATATTAACCTGAAGGTTTTATGGAAATATATACTTAAAATTCCTCTTTAATTTTTGCCCATGGCTGAGCATAGTGAAGGTTTTTTTTAACATTGTAATGAACCTCTATCTGCCACACTAGTAAGATTTAGACCCTAACAGTTTTAAAGTAATGTAGTCATAAGTTATAGAGCACCACCTCATAATTAAAGATTGTCATTTGGGTTCCAACCCATGGGCATTAATTAATTCTTATTTATTGCACCAAAATATTTGAACAATTAAAAGTAACTGTCAGTGCACATGGAGAGTATATGATAGTCCCTGCATCAGGAAACTATTTCTAACCTCTATGATAATTTTCTTGGACATCTGAAATCCTAACTTACATTAATTAAACCTACCATTTTTAATGTTTTGAAAAACTAAAATATAAATTGTTCCACTTTCCTTCTTTTCTTTTGTCTAATGCATTTCCCCTTGTTTGCTCAATTTATAGCTTTTATTGTGTCTTTTAAATGATTCTTTAATTTGTTTGTGTTGAAATTTAAATTTACATTGTGTTTGGTGCTGTTTTCTCAGATCTCCCACCTGATCATTAGATCACGCATGTGAACTTCCTTTGGAGGTAATGATGACTCTAGGAACATGAGTGAGAATGAATCATACAATGTTATTTCAGCGATTATAACAGTTCTTCAAATTACCCAAAGCCACTGTAATGGTATTACATTAATTAATTATATTGTTATAGATTGCTTTTCTCTTTGTGTGATAAAACACTCTGAATCAAAAGCAAATTAAGAGAAGAAATATTTAATTTGTGTTCCAGTTCTAAGGTATAATCTGTCACTGATGGAATCTGACCCTTGCAGCCGAAGTCATGCAGGAAGCCTGATCTCGTCTTGTTTCCAGGCCTATACTCTACTAGTTTTCTTACATAGTTCAAGCCCACCTGCCTAAGAATGATGAGGCTCACAGTCAGTGGGACCTTCTATATCTACAATCAGTCAAGGCACTGCCTGCAAGCAACCCACAGACCACTCTGATTTCGGGACTTCCTTGATTGATGATTCCTATGCCCGAGTGATTCTAGGATGTGTAAAAAATATAAAGCGAAATAGGGAATATAATTTAAATATTATATTTGATCACCATGTATCTATATATTACTGTGTAATGTATTATTCATGTCCTCTCTGATTTCCTTTGTAAACCATTGAGTCTTATTAGTGCCATCTGTTTGAATGTTTACTGATGTCCTTGGCTTGATCTTGTGCAGATAACAATAGCTTTAGTGAGTTTATGCATGTGATAACTATGTCATGTGCAGAAGACAGCCTTTCATTGAACTTCCTGTCCTTAGGTTCTTAACCTCATATGTGGTATTCTCTGTGCCTTTGGTTGTTACTAATGCACACAATATAATTGTTTTTTTTTAATAATTTTAAGTTTGTAGAATTTTATTAAAATGCATTTGTTCTATATTTTATCTGTCATTTGTAAAGGGGTGTTATATTATCAACACTGTTGCATATATTATTAATCTATCATTTCAAATTGATGAATGGTATGTCATAATGTGCTACAAACCAGATGGCAGAAATTTTTCTCTATAGACACAAAAAACTGAGAAATCAAGAAGTTCATCTAGTCTTGGCATTACCAAGCTTCTCTGTGTCTAAAACATAGGGAGCAAGTGGCAGATTCAGCCTTAACTTCAAGAACAATGGCCTAATTTTTTTCAGGACTTACAAGCTAGAGACTTCTGTATATAGATGCTTGGTTGGTGTATTGATTATGCATTGACTATCAAGCCTCTTAGCACTTGGCAGGTTAATATTGTCAGTCCAGAACAGTTTTAGCTTTGGTGATCTGAAATTGTAGGTCCTTGTCAATTGTTTCCCAGACGCTCTGTAGATCTTAATCCACTCTCCTGCAGCAATTGCTTTAATGCTAGTTCCTTCATCTGCTTGTTGTATTACCAGCTCATCCTACTCTACTGATAATAAACATCAAAAATTGATAGATAAACTCTGCATTGGAGAAACCATTTAATTAGCCATGAAACAGCACTTAGAGGTTAATACACTTGACACAAAAGGTTATCAGAACAGCCTTATTATAAAGACAGGGAAGACCTTTTAGCAAAGATAATTGCATCAACTATGAAACATTGTGTTTGCACCAATCACAAGGTTTGTGATGGGTTACCAGAAGTACTTCCTTTCTGTGATGAATGCCAGAGTTGTCAAGAAATTACTGGTGACTGTCTGGCTTAGATTATTGCTTTCAAGTTTTTATTTTGGGTAGTTGAAGTGGTTATAACTGGATCATGTCTTTAGTCATAGTTGAAGGGTTTTCTATAGGTATTTTGATGGTGTCTTCAGAATGATTAAGAATGATCAAAAACATTTAAATGGCCACAAGAACAGTGTGCCAATAAAGAGGTCCCTCGGTTGAGCTTTGCTGGTCAAGGCTACTAGGTAGAAGGGAAATATCTGTCAAATACCTTACTCTTGACAATTTTAATTATTCACAAAAACATAACAAATTTTTAATAAAAGCTTAAGACAGAATGAAAAAAATCCCATAGCATTTAACAGCATTTAGCAATTTAGCAGTACTTTACAATCTTAACATTCACTCCAGTACTCCAGGGAGCACTACATCTCTATGAACTGTTTTTATTTTGCTTTTTAAAAATTTCTAACCTTTTATTGATTCTTTGTAAGTTTCATATAATCTATCACAATACTATTCATCTTCCCCTCTGTCTGCCCTCTGCTCTTGCAACCTCCCTTGCAAAAAAAAAAAAAAAAAAAAAAAAAAAAAAAAAAAAAAAAAAAAAAAAACACAACAACAACAAAAACCTCTCCTCATGGAAGCTGTAATGTGTTACAATCTATCACATGTATACCCTTTTGTCTACACAGCTTTATTTGCAAATATTCATTGCAGTAAGTCATTGGTCAGATTGTTTCATTGTTTTCAGTGAGGCAGGAGTGTTTACAATCACTACTCTCTTCTTTGACTTGTATATCAGTCTCTGAGCTCAATATTGGTCTTTGAGACTCTCTCTCTCTCTCTCTCTCTTTCTCTCCTATTCTCTCTCTCTCTCCTATTCTCTCTCTCTCCCAATCTCTCTCTCCCTCTTTCTCTGTCTCCCTCTCTCTTGTTCTCTTTCTCTGCTTTTTGGTATCATGATTCTCTCTTTAGAGGCTATTTATGTATGTTCATTACATTCTGATATTTTGTCTCATGCTGTTACATAAGTACTACATCTTTATCTTGAGTTTGTTTATTATATGTCTGATAAATTAGAATTATATTTGAGAGACTAGAATTAAGCAGATACCTCTATTTATTAATTTGACATCATCTATTGTCCCTTTCTTAGGTACCTTCTAAACATGTCCAGAAAACTCAAAGATTTTTGTCACTTTCAGCACAATTTTTTCCCATGCTTCAGGCATAAAATTTCGATAAAATCAAGCAAGTTTTGTGTATCTATAAGTGGATATTTGCATACCTTCATATATATAAGTTTATGAATTTGTGCAAATGCATACAGAGGCCAGAGGAAACCTTGAATTTTATTCCTCAGGTACTGGCCTCCTTTATTTTTGATGTAGTCTAGTACTGGCCTAGAATGTACAGATTTAGTTAGATTGGCTGACCTGATAGCTTAGAAATTCTTCCTGTCTCCAACTTTCTAGATTGTAATTTCAAGTGTTTAACACTAAAACTGAGTTTTTGGTATGACTCCTAATGACAGTGCTGAAGTCTTCATGTTTATAAGGCAAGCATTTTACCAAATGAGCTTTCTTCACTGACCTGGAAACATGACTTTAAACTCTACCTCCTGTGCATGATTTTGTTGTACAAGTTACCTTCCCACTGTAGCATCTAAAATACAACCACCACTGTTCCCTGCAAAGCTCCTTAACATGCTTTTGAGTAATGAATTTTCAAACTCCAAATTTGAACTTAGCAAATTTTCACTTTTTTTTTTCTTTTAATTAGCGCATTGACTACACATAAGTTTTATACCAGGAAATATATATATATTCTTTTCTGTCTCTTATAATGGTTGAAATACCAACCCCTACCAACACAGATTTTAAAGAGTTTCCAATCTTTTTGTTCACACCTCCTCTACAATGCTTTCTGTTAGTATTCTAATTCTGTCACCTATCTTTAACAAAGGAGCCTCTACAGATATTATCCTCTGTGCCTATAACATTCCAAGCCTCTTAGTTGCCTTTTCAAGTGTTCTTCTTTTAATAACAACAAAACATACTGAAAAAATACTAAGCTTCAGAGTGAGTATTGATCTACTTGTACATTATGGAATGTTCAGCTTATGGTAACTTTTCAAAGTAATTACAATATGTTCAGCTTATGGTAACTTTTCAAAGTAATTACAATATAGTACTTCCTAAGCAAATTTTATTATATACAGCAGAAATGCTATGTATCTCACTGTTTTATTGCTGTAGCATTACTGAAGTCATTAGTGATATTATTTGATTAATTCTTTGCTCTTTCACTAGTCCATTAGATCTATGATGCCTGGGATTATGCAGATTCAGCTTATCCTTCCATCTCACCATATATCAATGTCTGCCGCCTGAGCTTAGGGATTAATAAGCATTGTCTGGATGAGAAAATACAATGAATTCTGTAGGGTTTGATGAATGTGTGGACAAAGAAGGTGATCTTGAGATTTTTGTTGTTGTTGTTATGGTCTGGAGCAGAATAAGAAGTCACCAATTGAGACAAGTATACTGTCTAGGGGACAATAAGTTTAGAAAAGTAGAAAATGATTTCTGTTTCCTTGTCACTTATCTTAAATGGTGTAACAACTTTTCACAGATACTTTTAACAAAATAATGTATGAGGTGCCTTATACAAAGCAATGTTCTTAAGAAAGGATGTGAAGGATGTTTCCCAGATGCAGCTCAGGACTGTTAAAAAATAATGTCAATTACTCTATCCTATCTCAAAAGTTGAGTGTCTCCACAATATTAAAAATCATTATGTCAAGTACATAGAACTCTTCAAAACAAGGTCACTATTAAGTAAGGAGTAATTAACACTTAAGATAAACAGCAAGTAAGGCACCAGGGGTGTAAGTAAGATGTCACAGATGAGACAGTACTTAAAGCCCTTCTGGGAAGTCAGTAAACAGCATCAATCATATTTCTGTCAGAGACTAGATTTGAAAAAAATAGGTGACCTGATATTGAAAAGTGTCCTGTGCATGCTTTGAAACAGTCAAGGCAGCAGTTTCTAGCTGAAGTTCTCCATACTCAGGTGCAGTATGGTTTCTGCTGCCTGGTGAAGCATCACAAATGGCAGGCTTTGACAGCTCCTGGACCTGTTGAATAATTTATCTGTCAAACATTCAAAACAAAATTGCACAGATGTTAAAGTACATGCATATGCAGTAAGAATATCCTACCTAAGGACAACAAAATGTTCTTCACACTCAAAAGATTGAGGAAAAGAATATTCTGTTTTGAAATGTACCAAGAGTTATACTTAAGTCACCTATTCATTTATGGTCATTTTGATCCACTTAAAGTCCTGACAATGGTTAATTTCAATGAAGAAGTACTATATTTCTGTTTTCACCTAAAACTTAACATATGTTTGTGATGTGACATATCCTATCTTATTAGCAGGAATAATATATAATTAAATCTTCATTTAAATAAAATTTTAAGTTTTAAAAGACAAATAAACAGAATGTTTCCACTCATCTTTACTGTAATTACTACAGTTAGACAAAACCTTCTTGGCAGTTTGCAAGTAGGGCATAGTCCAGTTGGGTTCTTTGCATCTCATCATTGTAACAAATACCCACAATCATTCACCTTATAAAGAGAAAAGGGTCTATCTTTAATTTGTTGATTGGCTCACTGCTATTGGAATATGGCTTCAAGCCATTGTAGGCCACAGTGGAGCAACACCATTCAAGTCACAGTTCAGAGAAGAAGCAGGAGAAAGAGGAGAAGGAGAAGAAGGAGAAGGAGAAGAAGGAGGAGAAGGAGAAAGAGGAGAAGGAGAAGGAGGAGAAGAAGGAGAAGAGGAGGAGGAGGAGCAGAAGGAGAAGAGGAGGAGGAGCAGAAGGAAAAGTAGATGAAGAGGAGGAGGAGGAAAAGAGGAGGAGGACAGAGACAAACAGGGAAGGGGGATTGTTCCTACTATGTGATTCAGTGATATACTTCCCCAGTACTCAAAGATATCTCACTAGGCATCATATTTTAAAGATTATACTACCTTTTTCAAATAGTGACATGTCTAAAACTAACCCTTTTTGGCATACAGGCCTACTTTGTATGCTCAAGGTACCAGGGGAAGTTAGCTTTACAGATTAAGAAATATTTAGCTTAAATCTTAAATGTATATTAGATTGTTATAAAACAATCTCAAAGAAGAAGGTAAGAAGGTCGGCAGAAATATTATGAATATTAAGAAGCACTGCACATGAAATGACCTTTGAACAGTCAATCATTTTCTGACTGAACAAAGTCAAGGGAGATTTGCCTCCAAGTTGAGTCCAAGAAAGAAGAATTTTTCTAAATTAAAAATTGTTTTTTATACCATATTGATATGCATTGACTCTAATTTTACGAAAATTTGTAGGTTTTCATGGAGATATTAACAAAAGCTATGACCAAATTATTGTAATTTTTGAAAGAGGCTGAATGCATGCAGTTGCTGGCATTTAGTCTTAATTTTAAGAAGATAAACCAGAAAATGGATAATGATGTCCTAAATTAAGAAATGTCATTTAATGAAAATAAAAAGAATTCAAGTGTGTATATGTGTTTATATATGACATTATATATTTGTGTCTTTCATACATATTCACTTACTTTAAAATATTGTGAAAATAAAGTATTAATTATAATATATAAATATATTTAGGTGATTCAGTCTTAATAATTATGACATATTACTATATAGCAGTTAACATATAACAAACTTATTAATCTTTTAAAATTTTTAACTGATGTTATAATAATGCAAAGTATGGGGTACAATAAAATTTTAAGTATTTGAACACCTTGAGTAATGATCAAACCTTAGTTATAAGCATATCATCATCTCAAAAGTCTGCATATTGAAGCACTAAAATTCACCTTTTCTAACTGCTTTAATATACAGTGAATCATTACTGTTTAATACCAAAGTCATTTTACTATTCAATAAAACTACACACGTTTAATTAAAATGTTATTTTAAAGTAAGGCATTATGGAAACCTAGCATGTTAATAAAATTCTCATCTGACACAATATGGTGTGTTGTGGTTATGGACTCTACCTTAAATATTTCCCAACATTTCCTATCTTCTAGCTGTGAATCCAAGTTCTCAGAATTAGATAACTTAAGGTATCATTAGGTTAAAAGGTACGAGACTTCATGAATGAAAAATCTACTTATGGATTCATTAATTGATGATCTACCGGGAAAGCAAAAGCAGAGTGAAGGAAACAGGCTGTTGAGAGCAAGCCTTAGAAGAACATTTTTTGTGTCTGTCTACCTCTTTCTCTATTTCTCTTTTTATACTTCTATCTCCACTTTTGGATATTATTAAGTGCACAAACAAAATATCTGTAAAAATCTCTGCCACCATAAAGTTCTGTCTGGCTGTAAACTTATGATTATAGTGCCAAATAGCAATACAGCAAACTCTTGAAAACTTAGCTAAAATTGGTATTTCTTCCTTTTGTTTATTCCAGATACCCTTTACAGAGATAAAAGAAAATTGGCTAACATATGATGACTTGTTGATCCAAGGTGTAATTTGAAAAACAATCAGGGAACTGTTTTTCTAAGCATCAGAGTACAGGTCTCCACCAGACCAAGTTCCTAGAACTAACAGGAGAAATGGACACATTCGCTTAATCCTAATCCAGAAATAATCACTAGTTAATAGTAATTTGCAAATGAAAGACTAGTTTTTATCAAGGGACTCTACTGGGGATACAAACTACACTTAAGGCTAGGTCTGATTTTCCGCAGCAGATGGCCAAGTGTAAAAGAACTGAGGGATCTTTAGAGATTCCTTGTCTCTTAATGTTAACTCAGAATATTATTTTGTTTTGTACTTCACATGCAAATTGCATAGATAGATAGATAGATAGATAGATAGATAATATAGATAGATATAGATAGATAGTGATAGATAAATAGATGATAGATAGATAGATAGATAGATAGATATATTGATAGATGTTAAATAGATAGGAAGAGATAGATAGATAGATAGATAGATAGATAGATAGATAGATAGATAGATAGATAGATTGATAGATGTTAAATAGATAGGAAGAGATAGATAGATAGATAGATAGATAGATAGATAGATAGATAGATAGATGATAGATACAAAGCATGTTTTATGTTTGGTGGTTGTTTTGACCAATTCTGTTTTGTCTTTATTTTATTGAACTAATATTCCTTAGATGTCTGTTTCTTTTCTCAGGATAGACAGACAGGTTGGAGACCCAGATGGTAGGTAAGGTAAGAAGAAAATGGGAGGAGTAGGAGGACAATATATTATGTGAAAAATAGTCTATTTTCAATTAAAGAAAAGAAAATAAGTCATTCTTATTTTTAGATTGTTTTTATTGACAATTTTGTCATAGATGTAAGAAAATTGATTAGTAGAACTTTGATGTCATGCCTCTAAAATTAAACATAAACTACTCGATTTTACAACCACATCAGTAAAACAAGCTGTTATTCTAAAACTCCTACGATCCATATGTCTATGATTGGTAATAAAATATATATAGAAGGATGAAGGAAATCTACCTCAATTTAGCTGTGTGATGGATACAAAATACTCAGGATTTCTTTGGCTTGAAATTAAGTGGCCCGTACATAGCATGATGCAGAAAATATGAGATAAAGCTAAGTAATACAGTAAGCAGTAAAGAAAATGCTTTTTATTATTTCAAATGAAGAGGTTAATGAGAGGAGAAAACTAAATCTTGTATTTATGCATAAATACAGAATTATGTCTTAAATTCAAATAAATGAAATGTAAAACCTGTATTTTATCTTCTGTTTCTCAACACCTCTAGCGTCTGGGTTTATAATTGATTAACATAATCACAAACAAAGCTACTATGTTGTGTTTAGAACAAAATCCAGTGGAAACATTATTTCATGGAAAAACTATTAAAAATTCCTATGATAAGTTGTTGAAAAGCAACATTTGTATGGTTGATGAGGTATTGGCAGGTCATATATAATAAACACACACTGCTGTCAGTCTGTAGAAAACTTAACTTACTTTGTTTCACAGAACTAAGCTTCAATGCATATCAGATGGCAGATTTTTGGCCCCCCAGTCCTGTTTGAAGTCTTTATTCTGTGTGGTCAATAATTGAGATTGTCACAAAGAAAATGCCCTTGGCAAGAAGTTGAATCATACAGTTATAGAAAAAAAATAAACGAGGCACAAAAAAATCCTATTTGATTTACATTTTAAGGTACCCAAGAAGATGAAATAGCAAAAGTTGACCAGCAAAAATTAATCCCAAAGTGTAGAGAAAGATTACAAGTCTTCATGATGTACATACCTACAAAACTGCAGTGTGCATTATTGCATTCAACCCTAAAAATGGCTTTTTTGGTAGGTTGGGTTTATAATTTTTGCTTCAATAATAAACACTTGATGAGCTAGATATCTTACATAGTTTTGTAAAGGTGGAAAACTGCGGTGATAAGGCTGGTTTTCAAATCTGGACTTCTTAGAAAAAATTAAAGTGGGTGCTAAATATGAGTGAAAACAAAAAGGAGAGCCATTCTCATGGGACTTAGAACTTATTTGGGCTTTCTTCTATTCACCTGTTCTCACTGAACATGGTTATAATTCTAGAATATTTCTTCCTTCTTACCTGAAAATTCAGAATAGTGTTTAATTTTTAATTACTTCTAGTGCTTGGCTTTTAGCATGATGACATATGTAGCAAAATAATTATATAAAAGTCTTCCTTAATTTATGGGCTTTGGTTTACAGTTTGACCTGACTTACAGCAGTACCTGATTAAGGGCATTCTTTTTTATTACATTTGCTTTAGCCCACAACATTTAAGATTTTCAGAATACTGAGAAAAATACCCAAATTAATTACTGAACCTGAAAATGCCTCTTTTAAGGGTATGTACTTAGCTCAGAACGTGGTTGTGATATATTTTTGTTGTATGACAGAAGAGGAATCTCATCTTTGCCATCTTTCATGGGCAGTATGAGTTGATCGTAAAGGTGATCTTGTGAAGTATATTGAATTCTGGTTAGCAATGCCTAACAGAGCACATTGTAATTCATGTCATGCCAACTTAAACTTCCCAGGTGTATTTAATTACTGTGAAAAATGTCTATGACTTAAGTAACTTAATGGAAGACAAATTGTAGGCTGTTGATGTTTGTTTCTTTCAGATGGAGCCTTAAGGTGAAACCCAGGCCATTTTGGCATTTGTTTTATAGTTAAGGCTGGACTAGAATTCACTATATAACCCATGACATTTTCCAGGGCTAGAACTATAGTCAGTCATGTGCCACCATACTGAGGGCTAAATATTTATTTTGACTCCAGGACTTCTGGGCTCCAGTCTATCATGGAGTGGAGTGGATAGTAAAGCAAATGTTCTGTCAGCATTTCATTTGGGAAACAGATCAAGACAAGGGTTGTCGTTTTCTGGCTTGTTCCATTACCCTCATTCATTCCCTCTGGTCATCTACCTTATAATGCCAGTGAAAAAAACTAAAGTTTCATGGATGAAACAGCTTAACGTCACTCAACTTTTCATAAATAATTAATTTATTGGTTGTAAATGATGCCTCTATACTCCAATTCTCCATGTAGCCTGTACTGTCCTTCACCACAGAGTCCTGTATCAGCTTCCCAAGCAGTGGGATTATAGACTTATTTCACAGCTCTCAGCTAAAGAATAATTCCTGTGAGCTAAGTCTGAATTATTTGTTCTATATTAAAGAACTGTGTTTTCTGGTATTTATCATGAAGTTCATTTTCTTCATATGCCAAAGCCAGAAATGCTATGTTGAAAAAGAATTAATATTTTTTAAAATCTGTGTAGATGCATTTTAATTGGTATCAGGTCTAATATAATGAACTCATACCAAAAAAGCTACAATATTCATGTCATTCAACTATAGGTAAATTTAATTCCTCCAAAGCAGTATTGACCAGGTACTTTAACTTGGACTTCCATATGTATGAAAAAGAATAGAAAAGAATTTCCACTGAATCTGATTTTAACTTCATACATATCAAGGAAGTGGTGTCCAGAAAAGGGCATTAATATAAACAGCAAGTGATCTAGAGAATAGAAAGGATGTATAGCTGTAGCTTATTTATAATCTAATTTAATTTTCAAATTTATTTCTTTTGTTACTTTTCTTGTAGTACATAAATTGTTTTTATCAAGAAAATTAACATATATATAGAAAAACTAAAATGTCTATCAGACACTTCCTCTGTCTTTTAAATAGGTATAGAAGTGCTGGATTCTTTAATTGCTAGACACCTGGTACTCTCTAGGCAGATTTGAGTCATTTGAGAAGCATAAATGACTATTCATTTCTACAATAGTGAGACTAAATAAGAAGCCATGGACTCTTCAGTAAACTGTCTGTTAATAATAAATCAAAATCATAGAACCTGCAGTTTTAAGGACACTAATATAGACAGCAGACATTTTGCTTAACTCAAAAACAAGAATAGTTTATATCATAAATATAGTTCAGTTTGATATAAATCATATTACCCATTTATGATTCTGCTTAGATTAGTAAAAGATGGTTGTCTAAGAGATGTGTCTGAGTAAAATATAACATTAATTTTTATTGAAATATGGAAAATACAGAGATTGAGATCATATGTAAAATATATTGTGCTTTGGCACAAATTTTGGTCATTCATTTTATTTATGTGTATGTGTGCATGTGGTGTGCATGAATGTGTGTATATGGGTGTTAAGGTACTTGTGTGGAGGTCACAGAACAACTTGTGAAAGTTACTTCTCTCCTTCTACCATGAAACTCCACAAAATTGAATTCAACTCTGATAAATCGGGTTTGCTAACCCATCTCACTGGCCCTTATTTATTATTTTAAGACATAGTAGAGAACATTATATTCTTTCACTTAAAATAAAAGTAAAGGGGCTAGAGAGATGGCTCAGTGGTTAAGATCACTGATTGCTCTTCCAGAGGTCCTAAGTTCAGTTCTCAGCAACCACATAGTGGCTCACAACCATCTGTAATGGGACCTGATGCCCTCTGCTGGTGTTTCTGAAGACAGCTACAGTGTACTACTCATATACATAAAATAAATAACCTTTTAAAAATTTAAAAGGAATTTTAAAGTATTTCAAATATTTAATGATTCTCTTACATACTGTATATATGTGTGTTAGCTATCCTTCCCATGCTCTTTCGTATACCCAGTGCTAATATCTTCCACTCTCTTAACTTTCAATTAAATATCCTCTTTCTTAAACCTAAATTCTGTCTGCGTTCTATACCTAATTTCTTGAAATCTCTATATCCATGGTTCCATATTAACTTACTTACTTTTGTTACTATGATAATTTAAACACCTCTGGCAGCAGATGAGAAGAGATGCAGAGACCTAAGCCAGACATTATGAAGAAAGACAGAACAAACTAGGGGGACATCACCAGTCACTCTCCTCAGAGATCAGGGAACCCAACAAAAGAGATGGAGGAACTATTGTAGGAGTCAAAGGGTTGGAGGACACCAGGAGAACATGGCCCACTGAATCAACTAAACAGGACTCACTTGGGTTTATGGAGACTGAAACAACAAGCAGGGGTTCTAAATGAGTGAATGCCAAGTCATCTTCATATATGTCATGACTGTTGAGTTGGTATTTTTGTGAGACTCCTGAGAATAGAAGCAGGTATATTTGATTTTTTTTGCCTGCTCTTGAAACACTCTTTGTCCTATTGGGTTGCCCTGTTCAGCCTTGATATAATGACTTTTGATGTGTCTTATTTTGTATTGTTTTGTCTTGTTGGGCTATTATCTATTGTCTGTGGCCTGCTGTTTTCTGAAGATGAAACTTCCTCCCAATGGATGGATATAGGGGAGTGAGGATGAGGATGAGGGACCTAAGAGAAATGTAACCAAGCAACACTATTAATCATACTCAGCTTTGCTTGCAGACAGGAGTCTAGCAAGACAGGAGTCTTCTGAGAGGCTTCACTTAGCAGCTGATTGAAACAGAAGAGACACTCAGCAAAACGTTGGATTGAGCTCAGGGAATCTTTTGGAAGGGTTAGGGGAAGGACTGGGGTCCCTGGAGGGGGTAGAAACTCCACAGGATCCCACAGGAACCAACAGAGACAACTTACCTGGAACAATCTCAGAGTCTGAACCACCAAAAAAGAGCATGCATGACTGTACTTAGCTCCTCCCCATAAGTAGATGTTCAGCTTGGTCTTCATGCAAGTCCCAGAATAACTGGAGGAGGGGGCTGTTCTTAAACATGTTCCTCTAACTGAGCTGCCTTGACTGGCCTCAAAGGGAGAAGATATGCCTAGCCCTTCAGAGACTTGATGTGCCAGTATCAAGGGATACACAGAGGCAGGAGGCTTCACCAGCATCAGCCTATGAGGGAGAACATATAACTTTTCTTCCACTGTATCTTAATTAACATGCTTAGAATGACTAGTTCCAGGTCCTGCTGTTAACCTATTACATTTTTATTATCTATTAATTTGTTGATAATTAGGTATGTGGTTTCCATTTTCTTGCCATAGTAAATAAAAAAGCAAAGAACAAGAATAAACAATTATCTCTAAAGCATGATACACAGTCCTTTGGCAACATGACTAAGTGCAGGATTAGATTTTTAAAAATCTACTTAGTTTTGGTTTTTTAACACTTTAACCTTCTTTCTAGCCTACTACCCACCAAAGGTAGGAGAAAAAAAAGGTTACTAGAAAACAAGGGTTCTGGACTTATTTAGAAATAGTTCTCTAGGGTGATTCCAAACTTCTTTGTCAGCAGTCTAATTCAGTAGCAACACAACAAACATGATTCAGCAGGGCAGTCTACTCCACTTATCAAATAAGTAGCAGTGGGTCCACCCCAAAGAAATCATGAGTCTCTGCCTATGGGCATGAATCTGCAGAAGCAGCAAGAAGTAGACAGAATACCACTAGAGTTCCTTGGTGCATTTCCTTTTAAAAATTCACAACAAGCAATGATCAGCAAAGAAAGCAAGGCAAACCAATGCAAGAACATCACCAGTAAAGAACAGTATCAGTGAAGCCCAACAATGACCAGCAAAGTGTTGCAAAGTGAACCAATGCAAGAGTGTCATCCACAGTCTGTTGAATTATACTCATATTCATTCCAAATATCACATGTGCCTTCTCAAGTATCCACTCCAGCAAAACATCACATGCTCTTTCACCAGACAGCTTCTAGAAAACCACCACCTCGGTTCTCAGCAAAACATTCTTTCAAGTGTCTGGTCAGCAAAACATCCTTTCATAAGTCAGTTTCCAGAAAAAAACATCACATGAGACAACTGAATCTCCAACAAAACCAGAAATGTCCACTTCAGCTAAGAGTCATATAGCTTACATACAGCTGGATTATGTGGTAGACTTCATTGCAGCTTTTGGAGGAAACTTCACACTGATTTCCATATCAGCTATAATAGTTTGCCCTCCCAAAAACAGTAAAAAATAAAATAATTTTTCCATATCCAAATTTACATTTGTTTGCTTTGTTCATTTTAATTTATTTCCTTCTGTCATATGCTATATCCTGAATGCAGTTTCCCCTCCCTCCTCTCCCCATTTTGTCTCTCTACTCCTGCTCCATATCCAGTCAGAAAAAAAAGCAGTCCTGAAAGGGATAACAACCAAACATGGCATGTCAAATTGCAAGAAGACTAGGCACATCCCCTCAAATTAAGGTTGTATGAGGTAATAAAATAAGGGGAAAGGTGTCCAAATGCACTCAAAAGTGTCAGAGACAGTTCCTATTCCCATTGTCAGGAGTTCCATAAGAACAAGGTACATAACCATATCATATATGGTGAAGTCATATATGTCAGAGTCATACAGGCTTCCTGATTGTTGATTCAGTCTCTCTGAACCATTGTGAGCTCAAATTAGTTGATTCTCTGTTTTTTTTCTTATAATGTCTACAATTCATTAAGTTCTGCCTAATGCTTAGCTATGGCTCTCTGTACTTGTTTCTATCAGTGGCTGAATGGAGCCTCTTTGATGGTGATTATCTCAGGCACTTATCTATGAATATAGTAGAATATCATTAGGAATTTTTTTAACCAGTCATGTTTGATTCTACCCTAGTTCTCTGGGCTTTCTGGCCTCTGGTTCTTATTCCTCCAAGCTCTGTCGGTGTCAGTGGTACACCATTTCTTGTGTCAGAGATGCTATTTTTTTAACCCCAGGAATTATTACTCAGCTGTTAAAAAATAATATCATGAAAATAATATGGAACGATTTCCCAGATTCATGTGTCAATAGTATTAATACAATAAAATTAGTTATCTTATAAAAAGCAATGTACAGATTCAATGTAATCCTCATCAAAATTCCAGAAGAATTCTTTACAGATTTTGAAAGAAAATTACTCAACTTTATGTGGAAAAACAAAATCCCAGGAAATTTCAAGCTGTATTACTAAGAGTAACCAGATGGTATTGCCACAAAAAAACAAGCAAATCAGTGGAACTTAATCAAAGACCCAGAATTAAAACCATAAACCCATGGACACCTGAATTTTTTTGATAAACATGCCAAATTAGACAATATAAGAAAGTATCTTCAACAAATGTTTCTTATCTAACTAGATATGAGGATGAGAATAATGTAAATATATCCATATTTATCACCCAGCACAAAAATCAAGTTCAAGCTGATCTAATACCTCAACATAAAGCCTGATACACTGATTCTGAGAGAAGAGAAAGTAGGGAATCACCTTGATCTCATTGGCACCGGAGACAATATTTTGAACAGAATACCATTAGGGCAAGCACTGAAGTCTACACTTTAAATAAATTACATCTCATAAACTTGAAAAGCTTCTGTAAGGCAAAAGAGAACAGGACAAAATCTCAGGTCTACAGAATGGAAAGATTTTTTTATAACTCTGCATCAGATATTGGACAAATTTCCAAATATACAAAAACAAAATCAAAGCAAAACAAGCAAATATTTCCCCAAGAAACTAGACATCAACAAACCAAATAATCCAATTAACAATAGAGTACATATCTGAACAGAGAATTCTTGATAGAGAAATCTTGAATGCCCACAAGCACTTAAATGTTCAACACCCCTAGTGTCTGTGTTAGACTTACTGTTGTGAAGAGACATCATGACCATGGCAACTCTTATAAAAAAAAAAAAAAGATTTAATTTGGGCTGGGTTACAGTTTCAGAGGTTTAGTCTATTATTATTATGTTGGGAAGTATGGCAGTGTGTAGGCAGAGCATAGAGTTCTACATATTGATCTTTAGGCAGCAGAATGAGACTCTATGTTATACTCAGTATAGTTTGAACATAGGAGACTTTAAAGCTTGCCTGCATATTAATCTTACTTCTTCCAGCAAAGCCATAGCTTCTCTAACAAGGCCACACCTCCAACTGGTGCCACTCCCTATGGCCAAGCATTCAAACACATGAATCTATGAATTCTAATTCAAGCCACCACATTCTACTTCCTGGCCTCTATGAGGTTGTAGCCGTAACATAATGCAAACGTAAATTCAGTCCAACTTCAAAAGTCCCCATAGCCTATATTTTTCTCAAACCTATCTAAAAGTCTTTTGAGAGTCATGTAGTTTATTGACTATAATACTCTGTAAAATCAAAATAAAAAAGCAGATCACATATTTCAAAAATACAGTGGCATGGGATGTAAATTATAAAAGGGAGTAAAGTGAGAAAATAGTGGACCAAAGGAAAACTGAAAACCAGCTGAATAACTTCAAACTCTTCATCTATATATCTAATGTCAAAATATTTTTCAGATTGACAACTCATTTTAGCTTTGTTGACTACATCCCACTTAACTTCCCTTTGACTGGTTTCATTCCTTCTTAGCATGTTTCTTTGTCAGGTATCCCATGGCTCTGGTACCCCTAACTTCCTGTGGCTTCTAATGCAATCAAGGATTCACCTTCACAGCTTCATACAATGGCCTTTTACAGCTTCACACATTGGCCTCTCTGCTCCACTATGCAGGGATACTGCCACATGCCTGTATTAAAAGGACTTTCTTTAGTCACACAGAGAGATTTTTATAACCCCTTTCTTCTACCCTTGACTACAAAGTGGCTGAACCTGCCAAATTCTGCTGCTTCCTGGAGCTGAAACATGCCCCCCTGTTTAATTACACCTTTACCAGCTTCATGGTTTTGGTGATTTCCTTCACTTCCTATATTTGGCTAGAGTAGATCTTACTCTGTAGACCATACTAGACTTGAACTCAGAGATCTCTATGCCTCTTGTCTCCTTGAGTGCTGGTATTAAAGGCAGGTACCACCAGGACAAGAACTAAGTTTTTCTTTAATTACTTTTCAAAAGATGGATACTTGTTTGAGTGAATTTTGTCCTGAGTTCACCACTCCTTTAATTATATTTAATACAGTTGTCTCTTTGCACACAGGATTTAGCTATATTTTAATTTCTAGTGCTGCTTTAGCACTTTAATCATTATATTTTGAATTTTTCCTTTCTCATCTTGTTCAGATTCACCAAAGCACTCTTCATAAGAGTGAATCACAAGACAGAGTCTATGCTAGGCTCTTTTAAACAATTCATTTTGCCAATGAAATTAACATAACTCTCTTTACCTTAGGCTAGGGCACACTCTTAGGAAAAGGGTTCTAAAAAGCAGCTGCATTCTTCACCTAATATTACAAGATTGCTCTCTAAGCAATATCTTATATTTCTTCTCCTATGAATTCTCTTAATCCAGGCCCACACAGTTCAAATTATCCCCAACTCCACAGTCTTCCCAAATCCTATAAGCATGGCCTATTAAGCCCTGTTTAAAGCGTTTCACTGCTTTCCAGTCCAAAGTCCACAAATCCTCAAAACATAAAATGGTCAGAAATCTTACAGCAATACTCAGTCTTTGGTGTCAACTTTTATGTTAGTTAGGGTTTTATTGAAGTCAAGAGACTACATGATCATGCCAAGTTTTATAAAGAAAGATATTTAATTTGGGCTTAGTTCATTATCATAATGGTGAGAAGCATGGCAATGAGAAGGCAGACATAGTGCTGGAGGAGCAGAGAGTTCTAAATGTTGATCTACAGTCAGCAAAGAAAAAATTGTGTTCCATGCTGGAAGTAGTTTGAGCATATATGACCTTAAAATCTACCTCCACACTGATCATATTCCCTCCAACAAGGCCATACCTACTCCAATAAGACCACACATCCTAATAGTGCTACCCTTTATGGCCGAGCATTCAAACCCATGAATCTATGAAGGCCCTTTCTAGTCCCATCACCACACATAGTCATCACAAAAATGCACATAAAAATGACTATGAGATTCCATCTTATACCTGTTAGAATGGTTAAGAACAAAGACTGTAATGACAGTTCATGCTGGTAAGGATGGGAAGCAAGAAGATTTCTTCTCCATTGCCATGGCTAGTGGAAGTACAAACACGTGTATCACTTTGGATATCTATATCATGGTATATCAGAAAACTGACCTACCTGAAAACATAGCTATAGCACTCTTGGGCATATAATAAAAGGAAGCAGCAACTTACAATGAGGACACTAGTCAAAATATGTTCATAGCAACTTTATTCATAAGAGTTAAGAACTAGAAGCCTTAAATATCCATTAACTGAAGAATGGATAAAGATATATATATATATATATATATATATATATATATATATATATATATATATATATAAATTTCATGACCATTCATTGTAGGCATTTATCAGAAAGTTTATTGGAAAGTATAGAAAGAAAGAGGATAACTGTGATAAAAATTTTACTCAGGCAAAACAAAAATTGCACTGACTTTTAAAATACATATCATGCACTCAATGGTCTTTTGAGGGAACAATTATAGTGCTGTTAATATCGGAACATATGATATATATGAAATGTATAGTGTTCAATATTTATGTATAAACACACACATACACATACACACACACACACACACACAAATCTTAGCTATCGACTGGGGTAAACTGGGGTAAAATAAACTCTTAAGGTTTTTTGACTAAATTCCAAGACAAAGCACCTGATTCCAGAGAGACCTAGAGCAGAGAGATTAGTGAGAACAATATATTATAAATCTTTTTTTTCCCTCTTCACTACTATAAACAATGAATTAGGTATTAATTTATGTGGCATCTATCAAATGCTTCCTTTAGGAAAATAAAATATTAGGCAGAATAAAGTAAACCTTTGAGTGTTTTATGTATTGCCTAAAGTAATATGTACATCGTATTTTGTTCATAGTTTTGAATAAAATGTTAATGTTTATTTAGCAAATTGTGTCTTTTGTATTGTAATAAGATATACTTACATGAAAATATCTTTCTTTTTTTGTTCAAGGTGTATTTGCTGGATTTATAATAGATTCAGCTCACATATGTAGAATCGGTCTTACCTCACTAAAGACTCTGACTTGCCAGAATCCTGCTAGTGTTAATTAAAACAGTGCAGTTAATGTATAATACATCAAAATTAGATTAGACCCTGATGTATATGGTATTGGCAAAGTTAACTAGAATGTATTTCTAAAAGATTTGAAATTATATTGTCAGTGATTATTCTTGAATGGAAAACAGCATATATATGGTAAATAATGAGATGATTACTGACAGAATGCTTGAAACTTGGATGCCAAGAAAATACCTTCTACAGTTGGCAAACTTAGGTTCATAGCTGTGCAGGTGAAAATAAAACACATTCAATACTTTGCATAATCTGTAATTATGTTTCACATGCAAGCACAGCATTTTAAATTTCACAAAACTATAGACCTATTCTATGATTTTTTGTGTGTTTATTAATCCTTTGGGATACTATTCTTATGAAAATAGTAACAGCTATTAATCTCCTTTATATTCAGTGGCTCCTATTTTTCACAATAAATTGTAATTATAGATTAAATTTCACTGCATGTGTTTAATCTCAAAGCAAAGTTCATATATTCAAGATGTTTTTGTATAAAATTCCAAATGCTTTTTATTGGTTCATTATCTAAAATTTCTGGAACTTGCAATATAACAGTCTTTGTATATCCAATATAAAGGAATGCTTAACCTTACACGTGCTTAGGAAATAATCATTCACTAGGTCTCCACACCATCTTCTGCCCAAAGAAGGCAATAGCTAATGAAGACTGGATATACTGTAAGATGGGTCATTAATGTATGGTATGTGGGCAGACACAGGGACAGAAATGTTAGCAGGTAGACATAGAGTACAATAGAGATATGGAGAAATGAGAAAAAATAATGAGAAAGGAAAAGAAAGGAAAATGAAGAAAGAAACCAGATTTTACTAGGCACAAGTTGTTTAATATATGCAGCTTCCTTTACTAAGGCAGAAATAATATTAGCGCAATTGTTGAGTCACCAAAGATGTTTTACAATATAATTTATAGAGACTTCTTACAATATAATTAATAGAGACTTCAACTAAATGTCTTTAAATCAATACATACTTCATGTTTTTCTCATAAGTAGACTGCAGAGAAAGGTAATTCCATGGCCATTTAAATTGATGACTCAGTAATGCTTTTAAGGGCACTTGTTTTCCTGGTTTTTTTCGGGGTAAGTGTTGGCTTTTTCTTAGAGTTGATTTCATCCTGACTGACATAGATGCTGCTTTTCCAAGCACTACCGTCCAATGTTCCTTACAGAGAAAGAAAAGATCAAAGGAAAGAGCCTGCTTTTTAAAAGACTTTCTGTACTTTTCCCTTCATGATAAGTTCACCAAAATTACAATACACAGACAATCAAAGAGGAAAGATGTCTGGAGAAAAGGATATCTAGGGTAGCTTATTAGTCAATATACAGGCACATGATAAAATAGATAGCCAATTCCTCAGAACACAAGGAAGCAAAATCAAAAACAAACAAATTAAAAACAAGCAAGCAAACAAGCACAACTAAACCAACCAAGCCACCAAATAAGCAACAACAAAAAAGATTACAAAACAAAATAAAAACCAAGCAACCAACTAACCAAACAAAAATCTTTGTCCCTAAACAAGATATTGTTGCTGAAATATGTTTTTTTTCATTTCTTTCTAGTTTCCAATAATTATTGCTTTTGAGATTTTGCTAAAATATATAACATTGATTTATATTTAAAAATGTCACACAAGCCAAGTTGTTTTCCTTTCTAAGGTTTTGAAATTATTCTTTACATGAATTATGCATTTATAAACACTTTCAAAAATTAACATGAAGATTGTGAAATTTGAGTATGTGTTTGTGTATATATGAGAATGCTTGTGTGTGTGTTTATGTATGTTGCTTTTGTATATGGGTATAGTTGTAAATTTGTGGAGAGGTGAGGGGGATATTATTTTATATGATCTGAAATAAAATCATTTCATTAGTTTACCAGTATTCCTCCCCTTTCTAATGGTACACTAAGACACTGTTCTACAATTTATACTGAGCTAGTTGATTACAATTACTCAGCTATTGTAATTTCAGTCTTCCAGTTATAAGTGGCTAGCTTTTACTAACAAATTGTGAAAGATAATCAAGGCAAATTATAATACATTTAGACATGAGTAACAACAAAAAGAAGTGATATAATCTGAACAGTGTATAAAATGGGATGGAGAGAGAGTGAATATGCTAATTGACTCCTTTTAGGAAAAAGAACCAAGTGTAGGGCACTGATTTGTCCTTTGACATGATTAGCATACAAACTGAGATTTCAAGTAAACAGTGAGGCATGTGTGTGCATATTTATGAAGTTTTGTTCAATGTGTTTAGGGGCAATTAGCATTATATAGAGATCAGACTGTGAGGTCAAAGTGCTTGTGCTCACTTTCATAAGGAAGCATCCCAAGGCCAAATCCTAGTAACCAAAAGTCAAAGGTAAAGTAGGAAACTAAACACAAACTTAACCATCTCATTGTCATGATAGATAGAAAACTCTGTCACATTATTTTGACAGTGTGGTTTATCTAACATTATATATTAAATAATCATTGGCAGGTAATAAAGAATAATTTCTTACATTTATTTCAGCATGTCCAGTTTATACTTAGATTTTTATTATGGTGGGAGACTCGTTGTGTACTTTCTTTTCTATCTGGGACAAATTAATTTATTCATTTGTAACCCAGATATTCTAGGAGAATTTTAGCTTCATGGTTTCCAAATGTAGAGGACAAAATGTAATCCGGCTTTAGCCAACTGCTTTTATTGTGTGTGGGCTACCACCTAAGAATTCCAGCTATTTGGTATGGCCAAGTTAAGAGGAAGCTTGGGCCACTTGGGGTTTTCACAGGAACTGCTTTAGTAAGCAGCCAGGTTCCAGTAAGTATTGATGGCCATGTGAGTTAACCTTGGCTACCAGAAAATCAGGAGAATTCAGCATACTTGAGGATCTACATGTAGTCTGTCCTACGGTAAGAGTTTTCTCACATCATAGTGGTTTTGGAGTTCCACATTTAACCACGGTTAGGACATCAAAAGAGAATCCCAGTAACCAGGCTACAATATCCACATAATTGTAGCCTAGAGCTGATATTTGAAACTAACTCTTGAGAGCCTCAGCAATAATAAGAGAGAGAGAGAGAGAGAGAGAGAGAGAGAGAGAGAGAGAGAGAGAAGATAGCAGTGTTTAATTTTCCCATAATCAATTGCTACCATAGTACCACAGCACTGTGAAATAGTTTCACTCAATAGATGAATATCAGGTCCCTTACTCACTCAGCTATATAAACTAACCTACCAGGTTCACATTAGTTACTCAACTTAATTCTATAGTTAAATTTGACAAATAGTTGTTTAATTGATATTTTCATTTAGTTCTTTTAGAAAATGTGTTGAGGGTAGGCAAGTCAAGTTATCGGTCATATAGGATATAGAAATTCTCAGAAAACTTGACATTTTGATTTGCTACACTCAAGATTATTTTGAAGCATCATTCTTCTATACACAACACTGAGATAGATGAGCACCGACATCATTGTTCTTTCTTTCTTGAGGAATTCATAGTTTATGGGGAAAACAAAGTCTTAATCTATTATATACAACAGCATAAGTTAATATGTTTTATAGCATGATTTTTCATGAGGATTGACACAATTACGAGAATCATGTAAAGAGCATGACTTGTGTGTGTTAGGCTTGCGTGAGAAGTGTAAACTAGGTGGTAGTAGTTAAAATATAGACATTAAGATTCTGGAAGGAAAAGTGGCAATGAGCCATAAAATATTGTGAGTTAACTTTATGTTAATTATTACAAGGTGATGGAACATGATGAACACTTCCACACACAAAAAGAACACACTTAACTTAAGGAAACAATAATTATCTAGTAATTATCTAGAAATGCTAACATTTTATAAGATAAAATTGAAGAGAATATACATTTAATACTCAGGTGCAAGGTATATTTTAGTTATATTTCTTTTTTAAAGATTTATTTATTCATTTTATTTGTATGAGTACACTGTAGTTGTGTTCACACACACAAGAAGAGGGTATCAGATTCCATTACAGATGGTTGTGAGCCCCCATGATGTTTCTGGGAATTGAACTCAGGACATCTGGAAGAGCAGTCAGTGCTCTTAAACTCTGAGCCATCTTTACAGTACATATTTTAGTTTTTGCCATTCAAAAATCTTATGATGTAATTTTTATAAAAACCCTGAATCCATCATATAGCTGTTTTTAGTTATTTGAATAAATTCATATAAAGTACATGAATTTATATTTATATGTTTTATATCTGAAGCCAGTTGAAAAAGAATAGAGTTTTTTGATCTGCAACTTGAGTGTTAAGGAGAAGACACAGATGTGAAAATAGTCAATGTGAATTTTAGATAGTACTGTAACTTTCAGTGTTGTCAAGAGGCATTTGCTTACAGGAACCTGGTATGACTGCTCTTTGGGAGGTTCAGCCAGTAACTGGCCAATACAAATGTGGAGGCTTGGAGCCAACCAACAGAATTTGCTCATGGACCCTGGTGGGGGAGCTGGTGGAAGGTCTGGAGGAGCTTAGGAGGATTGCATCCTTAAAAAAAAAAAACCAGCATCAGTTGGCCAGAACAACCAGTGCTCCCAGGGACTAGACCACCAACCAAGGAGTGTACAGGGATGGATCCATGGCTTCAGATACATAAGGAGCAGAGAATGGCCTTGTCTGACATTAATTGAAGGGGAGGCCCTTGGTCCTGTGGAGGTTTGATGTTCCAGTGTAGGGGGATACTAAAAGGATGGGGCTGGAGAGGATGAGTAGGAAACACCCTCATAGAGGCAAAAGGGAGAGAGGAAAGGGAGGTTGAGGGATGAGAGGCTTGTGGAGAGATAACGGAGAAGTAGGATATTATTTGAGATGTAAACAAATGGACTGAGTAATAAAATAAAGTATATAGTTAAGAGACAACTAAAGAAAAAAGAATGTTGGACACAGCTTAATAACAGAGAGTCATTTGTATAGACACTCACATCTGATTTGGCAGAAGTAGAGAGCTGCTGTGGGATCTCATGCCAAGATATATGCAACAGTTTGCTTCTGTAATGTTTAAGTAGATAGGATTGAGTAAGTCTGGCAGAAAACATGACATAAATAGAGCCACCACGAGGAGATCTATCTATCTATCTATCTATCTATCTATCTATCTATCTATCCATATACAGATAGATATATATAAACAGATATTATTTTGTAAAATCTACCTTTTTTATATATCTACTTATTATAGAAAGTTTGGTATTTTTAGCAAGTTCCCATAGATAAATAATTTATCTAGTTTATCCCTCTACATGCATATAAAAATCAACTTAAGTACATATGAGAAAATGGAAAGAAAAGCCTCATGAATATCATGGTCATAGGACATTTGGCCCTTTTCAAAATCAAAATTTTTTTTTGAGGTCTATCATTGATCTCAAAGTAAAAAGTCAAATGTTGAAGCAATGTTGAAAGCTTTAATTTACTTTAAATATATTTAATTTGAAGCACTGAATTCGACCTCAGTATTGGCTAATGGAGAAATATACAGATGTAGTATTAATTGGTGCTCAGAGCTTCTTAATGATGATATGATGCTGAGTCTTGGAATACCATGTCCACTGTCCACTTAACATGCCAACCTGTCAAGATTCTAATAGTTAAATAGACAGACCTCAATGGGTGGGTGAAAGTCCACACCTCAAGGCATCTCCTATACAAGAACAACAGAATACTACAGAATGCTGAGAGGGTGAGTAATGATCTTCCTTAGGGAGAAGGACAGCAGTTAGTTATCAAACAACAAATAGTCAGGCTTGAAAACATAATGTAAGGAGTATTACTCACACTGAGTGGATTGTATTGACAAATATGTATGCTTATTTATATGTATCATATACATACACACACATGCACATATATATATATGTGTGTGTATATGTAAGAGCATATAATATAATTAATATAATATAACATAAGATAATATATCTCAAAGAATTTAAAAGGTAAAATAGTTATATGATTTTCATGTTATTATTTAAAAACCAAAAGATGTTGAAATTGGCATCAAAATTTTAATTAGTTTCCCCCAGGGTTAAAACAAGCAAACAAACAAACAGAAAATGTTTTAAAACATTGCAAACAAAGGAGGTCTAGAGTTGAGCATATTAGCTCTAAGTAGACAATACAACCTGCTCTGCTGAGACTCCACCTTATTTTCATGCTTCCATTTATCATCTTCTGTCCCAATGTTTTCCACTTTTGATTCTCACTTACAGACTCACAGTAAATAAGCCTCCTTCTCCCTAGTTGTTGGCTTCTCTTTTTGAGTATCTCTATTTGGTTCTTCTCTTCTGTGTTTATTACTTGCAAAAAAGAAAGAAAGAAAGAAAGAAAGAAAGAAAGAAAGAAAGAAAGAAAGAAAGAAAAAAAGAAAGAAAGAAAGAAAAAAGGAAAAAAAAAACCTCTTCTCTTTATTCTTCGAATAGTTCAAGATTTAAAAATGGAAAGCATGATGAATTGGGCTTGTGTAAATTCTTTCTTTTGTGGAACCCTATACAAAATTCTTCCTGAGGAGTTTGGGTATAACTGATCGTTCCTCTAACATTTCTAAAATAAGAGAAAACAAACTATACAGGCGTAAAAACCATTGAATGTAACATATTTCAAAGAGGATAATGAGGAGTGTTTTTTTTTTTTTACCTTGCATACATACAGTACACATTGAATTTAAACATCAATACCCTTAACAGGTTCAGAGCTACTCTCAATTATACAGGTAGGCCATCATATCTGGGAATGTGAACTAGTTATCATTTCCTACGTTAACATTTGATAATGCTGTATGTGTGCAAGAGTCATCCTTTCTCTCCTTGTCGTTTCTTGAATGGTTAAGTTTCCCCACCCTACTCAATGGGTATGAAGAACACATTTTTCCGCACTTTGAAGAGAATCTCTGAAAACACTTTGTGATACCACAGTTCAATATTACAAAAGGACATAGAAATATGACTCATGTAGGCAACAAACATTAGACAAATATATTACTCCCACATATCCCTGAATAAGTTACTCCATTCATGTTTGGATGAGGCAACACAAGAATCCACATACCCTTTCATTTTTTGCTTACTCAAATTAAGGCTTTTAAGGATCATCAAGATGATGACTAAGTATCTAGATGCAGGACTTTCAGTTACATTATGCTAGAACTATTCTATTAGGCATGTGTCAAACAACTGCAGAATTGAGGATGATTTAGTTTTGAGAGGTATCTTAGGGTATTGTCAGTATAGAAGCTTCTCAATAGAGTGAGTACCCAGGGGATGGAGTCTCGCATGTGAGGAGGAGTGAGTACCAGAGGCTAGTTTTTGAGATTGATGAGTCTGGCTGCTTTTTCATTTCAACCATGATAAGTTCAAAGGATAAAATCTAACCCAACAAACTGTTGAGTTGAACACCACATTTAATCACTGGCATATTTCATTCTTTTATTTTTCTTTTGCTTAGAAGACAGACAAGATTGGATGGAGACTAGAAATCACTGACAACTCTCATAATACAAGTACAGGAAGTAATGGATGAGGACGACATGTTGCTTCCGTTTAAACCAAACTCTACCAGTAAATAGTCATGCATTGCTGGCACATTTGGCAGCATCCTCATCTGCTGAATAAGGACAACAGAGTCTCTCAGAGCATAATTCTAAATGTGATTACTAAATGAGCCAATTTAAGAAAACTGCTTTCAATAGTTCGTGGCTTACAGTAAACAGTTTATGCATTTTTAGTCATTAAAATCTCTTAAAATCCTCATGAATTAAATGTTCTTGTGTAAGTTTTATAGCTGAAAAACAAAACTGTTAAGCAATTTCTTCAAGGTCAGTTAACTGACAAATTGTTAATTCCAATATGTAAATGTTTCTTTCATATAACAACTATCTGCATTCTCATTGGTTGAGCTCTATTCATAACTTAAATAAAAGGAAGAATGGAACACTGATAAGTGGTAAAGTAGCATATATTTAACGTGATGGTTTAGATAATAAAATATAGGTACTAGTGTGGAGGAAGAACACTGATTAAAGTTAAAGAACAATTTCTTCCATTGAAGAAGAAAGCAAATTTATTAACTGAAAACGTAAGGGGCAATAACGATTGTTCAAAATCTATTAAATTGTGCTTCTAGGCTAAAACCTTACACCAGCATTTTTAGACTTATTATGAAGTTACTGATGACTCTCCTTTGTGTTCATGTTTTGTTGCTTTTCTTTCTTTCTTTCTTTCTTTCTTTCTTTCTTTCTTTCTTTCTTTCTATTTTACTTTGTTTTTCTTTGTTTTTTGCATATTTCATTTATTTACATTTCAAATGTTATCCCCTTTCCCAGTTTCCTCTCCACAAACCTCTTATTCCATCATTCCTCCCCCTTCTTCCATGAGGCTGCCCCCACCCACCCACTCCTATATCACTGCCATGGCATTCCCCCTTCACTGGTGGAGGAGGGGCATCAAGCCTTCACTAGACCAAGAGCCTCTCCTTCCATTGATTCCAGACAAAGTCATCCTATGTTATATATGCGGCTGGAGCCATGGGTCCATCCATGTGTTCCCTTTGTTTTGTTCGTTTTTCTTTTTTTGGTTTTCCAAGGCAGAGTTTCTCTGTGTAGTACAGCTCTCCTAGGTCACGGAACTCACTCTATGGACCAGTATGGCTTTGAACTCACAGAGACAAAACTGCCCCTACATTTTTATTGTTGGGATTAAAGGGGTGCAGCAGCATCACCTAGCTGTTGCTGCTATTTTTTTTTAAAAAAAATGCTTTCTAATTTAATTTAATTTAATTTACATCCTGATCACAGCTCCACTCCAAGTCTCACCCTCAAAAATATTTCCCCCTGTCAATCTTTAGAAGAAAGGGAAGCCCCCTTGAGTACCTAATGCCTCAGGTATAACCCTGCCCTGATACATCCAGTCACACCAGGATGAAGAGTATCCTGTCCCACTGAGGCCTAACCTGTCAGTACAATAGGGGAAGAGGATCCAATGGCAGGCACCCAAATCAAAGACAGCTCCTGCTCCAATTATTAGGGGACCCACATGAAGACCAAGCTGCATAGCTACTATAAATGTGTAGAGGACCTAGATCCAGCCCCTGCATGTAGTTTGGTTCGTAATTCTGTCCCCTGGAGCCCCCATGGCCCTAGGTTAGTTGACTCTGATTATCTTCTTGTAGTGTTCTTGACTCCTTCATGGTTACTCAGTCCTATCCTGAATGCTTCCACAAGACTCCTGAGTTCTGTCTGATATATGGCTGTGGGTCTCTTGATCTCTTTTAGTTGTTGCTGGATGAAGCCTCTCAAGAGACAGTTGTGCTAGGCTCCAGTCTACATATATAACAGAGTATCATTGATAGTATCAAAGGTTGCCTCTCTCCAATGGTTTTAAGGTCCCAGGCCAATGGTCTTAAGTTGAGGAAATAATTGGTTTGTCATTCCTTTAATCTCTGCTTTATCTTTATCCCTCCCTGCACATATATTTTAAATTGAAATAGAGTCAAATCACTTTTTCTTTCCTTTTTCTCTCTTTAAGCCTCCCATCTTCCTCATCTCAAATTAATAGCATCCTTTTTGTATTATTACATATCTGTGCATATGTGTGTGTATGTTTTGTATGCACAACTATTGACTTAAAATACAAACTTCTGGGTTTTTGTTTGTTTGTTTGTTTGTTTATGTGTATATAATCTTCAGGACTGAAAACTTTATCCTGGACTCTTGGGATAGGTATCTGAGGCTAATGAGCTATGTTTTAAAGTTTCACATCCGTTCACTGAAAATTTAGTGTGTCCCAAATGACTGTCAGCTAATGACACTCTGTAGGTAATACAGTAGCTGTAGCAATAATCCAAGATGAACCTCTGAATCTTTTCTAGCCTGCCTTTCTAGACAATAAAGAGAAATACCAAAACAACTCTAATAATTTAAATGCAAAATGATTGTTATCATAATGGGTATTGCTGAGCTACGATCAATGAAAATACACAGCTGGAATGAAAGGACAATTGCTTAGACAGACAACCCATACTTTACATTAGCTTATTGTCTTATACTGCTCAAACAACAATGGTTTGGGGGACTTAATTATAAAGAGCCTGAAGCTGGTGCTTTATCCTTGCTAAGGACCCAGCTGGCAGTGTGTTTACAGAGATTCAAAAAGAATTTAAGGAGACATCCCTGCCTATTTTTTTTTCACATTCCTTGTTTCATATGTTGGGTTTTGTTCAACTTCTTTTTATGCAAACAAGACTCATTCAGCCATCTTTCACTCAATTAAGTACCCAGTAGGTGATGTGTCATAAATAGTATAACCCGAAGGAAAGATTGTACACGATGCATCCTGATGTCCTCTCACTTTGGAATTGCACCAACATTTATCTCAGTAGTTATCAGACACTCATCACACTTGGGTCCTTGACAACGCTAAGGATTTTATTTATGTTCATACTGAGGGATGGCTTTTGTCCCAGCATTTTGTAATTATTTTACTTTACCTCCTGCTTCCTGGGGTCATTTGTGTTGTGTTCTCTCAGTGTGCTCAGAGCACTGAACACTGCAAATCCACTGTCTTGCAGGATATTAAAGCCTATAATGTAAATAGTACAGTAATAAATCGAATCTCTGCAGCCTGTGCTATATTTAAATATGAAGCTAGAGAAATCCAACTTAGCAGAGAACAGAGGTGGGTTTCTCTGCTGGTTCCTACAGTGACAGAGGCCATCCTGCCAATGTTGCTGTTCCTTTCTCTACAAACAAGGTTACTAAATGTGTCCTCTACATACCTTGTTTTGGAGAGAATGTCTTGGTGATTAGTTAGATAATGTTGAGCAGCCATAAAATGGCCTATAGCAATTTTTCACACAAGTAAAAATGATACAGGGGCTTGTTCACTTTCTGACTATTTAGTTACTCTTTTAGGTCTTTGTAGGAAAGTGCAGTGGCAACTTCAAGACACAAGATCAATATTCTTGGTTTTTTTTTTTCATTGAAAGCCTTTATTCTTTTACTACATTTTGTAAATTTGAAAAATAAAAAAAAAAAACTTTCTTTTACCATCCATTAATAAAAAATGTACATGGTAACTGGATCTTAGAAGGGTTGGCGATCACACCTAGCATGATCAATAACTACCTTATTAGATTCAGCATAATCAGGGAGAAATGTTGGGACATCTTTGCCAACTCCAGTGGGCCATGATTCCTTTTCCACTTTCTTCTGCCGGGCACTGACATGAATAGAAATCTAAGAGGTAGACTTGCTTTGACCAGGTTTCTGTGATGCTGCCAGCCTGAAAAGTCGAGGAGAGTCACATTCATTTTAAAACTCTAAAATAGCAGTGACACATGTTGGCAAGGATGTGGAGAAAGAGGAACACTCCTCCATTGCTGATGGAATTGCAAACTGATGCAACCATTCTGGAAATCATTCTGGAAGTGCCTCAGAAAATTGGAAATAGATCTATCTGAAGACTCAGATATACCACTCTTGGGCATATAAGCAAAAGATGCCCCACCATGCCACAGGGGCAAGTGTTCTATTATGATCATAGCACGCTTATTTGTGAGAGCCAGCAGCTGAAAACAACCCAGATATTCCACAATGGAAGAATGGATACAGAAAATGTGGATCACTTACACAATGGAATACTACTCAGCTACTAAGCACGAGGATAAAATGAGAGGCAGAGACAAATGGATGGAACTAGAAAATATCCTGAGTGAGGAAACTCAGACCCAAAAGGACATGTATAGTATGTACTCATTAAACACAGGATGTTAGCCAAAAAAATTATGCAATACCCAGAGTACAATTACAGAAGTCAAGAAGAGTAAAAGCCAAAGGATCCAAGTGAGGATGCCTCAATCCCACATGGGAGGGGAAAGAAAGCAATCATGGGAGGCAGAGTGAACGAGGGACCTGGATAAAAAAGAGGATAGGGAAGGGAAAAGGGGAACATGATCAGGGTTTTTTGTTGTTGTTGTTGTTGTTTTTTGTTTTGTTTTGTTTTGGAGGCGGGGACAGAAGTGAAGTCCTGAGGGCCAGAAGAAGAAATGAAAACAGGCAACCTCCAGAGTTAGGAGTTGGGGGAGCCTCTAGAATGTACCAGAGACCTGGGAGGTGACTCTCAGGACTCTGAGGAAGGTAGCTTAGTTGAAATGCCCACCAGCCATGACAGGGTACTTGTAGAGTCCATCTCTAGTAGAAAGACAGGGCACTAAGTAAAGGGACCAGGTTGTCATGCCACAGTCAAAAGCTCTGACCCAAAATTGTTCTTGTCTAACAAGTGTGCAGGGACAAAAATTGAGAAAAGTCTGAGGGAAAGGGGATTCAGAGCCAAACATTGGGATCCAGCTTAAGGAGGTGCTCCAAAGCCTGAAATTATTACTGATGCTATGCTGTGCTAACAGACAGGAGCCTAGCATGGCTGCCCTCTTGTTGTGGATAGCCCTGGCCTTGTATTTTGATGCTAATTTACCTTTCCTGTGAAGTCATTACACAGGTGAATTCTAGTGAACCTTCTGCCCATCTTAATTTTTAAAAATAAAGGCTGGAGCCAGTGATTGGGCAGAGGAAAGGGAGGTGGAGAAATAAAGGTTGATGGGAAGAGAACAAGGCTGAGGACTCGAAGACAATGGAGGAAGAAGACGAAGGAGACAACAGAGATAACAATGACTGGGAAGAGAAAAGAGAGAGGACGACTAGGAAGAAGGAGAGGAGACAGAAGACGATGGAGAATGTCTGGGAAGCAGGAGGTAGAAGGACAAACGCAGGGTCTGGAAAACCCTCAAGTTATAAGGGTCTCATAGCTGGGGAACAGAGTAGTGTAGGGGTATCTGCCCAATCCAGGCTTACAGAATATACTCATAATTACTGAGTTGTGCTTTCATTGACCGGTCATATTCGGGATGAAGATTTAAATATCTCCCACTACACCCTCTGACAGGCCCAACAAGCAGCTCAAAGACTCAGATACAGAACCTTCCATCCAACCAATGGACTGAAGATCAGGAACTATTGGAGGGCAGACTGACCCAGGGATAATGACTGGACTATAAAAAAAAATAAAGATTATAGAATAATAATAAAACAATAGATTAAATAAAAGAGCCTAGAATTTAATCTACTCTACCAATAAAGGTAAGATAAAAAAAAAAAAAAAAAAAAAAAGCAGTGACAATCAAGGGGACATTCATGAAAACACATCTATCTCAATGATTCTGGAGTTTTCTAGGCTTGTTTAAGATTTGAATTATAGAAAACATTTTTTTATCTGACTGTTTTTGTTCCTGATTTAGCATCACATACATGCAGCTTTAGCCATTCTTTTAACCCTAAAGTCATCTTACAAAGACAGTATTTTAAGTTTATTAGCTCATTATGTTCCCATATTGTATATTTTTCACCAGCTCTACAATTTTGCTCGTTTTCTGTGCATGGAAATAAGTTTATATATTTAGATAAAATGACCTGAAGTACAAAGTCACATAAGCATATATACATATATATATATACAATTTTGCTCGTTTTCTGTGCATGGAAATAAGTTTATATATTTAGATAAAATGACCTGAAGTACAAAGTCACATAAGCATATATATATATATATATATATATATATATGTATATATATATATATATATATATATATATATATATATATATATATATACATACATTTGTAGAAATGTACTTTTACATATTTTTGAGAGCAGGCTTTCATGTGTATACCTCAGATGGAGATTCCAACAGATACTTCAAATTTTTTTTCCACATTAGAGACAATAGCTGGCAGAAATGGATTGTTTTTTTAGATTTACTTTTTGGAGTCTTTGAACCAGTTAAATAATAAAATGTGAAGATATTAAAGAACCAGGCTAAGTTACGGAAACTGAAACCAAATGTCAGAAAAAGTTGAAGAAACCTCATTTCCTCATGAATTTCTTATTGTGAGCACAAGACTAATCTGAATGATTTCTGGAGCTCAAGAAATGTGATTCATATATAAGACATAGACAGCATCAACTTCTCAGATTGTTCCATTTGTGTCTTTAAAAGGGATATTTAATTTTAAGTTACCAAAGTATACATTAAACCAAAAATTTCAGATTGGAACTGAGGCTGCCACTGTAGAAAACAGTGAATCTCTGAGTATACGTAAGTAGAAAGTGCATTCATATGCCTAGACGGAGGGGCAAAGGATGTAGATACAGTTTCCTCCTTCACTTACTGGGAACTCACTTCTGTTCTTCAATAGCTGAGTCAGAGGTGGAAAAGCACAGGTTCGGGAAATCTGGCAGCATATTACTAGACTGTGTTCCCCTAGTAGTAGACATGTTTGACAAACAAGGATGTACTGTTTTATTCCAGGCCATGAATATTGTCTTTGCGTGTTCCTTATCTCAATCTTGTACATTGTCAGTTCAATACTTATGGGCCTGAAATCCAATAATGAATATGCTATTTCTCCTGTCAGCCAGAACCGAAAGGAAACAGGATTAGGCAAAAGAGAAGACTTTTTTTTTTTTTTTTTTTTTTTTTTTTTAAATCTAGGAGTCATTTATACTGGTCTGTTAACAATTGATGTCTACTCTAACATTCATAAACTGAAATATGATTTATCCTCTTGTAAGAATAAACTGCAGTCTGCAAACTCTAATTATTTGAGAAAATCTTTATTAGGTTCCAATTTGGCCCTGTACTTGTTTGCCTAGGACTCATGGTTCTCCTGTATCAGCTTGAAATGTGCTTGGCTTTGGGCTATTTGCTACACTTGTAAACCTACCTCTCTACTCTTTCTCAGAAATAAAAATATCTACCATCCCCAGAATAAATACTTTACAGTGTCATAATTTAAAACATATAGCTAATTTTGAATAAACATGAACAATTTAAGAATTTATGTGAAAACTGAAGTATTATTCTATTTTCTAATATAAGTACAGACATTAAGTTGTTTTAAGATCTATGGCTTGAAAAAAGCAATTCTACTTAAGAAGAAAAATGAAAGAATTATAAAATATTGTATAGGCAATTACAACATACCAAAATGGTAAATGCCTTTCTTCTTTGAACACTACTCCTTATATACATGCATCAAATATTTGGTTTATTGAGCTCTCGTGATGTCCACACAGAACCTGCTGTATGTGTAAATATATACACAATATTTGCATATGGATATAGCTACAGCTGGGCTATCCATTTACTATGAACAGTTACTTATTGTTTCTGAACTTTTAATATCAATACATTGCAATGAATGGCTATTTAATGATAGAAATAAATAAAACTTAGTCAACTTTACTGAAAATGATGGAGAATAAAATATTCATATTTCATTGTTATGACTTGATGCATTTGGAAATGTCAATCCACTTACAAAATTTTGATCACCCAATGCACTTACACATCAAGTCCAAAAATGTATATTTATAATGTGTTTTACTTATTATTTATATTTGATTGCAATTTACAACCCGATGCTTACCCTCTTCATCCTAGGAGAGTTTAGAAAACTACACATTCAGACAAGGACAAACATCACAGCAAAATACACTCAAATGTATTTAAAATTATAAAAACTTAAATTATATTCTGATAAACATTATTTTTCCTGTTTTTCATTTTGAATGAGTTTTTTGGTTCATCTTCCAAAAATAAAATTATTTAACTTCCTGCATATGGAACAAGGCAAACTATTTCATAAACCACAAAACATATTTGCAATAAATGTTTCCCATGCCTTTCTATTCTTAGAGAGTATGTGAATTGCACTCAGCTAAACTCATTTGATTGAGGCAGATCAAAGTGATTAAATTGAGCTAAAGCTAAAAGGAAACCAAATGTTTTCCCCAGAATTTAATGTTTGATTTAATCACTGTGTTCTATCAGTGATTAGTTTTTCTTCATTTTGCAAAGTAAATAATCATGTGAATTTATTGACCACAACTGTTCCTAGCTGGGTCATCTGAAGATTTCAAATGCAAATGTGAGAAGAAAAAAATCAAATCTCATTTCACTGTCAAATAGTCCAATACTGAAATGAAGCCAACATCAACCAGAAATATGAAGACACCAATTCAGGTTACTAGAATCTACATTTTTTTGTACACCTTACATATAGTAGATGGCAGTACATTAGCTACTTGGGCTTCATAAAATATGCAAGTTTACCTTACTATGAAAAAAAAAAAAACAAGTAAGGTATTTTAAAACTATATGGGGTCTAACATTATATATCATGTAATATGGAAATTATAAAGTATGTTATGATTTCAATGGAAAACATAATGGAGAAATTTTGATCTATTCTGCCACAGTTATCTGAAGTAGGTAGCTCTCCACCAAAACCAAAGTGCAGTGTTTTAATTGATATATCGACATGTACAATTTAGCATGTTAGAAAGTGGCAGGATCTGGGTAAACTGTAAAACATTGCATGAAGACAAAACTTGCATTTTAAATCTACATATCATTTTGTATTTTGCACATAGTGTATTTTGATGCACCTAAAGAGGAAATCTAATACTTAAAACTTTTATACTGACAACACAAGGACTTTCTACTATAAAAATTCTAATAAAATAATAGAGACAATGCTTCATTAATGCACAACTTTCATATATAGTGAATGTTAATATCTAATTTTAATGATAAGTTAAAATATTCCTTGTAAGTCTGTCTAGGTATATTAATGGAATAATAAGTCCAAATATATACCTGAATTACATCTCTATGTAATTGTACATTCCAGAAAAGCAGCAAAAGAAAAACAGATTGCATTGATTTCTACTATATGTTACATTCAAAGGTGATTAACAAAATATATGCTAAAATTGCACTTCATATTTTTTATTGAACTGAAATTGATAGTATTTTATTGCATACTGCTATTGCCAAGAAGTGCTCACTGACTGAAACTGGGTATAGCTGTTCTCTGAGAGGCTCTGCCAGCACCTGACTAACACACATGCAGATACTCACAACCAACTATCAGACTGAGCCCAGGGACCCCAGTGTAAGAGTTAGGGGAAGTAATGAAGGAGCTGAAGGGTATTATAAACCTGTTGGGGGCCGACTTTTAGCAGAAAGCGGCTATCAGCTTTGCAGCCATCTTGAGCCATATACCCTGACATGAGACTTGGATTACAATAGCCTACAACAGCTGAGCACACTCCGATAATCTTGGTTTAGATACCTTGGGTGTGTGAGATGAAAGGTGTGTGAGATTAAAGGTGTGTAACTTAAGAGTGTGACTTAGAAGTGTAGAGATCAGATTTAGAGACAAGACCTAAAGGCATGATTAAAGGTGTGACCAAAAGGCATGGCTTAGAAGTGAGACATATAAAAGGCAGAGGCACACAGAGAGAGAATGAGACACTTAGAGGAAGAGAGACTGAAGAATAAACGGGATTGAATCACACTCTGTCTGGTCTCCATTCTTCGAGTCCGTCCTCACTCTCTCTCTCTTGCTGAACCCCAACCCGCCGACCTGAGCAGCAGCTTGGACCGGGATACAGTGGCCTCCTAACGCGGGGCAGCCTGGGCCTCAACATTTTGCTTGGGCCGCGACATTTTTGGCACCCAAACGTGGGACTAGTGCGGCTCTCAACATAAACCCATAGGAAGAACAATAATATCAACTAATCAGATCACTCAGAGCTCCCAAGGACTTTAACATGAACCAAAGAGTATACATGAATGGGTCCATGGCTCCACCTACATATGTAGCAGAAAATTGCCTTATCTGGCATCAGTGGGAAAGGAGGCCTTTGGTCCTGTGGAGGCTTGTTGCCCCAGCATAAAAGAACGCTAGAGAGGAGAGGCAGGAGTGGGTGGGTGGGAAAACATTCTCTTAGAGGCAAATGAGAGGAGGGATAGGATGGGGGTGTTGATTAGGGAAGACTGGGAAAGGGACATTTGAAATGAAAATCAATAAAATAACCAATAAAAATAGTTAAAGATGTTTTTACTTGTTTATTTATTTAGAAACATGTACTACCTGCCAAGTAATATTCCTAGGACAACTAACACCATTATTAAAATGACTGTCATGGCCTCTGGTTTCCAGAGATACACATTTACATAACTAATAACCAGCAGAAGTAGACAAATTTAAGCAAGGTAAAAGGATACAACCTTCAAATATGAAAAACAAAAGTTTTCTGAGTTTCACATAAAAAAAAAATATTTTCCAAATGTTAGATTTCATAGATTAGGTTTTGGACATAAAATTTAGATACATTAAATACATACTAAATTTGTAGGACATAGTATTCAACTTGTACCTTCAGTGATTTTATGATATGCCCTGAGTGATTACATATTCACTGATCCAGATTGTCTCAGGCAAATCAAAACATCTTCTACCATCCTCATTATATGATCTAGGGACTTTAAATGGTCTCTTCGATAATTTATAGAATAGTAAAAGTATCACAAATATAAATAATGACTTGTCTTCATTATCTATATCTCCTTTTACTCTTGTAATGATACTATTTTATGAATGTTCCATAGGCACATTCTGCATTACTATTCAGTCAGCTTCATTAATTCTGCTTTTATACAACTCTATACACTTGTACACATAAGTCACATTTTTACATAGTTTTGTAAAATTATTCTTAATGGATTTTAATATAATATTTGGCCTTAAGTCTGAATTTATTTTGACATAATCTACTGAACTTTGACCTAAAACCAAATAACACATTTTACTAACATGTTCTCCTTTACTCTAATGAATATCATTAAAAACATGTTCTGTAAACCAGTGTTTTTGTTAATAATAACAGATCTAAGAAATATTGTACCTAATTGAGAAGTTAATTAATACCCTTGTTTAATTATATAACATATACAATGCAAAGAAAATTGACCTTAATCAAGCAGTTTTCATATTTTCCTGACTAGAAATAAAACCAGCTCCTATGCTGCTCTTTGTATGAGCCACTCCCAGCCACACTGCTTATGGTACATCCCTATCGGTGCAAAACACGGTGTTTCATTATGTAACTCAGCCCTTTTTCTTTTAAATATCTTTGCTGTAGATTAAGGAAACTCTTCCTTACTTTGCAGTATTGAAATATGAAGCTAAAGAAACCATAATAAGCAATAAATCCATTATTCAAATATGTACAAGGTAGCTGTAGTGCTTTGACCAAATTCAAATAGACACTGAGATTAATAAATCATATAACCCATCTTTCAGTTCAGAGTCCTGTCTGCTCGGATTATTTACCATCTTTCACTATAATTTTGACTTTTTAGTATAAAGTTTTGCTTCAGTATCACTTCCATTCTGCCTGCATAGTCTCCTTTCTGATTGAAGCTATGTTATTATACTGCCATGCATCACTTATCCATACCTTCTGAAAAATGCATCATGGTGTTTTCCTCATTGTGAAAAATCCTGTAATCATCTGGATATCATAGACTGTTAAACACAAATTTGTTTAGGGAAGACACCATATGCATGCCCCAGCACTGGGTGAAATGTAATGATATTGCATCAAGACTGAAGATGAATTTGTCATCTTGTGCTACATCTACATTCATTCTTTCTTGACAATGTACCATAATGAACATTTGACATGTATTCTTTGCCAGAACTAGTTTTACTTTTAAGTCAGATATGTATATGGATTAGATTTAAAAATTAGGAATACATTTGATTTAGGTTATACATAAACCCTGAGTCTTATGATATATATGAAAATCTAAGACCTTCATCTGCTCATCACACACACACACACACTCACACAAAACATACCTAGAAACATGTTGACAATTTATACCCCTCCTTATATCTGGTTGTATGTGTACCTAATATTAACCATGTATCAGTTTCTATTCAAACATATCCTGGAACACTTCGGGAGAAACTAATACAGCCTGAACTTGGTTTGAGTGACTGTACAATAGGGCAAAACGTGTCCACATGTGAACTTTAAGGGGAAATTCCTTATTTTCCATCTGATTTTTGTGAATAACTGAGTATGCATACATTTAAAATCCAGTGTATCGTGCCAAAGAACATGAGTGTAATACAAATCTGTCAATCAAAACTCTAACACCTTCTCTGGAATCCCACAAATAGGATATGTCAGACAATAACTGGGTCACTTGAGTACTCATATGTATGTGGTCCACTCTCACTCTGGACAGCTTTCTGTATTATGGCTTTGCTTTGAGATAATTTTCTTTGCTACTTTGCAGCCTGCCTGTAGCTTTATTTCAGTACTTTGAAAAAGAGGTATTAACCTTGAAACATCCAGCTAAAACTCTTGCTGCTGATAACAGTTTAGAATATTTGACCATCATGCATGCAGTAAAAGAGAGAGTTAAAATCCATTTCCATTACCAGAGACAAACGAGATGGTACCCAGCAGTCACAGACTTTGCTGGTGACTGGGACCAACTTGCGTTTGTTCATTATTTATTTATTTGTTTGTTTGCTTATTATTTACTTATTTTTTTGCTGTTGTAAATTTTTGTAAGTAGTTTAATTTCTTCTAGAAATTTTTTACTTGAACACTGTGTATACATCATTTCCACCCCTAACTCTCCTATCTTCAATATTCCCCTCTCCCTCCCAAATCAATATTGTTCTGTAATTATTATTAATAGTGTGGAGGGAGTGTGTGTGTGTGTGTGTGTGTGTGTGTGTGTGTGTGTGTGTGTGTGTACTGAGTGTATCCAGGGCTGACCATTCAAAATTGGACAATCTATGTGGGAGTTCATCCTCGCAGGCAACTGTTTGTGTCCGCAGTCACTGACCTCCTGTAGATTTTCAAGGAGAAGTGGAACCATGTCAAGCTTTTATATCTTCGCTGGCATGCCAATTGTTGTTATCCTTATGCTGATCATGTTCAAGCAACAATGTTGCTGAGAGCACCTGGGTGTAGTTTGTCATAACTATTGTGTCTGAGAGACACATTAATCCATTGGCATGCTGTCCTACTAGCACATACAATCTTTCCATGACCTCTTCCATGTTTTCCCCAGAGTCTTAGTTTTCAGGATTATATTGCAGATGTGTTGGTTGAGGTTGGACGCCCCGGGGCCACTATTTTTTGCTGCATTTTGATTATTTGTGCATTCCTGTGATAGACTCCATCTGGTGTCAAAACAATATTCTTTAATAGAGGGTGCTCTCAATGTCTTTCATTCTTTACAGTACAATAAGTTATCTATCTCGTTAGCTTCCCAATCAGGTATATAATGGTACTATGAGACAAACTGCATAGCTTCTTTTCTTTCGAAAACCTTGGTTTATGTACCTGGGATATTTTTCAGATTCAGTCTAAAAATTACCAACATACTTCTGAAGTACTAGGCCAATGGTAACAAAAAATAGAGATATCTAAGACAATAAATATGCTTTAAGTTTGTAAAAAAAATCCGATTTTGATTCTAAGTAAATAATCCAGTTCCATTTGAATACAGAATTTCATGTTATCCTCACCTTTAACATCGTACCAGTGTCATTCTCATTATGATTTTCCTTCTCACACTCTAAGCATCTTAATGTTTTTTAGAAAATGCCAGACTTGTACACATGGATTCATTTGTTAATATACGACTATGCATATTTTCCTTTCACTGGCCATCTGCATACTATACTAGATAGATGCAATATAATTTAAATTTTTGGAAGTAAAAATCACAGTGATTTTTACAACTATAAATAGTATTATAATAGGCTACAAAATAATTGTAATAAATAATAATAATAATGCAATATTAATTTAATATTTTGTTCATAAAGAGCCTATATTCTCTACCTTAGCTACTGTTTATCATTGTATTATCAATACTTAAAATGTATTAGGACAAACATTTGAAAATGCATCTATATTTTGTTAAGTCTCCCCACCAAATTGTCCCAACATTTGCTTGTTCCTCCTCTCCTTGGCTTGTGTATTTGGTTTATGGCCATTATTTCAATTTCTTACTGTGACTTATTTTCTCTTTCATTCAGCTTGAAACATTAAATCATGTTTTTATAGTTTGCTATCTCAAATAATGTTGCATATTTATGCACTTTAGTCAATACACTATGAGGTGTGGCTTTTGTTCCATGTCTCTCTGGGCATGCTCAGTATACAATATCAATATATTTCCAGCAAAACAATCTAGTTGAGCAACTTCTTCCAAGGATGTAAGTTAAATGTGGCAGTTTATTTTTACTCAAGTTTGTCATCAAGATAGTCGAAAAATGTAAATAAGTAAAAACAAAAACAACTGTAAAAATAGACATTTAATTTTTGAAGTTCAAAAGTTGAAGCTAAAATGTTTGCATGTAAAAGGTTAGTAAGAATGGAGGGGAGAGAAACTGTAATTGGTGTGTATTGTATGAGAAAAAAACTATTTTAAATGGAAAAATATTCAAAAGAAAGTATAGTAACACTTCCTCAACCAGTAATATTAAATATATTTTATGAAAATGGGGAGTAGGTTGCCATTTTGTCTTATTAACAGTGTGCTATGGCTTACATAAGCTTTTAAGTTTCGTGAGGTCCCATTAGTCAATTAATGATTGCTAAGGGACAGCTCCAGCTGTTCTTTCTTATTTGTTGCCTCTTGAGGAGTGGATCTTAGAACCTGAACTATTGGTTTTCTGTTTAGGAAATGTTCACCTGTGCCAATGCATTTCAAGCTATTGGCCATTTTTCCTTGTATTAGATTCACTACATCTGATTTTATGTTGAGGTTTTTTTTATCTGCCTGGAATTAAGGTTTGTTCAAGGTGATAAATATGAACGAATTTGCCTTCTCCTACAAGCAGACCTTCAGTTAGACCAGCATCATTTGTTGAAGATGCTGTCTTTTTTCCCACTATATGATTTTGGTTTCTTTGTTACAGATCAAGTGTCCATAGGTATGTGAATATATTTCTAGGTCTTGAATTCTCCAGTAATCGACCTGTTGTCTCTGTACCAATACCATGTGGTTTTTATCACTATTGCTCTATAGTAAAGCTTGAGGTCACAGATATTGATGCCCCCCAGAATTTCTTTTATTGTTGAGAATTGTTTTCACTATCCTGGTTTCTTTATATATATATATAAAGTTAAGAATTGCTCTTTCCATGTCTGTGAAAAATTGTGTTGGAATTATGATGGGGATTGCATTGAATCTGTAGATTGCTTTTGGTAAGTTTGACATTTTTACTATGTTGATCTAACAAAATCATGGTTTGGTTTTTTTCTTCAGGGATTTGAATTTTTTTTCATACAGATCTTTCATTTGGCTGGTTAGAGTTACACACCAAAATATTTTATGTTATTTTTGCCTATTGAGGAGAGTGTTGTTTTCTTAATTTCTGTCTCAGCCCATTTATCATTTGTTTAAAGTAAGACTACTAATTTGTTTGAGATAATTTTATATCTAGAGACTTTGCTGAAGTTGTTTATCAGCTGAAGGCGTTCTTGGGTAGAATTTTTGAGTTTGCTGATATATACCATCATATTATCCACAAATAGTGATACTTTGACTTCCTCCTTCCCAATTTGTATCCCTATGAACTCTTTTTGTTGTCTAATTGCTCTAACTAAATTGTTGAGTACAATATTGAATAGACAGAGAATATACAGCCTTGTCTTATCCCAAATTTTAGTGAGATAGCTTCAAGTTCCTCTTCATCTAATTTGAGTTTGCCTGTTAGTTTCCTGTATATTACTTTTATTATTTTTAGATGTGTGGACTGAATTCCTGACCTCTCCAAGACTTTTAACAAAATCCAACTGACAGATTTAGAAAAGATCTTCACTATCCACACGTATTGTAGAGAACTAATATCCAAAAGACATAAAAAACTCAAGAAGTTAGACTCCAAAAATAAGATAAAATTAAATTAAAAATGGTCAAAAATGAGATACAGAGCTAAACAAAGAATTCTAAATAGAAGAAACTTGAATAGAAGAGAAGCACCTAAAGAAATGATCAACCTCCTTAGGGAAATGAAAATCAAAACAGCCCCCAGATTCCATATTACACCAATCAGAATGCCTAAGTTCAAAAACTCAAGTGACAGCAGATGCTGGCAAGGATGTGGAGAAAGAACACTCCTCCATTGATGGTGAGATTGCAAATCAGTATGACAACTCTGACAATCAATCTGGTGGTTCCTCAGAAAATTGAGAATAGTTCTTCTACCTGAAGAACCAGCTATATCACCCCCGAGCATATACCACAAGCACACATTCCTCATTATGTTTATAGTAGCCTTATTGATAATAGCCAGAAGCTGGAAATAAATCATATGTCCCTCAACCAAAGAATGGATACAGAAAATGGAGTTCATTTACACAATGGAATACTGCTCAGCTTTTAAAAAGAGGACATCTCCTTCTGTTTTGCACTGGTGCCCTGAGCAGATCATGAGCGCCAGCTTTGTACCCAATCCCACAAAACCCAGAGGAGGCTGGGCTCCCAGGCGCTCTAACATGCCCAGGATCATAGGATGCTGAAGGATCATGGTGGCTGCCAGAGTGATTGTTGACATATGCTGATGCTGTGAAAAATAATGATTCATTCATAATCACAATCCAATTGAATGCACAGGTCTTTGTTTATTTTCAGAGTCTGTGGAAAGTAATTTCAGGCAGGAATCTAAATTTAGGCTAGAATAAAAAAGTAGGATTCAGGCACTTGAGCTAGGACAGGGAAGTAGGCTCAGATATTTTTGTCATCCTGATAAGCCCTTAAAAACAGTGATCACAGGAGTTATCATAGGACATTGTTTATTGTTTTGCTTGTTCTTTGACTATTTGTGTTTATTGCCTTGCTTGTTCCTTGACTATTTGCATCTATTGTATTGCTAGTTCCTCAGTGTAGAACTGACCTTAATAATTGTATATAATTAAAATGGTATAAAAGCAAAATAAATAAATAATAAATAAATAAAAAGAAGACATCATGAATTTGCAGGCAAATGGACGAAACTAGAAAATACTATCCTGAATGAGGTAAGCTAGACCCAAAAATACATGCATGGTATTTACTCACTGATAAGTGGATTTTAGCCTAAAGTGCAGAATACCCATGATACATACAACCCATATTCCTTGAGAAGTTTAATAAGAAGGCAGGCTCAAGTAAGGATGGTTTAGTCCCACTTTGAAGGCATAACAAAAAATCATGTGAGGCTGAGGTAAAGAGGGACCTGGGTGGGAAAGGGGAGGGGAAGTGGAAAGGGGAACAGAATCAGGTATATGAAGAGATAGAATAGAAACCCAGAGGGCCAGGAGAATTAATAGACATATGCAGCTATGGGGGATGGGGAATAGAGGAATCTCTAGAAAGTTGCAGAGACCTGGGATGTAAGGGACTCTCAATACTTAATGAGTACTACTTTAGATGAAATGCCCAACAGTAAGGAGGTGGAACCTGAAGAGTCTACCTCCAGTAGTTAGACAAGGCCCCCTGTGGAGGGATGGAGTCTCCAACTTACCATCAAAATTTTTTTACTTAGAATTGTTCCCTGCTAAAAGAAATATAGGACCAAAAATGTGGCAGAGATTGAAGAAAAGGCAATCCAGTGACTGGCCCAATTTGAACTCTATCCCATGGGCAGGCTCCAAACCCTGACACTATTACTGATGCAATGTTGTGCTTGCAGACAGGGGCCTAACACAACTGTCCTCTGAGGCATTGAAGCTGAAGTATATGTTTGTATTTTCTCAGTTACTAATTAAGAGATATTCTTTTACTAAGCACCTGCTGCATTTTAAACGATTTGCAATGTATGTGATAAATAGGTAATTACCATCACAAAAATTTAAAGTTAAAAATCGCTGGCTAGCCAGTCTAACCAAATTGATGAGTTCCAGGTTCAGTGACAGACTCTTTTATTTTAATTAATTTATTTAAAATACATTTCAGATTTTATCCCCTCACCCAATTCCCACCACCACCCAGGAACCCCCCATCCCATCCCCCCTCCTGTCTCCACAAGAGTGTGTCCCCATCTACCCCTCACTCACACCTCCCCACCCTTGAATTCGTCCCCGCTTGGTGTTCAACCTTCATGGGACCAGGGATCTCCTCTCCCACCCATGCCCGACAAGGCCATCCTCCCCTAAGTATACAGCTGAAGTCATGGGTGCCTCCCTTTGTGCTCCCAGGCTGGTGGTTTAGACCCTGGGGAGCTCCGGTTGGCTGGCACTGTTGCTCTCCTCTTGGGGCCACCAACCCTTTCAGCTCCTTCAGTCCTCTAACTTCTTCACTGGGAACCCTTGATCAGATCAATAGGTAGCTGCAAGCATCTGCCTCTGCATATGTCAGACTCTGGCAAACCTTCGAGGAGACAGCTGCATCAGGCTCCTGTCAGCATGCACTTCCTGACATCCATATCGGCATCTATCTTTGGTGACTGCACATGGGATGGATAATCAAGGTATAGTGGTCTCCCGATGGCGCCTCCTTGACTTTCTGTCCCACACTTTGTTGCCTTATTTGCTCTCTTGAGCATTCTGTCAGTGACAGACTTTTAACTCCAAAAAAAAAAAAAGTGAATAACAATTAAGTGAACACTCAGTGTTGACTTCAGACCACCATATTCACACAGGTATGTGACCGACTTTCATATGAATGTACATACACACATGAACACATGTGCACGTTAAATAAATAAATAAATAAATAAATAGTTGAGCCTTTGTAAGGTCAAGCTAAGGAGATACTGGTAAAACAATATTTCTAGCATTTTCTGTTTGTTTTCCTGCCATCATTAATCTGCTAAAGTAGCATAATGGCTGGAAATGGTTTTCTCTTCACAGAACTATTTGAGTTGTTTTTCCGAATATTGACTATAACTTGAAAAACTTAATAAATCAAACCATGTAGACCTATTTACTTCTTAACATTTCATGCTACTACTCCACCCTAGAATTTAATTGCTGGGGGCCATGTCTGTTCTATTATAAGGTCAAATCCTCGGGCTTCCTGATTCCCCTTCATTTTGCTGCAGGGTTACATGACGTGAATAAAAACTCAGCAGCTCTTGGAGCTCTTGGAACATGTGACATTTATTTTGACTGAGGGGCAAAGACTCGAGCAATTATTAGGTAGCAATATTAAAAAGAAGAAAAACTGCGCGCTCTGAACAAAGAAGAAAGGATGTAAACCCGGGAGCAGCGGACGTCAATTACAGGCATTAAGTGTTCTAAATGAGACCTGGTCATTTGCAGGCTCTGCCTGCTCTCCAGTCTCCTGGAATCTCTATACTAGTTGGTGTCAGTGGTAACTGCCCTTGCCTAGGAAAGTGGTTTTCTGTCATATCAATATGACATCTCTTCAGAGTTTGGCTGACACAACACATAAACATTTACAACAGATGCTGATTCTTACAGCCGACCATTTGCCTGAGGTCAGGGACCCCTATGAAAGAGCTGAAGGGAATTCCAACCCCATGGGAAAACCAACAGTGTCCACTAACATAGACCCCTGGAAGATCCCAGAGACTAAGCTACCAACCAGAGAACATATACGGGCTGATCCATGGCCTCCTACAAATACATCACAGAACTGCATTGTCTGGCCTCAGTGGGAGAGGATGAGACTAATCCTGTAGAGACTTGATGCCTTAGGAAAGGGGAATACTGGGGTGGGGGGTGGGGTGGGGGGTAACCTGGATGTGAGTAGGTGGGTGGAAAATGGGGGTAGAAGAGGGAGAAGGAGAGGGAGCACCCTCTTAGAGTCGGAGAGGAGGAGTATGGGGTGAAAAAATCTTTCAGGGGCGTCTTGAAAGGGGGGATATTTGGAATGTAAATAAAGCAATTTTTAAATGAAAGAATATAGGTTATTGCTCAGACAGTGTATGTGAGAGCTATTTTGCAAGCAATTTTTACACTAAGGAATGTATCCTCACTATATTGTAGAAAAATAGGGTAGTAAGTTTCAGAGAATGCCACTAAACAGAGTAGAGATAATCAGTGTTAGAAGGCAGCTCTAGGGGCTTCAGAAGCTTAAAAAGCCAAATGGCCAACTGGAGAGTTAACTTGATTCTTGGAACCCATCCTTGTTATTTACTCAGCTTTTCAGATGTCTGTGATGCTTTTGTGACATAATGAGCTCAGTGAGCAAAAAGTCAAATAAGGTAGATAACCAATACAATACATTAACTTGAGAAGAGACTACCTTACAGATTTCGGTTTACTTTGATGTTTATAGGTAGGAGGAGAGAGAACATGAACTTCATGGATATAGATTATTGTTCTTGGTGTTACAAACTATTCTTAAGTTGCATTCTGCCTAGAAAAACTATAAGAATTATTTTAGATGAAATCCTGGCATGCAACTAATCTATTTCATAGTATTATTCTAAAGGCAGGCCTGATAAAAAATAAACATCTATATTAAATATGCATAGACTTCTATCCATTTGATATATTTGATAACTTATTCATAATTGAATATTCAATTCAGTTTAATTTAGGTATCTCAAAGGATCTCAAAGGAGGATCAGGTTTGTACCAAAAGTTGAATCAAATACCTCTCATACATATATAATAATTAATAGTGCTCAATATTTTAAAGAAAATATTATAAAAATATTATCATCCAGTAACCCCCCAAACATACTTTTTAAAAATGTGAATTGAGATAAGGTACACTTAAATACCATTTATGTCAACACCAGCAGGGGAGATAAAAATGAGAGTTACTCTTTATGCATGTGTGTGTGTACTTGTGAGTGTGTGTGTGTGTATGTGTGTGCGCATGCATCCATACCTGTGTGTGTATGAACATATGTATAGGACTTCCTTTGTGTGGTAGTCAGAGAACAACTACCAGTGTTGGTTCTGTTCATCCCTCACATAGATTTTGGAGATTGAATATACCAGGTGATATCTTCCAGAAAAAGACCATACAGATTGAAGTGATTCCAGTAATAGAGGGTAGCTTTGAGGGAACTCCAAATAAACAAATAAGACTCTAGGCCAGGCTAGAGTCTTAACTCTTATCCTATTTATGTACTCAGTTTTATAGGAATCTGTGATACTTTTATAATGTAATGACTGAGGAAAGTACAAGATCAATCAGATACAGAACAAAGTCCTGTGTATCAAATTCAGGTCATTAGCTTTGATTACAGCACCTTTACCAACTGAACCATCTCAATGGTCTAACAGTAGAATATTTTACAATACAGACATTTTCAATCAGGATCTCATTTCCTGAGCCAAGAATTTTATATATCTATTATTATGTACTCATTTCTAATCCCTGGAAATTACTATATAAGATAATGTCAGAACAAGGTTCACATGGAAATTATAATCAGTATGAGAGTAGAAAAGAGATAAGTATATTTTCATTGAATTACCAATAACCACATCTTTATATATTTTAAATATTTTCCCTTTATTAATGGAGTCTATGAACAGCTGCTTCATAATAATCTTCTTAATAAATTGAAAGTGAAGGCCAAATAGTCAGGATACCTAGAATGTTTGCATTTGCTCTGTCTATTTTAATGTTTTTATGGCTATATTTTATTCACAACTTAGCCAAAATTTGCTTAATTTACTCAAAATTGTTTAGAATATTAGTAATTTATATTCAAGTGAATTGAAATTTAACCTAAGACAATCACAACATGAAACACATCCAACATTATATTACTGAATATTTTGCCCTACCTGATTTGAAACTGCATATTTAAAAATATTTCCTTAAATTGGACTTGACTTATATTATCCTGGATATTCATAAATGTCTAATCTTCTTAAACTTGCACCTTTCTAAAACATGTTCTTATTTTAAAAAAATGTTTGACTATGTTATTATTTTCAATGTGGGCATGTATTAATAACAAACTCCTAGAAATCTCATTAAAAAAAACAGACATGCAGAGAGATAAACTGAACCTGTAAACAATAAGGACAGACAATAGAAGAATTTGCTAACAAAGGGATTACAAGCAAATTCAGAAAGTAGGAAAAAAACATATTTTACCACATATTTAAGAAACAATATAACCTGTGTAATTACCTCAGGTTCACATTGCTAGCCTCTCATCCTATGACACAAATATGTTCTCTGGTGCAAACTAAGATGTGATATTTTTGTTTTGCTACACATAGCAAAAGAAAATAATTTATGCCTGTGTAAAGACTGTTTGAATAAGTTGAAATTTTGAACAAAAATGCTCACTTAAACCATAAGCTTAAATATTTATTTAGCAAAGTAAAACTATTTTAGTGTTTCAGTTATGTAAATATTGAGTTACTAAAGACATAAGTACAGTGAGTAGCAGGGAATTAGCCATATTTTGAAAAATGAGAGGCTTATTAAATATAACTGTTATCTGAAATTAAATATAGAAAGGTTCTATTATGAAAAACTAAAATTTATTTTGTAATATTGAAAAGATTATTGATTTCATGAACAAAAGTAATTAAAGGAAATATCTTGGAGATTAACATAACTTGTTTTAATAGAAGACTATCTAATATTGAAGACCCCCATACTCGGGAGACCCTTCCTCAAGTCTCAGGAAATCACGACCGCCCAAAGATCACAAGAAACCATACCTGGATGCAATCAGCAGAGGTTTATTAGGGAAGATACCTGGCAGCCAGTGGTCTCACTACACACTTGCACAGGAGTGGAGTTCGACCCCCACAGCCATTCCTTGGAGGGTTTTAAAGGGAAAAACCACAAACCTGGGGAGTGGGGAGGGGATGAGGGGTTGCCAAGGATACATAAGAATAGTGAAACATTCCAGAGAAACCCACCCTGAATGGTTTACCATGTCACTGTGTCCCACCCTGTCATTTACCAACTATTTCAGATTAACTATCTTTACTTCTTCCAGCTATAGCCCCACCTAGGTGGCTTGCATCTGTGGTCAGGAATGCCTTCCTGCCTTGGGCCTTTTCCACCCATAGGCTGGCCTACTGCCTGAGCTTTGATTCAGAGAATAATGTCCTCCACCCAGCATGTGCCCCCCGGGGAAAGTGAAGGCCTGAAATCTTATTTTCAGTTCCTCGTTCTGGAATCTGCACTTTTCCTGCTCAGGTCTAAGGCAAAAAAATCTACACATATTTCATAAAATGGCCTTTATAATTTTTCACTCTACAATATGTCAGTTTCTGTTGCCTAAGTTACTTAGAAATTGGACTCTTTAAATCATTAGTGAATATTATAAAATATCTGCTTAAAAAGAACTTTATTTCATCTATCAATACTGAATCATAAGAAAGAACACATTCAGGGATCATTAGCAGACTATAGTTTTAATGAAATAATAAAGTAAATGATAAAAAAAATTTGAACAAGCTGTTAAAGAGAAAAAAATCCAAACATTTAGTTATAGCTTTATTACATATGTTATAGTAAAATTAAAGGGCCTAGACCGAAAAATGGAAAAGGCAATAAGATTAAGGTAAGTAAAGAATGATAAAGCTAATTTCATAAGGAATTACACATGCACACACACACATGCAAGCATTTACACTAGCACACACACATACACACAAGATTAAAAGGGAATTATAAAAATGTGTAGCTGCCAGCAACTATGGGAAACCGGGTTCATCTGAGAGGAAGCCTGGGAATGAACTGGAATGGAAGGTGAGAGAAACCAGAAACCATAGGGCCAAGACAAAATATGCTGATCAAAGCCCGAAGTTTAATATTTTGCTTTCACATATAAAGGGGAAGCCCCACCCCCCAGGGTCTCTTCTCAGGTCAGCCCATGTCTAGGCTAGGAGGAGGAGATAGTAGTCTGGAAGGTGTCAAGACTAGCTCAGCAGGCAGTCCATTCTTCTTAGCTCAGTAGCAGACTCCAAGGCACTGAGGCAGGCAAGACAATGCATCTCCTAGGTCCTACTTTTACTTGGTCTATTGTGATAAATGACTCATAGGCCTGCTTGGGCCTGGGGGAAGGGCACAGAAAAGGAACAGTTAAACTGGGTTAAGAGAAGGGATAGAATGGTGAAACAGAGAAACTGGAAAAAATAAATAAGAATGAAGATTTCTTAAAAGTACTCATATGGAAAACTAGCGCTGTAAACACTTTTAAAATACATACATACATATATACATACATACATGCATATACATACATACAAAGAGCCAAAGTGGAGTTATCCTATCATGTAGCACCAATGCCTACACTAGAAACCAGAGGTTAACAAATAAATCCTAGTCCCAGAAATGTGTTGTCTTCCAGTGTTATTGTCCACTGTGGTCCCAGACATTATGGGTTAGTGCCAATAATCTTGTTTACCCTCCAGAACTTGGCAGTAAGGCCCAATTGTTAAAGATACTTTATTCTTGAACCTTACCACATGGAGAAAGCAGGATTGCTACTTAATTGGAATCTTCATCCATGATGGGTAGCTTTCATAGTGCTGGAAGAAATATGATCACCAATTATACCTATCTGTGAATTCTGTGTGCTATAGTAATGACTGTCTTGGTATGAGATAGTTCAATTCTAGAGTTAGGTGGGATCATGGTAGAAATGAAAATCTCAGTAGATAGACTTCACATCATATAGGACAGAACTAAAGAGAATGCTAAAATAGAATGTAAAATGAGACAGATAAAAATTTAAAGAGAAATTAGCATAATATATATATATAAAATGAAATAAGACTACTATAGAATAACAAATACAGTAAATTCTCACATACATGGAAACTTTATAAAAGAAGAAAATAAATAAGGATTACTAGATTTTATAATGAGAAGTGAACAAAGTAATTAAATTAATACATATAGGTTTAATGGTAATATGTATTAAAATTAAATGGTTACAAAATAATATACGGTAATAACTTCCTCTGTTTATAAGGATAGGACAATCACCTACTGTGGTTATAAAGATGGTTAATCATAAAGAAGGATTTGAGCTAGATTAAACATACTTTTCATTAAGAGATAATAAGAAAGGTAATATCAAAATATATTACACATATGTATCATATTCTCAAAAATAATTAATAGCATATTCATAATTTTTAATGGAAGTCAGTTATCAATGATATTTTAGATAACAAATAGAATATACTTTACTTATAATAAATTCAATGTAAATAATCAATAGAAAGATAAAAGCATGATTAACCTTATTGAAGAGTAGTGATATAGTAGAAAGTATATTAGTTTATGAAAAATATTTGCAATACATACTGTCTCATACTTGACAGACAAGTAAATTTTCAAGTGATTAGCCCTTTCTATAAAACAATGTAGCTAAAATGGAAAAACTATTATTGACATGAAATAATAACCTGTGATAACAGTGGTTGCTATGAAGTAGAGCAGGTATAATTCTCACAAACAGCTCTATGGCTGCCTGAAGTGTGAATCCATCTTTGAAATCTTTTTTGTCATAGTTTGTTATTGCAGGACTAATTGATACAGATATTAATAGAAAAAGAATGTTGTATGCATTTGGAGGTAGTTTGTGAACGAAGTAAAAATTTAGACAGAGATAGAAAGAAGAGAAGACAGCAAGGAAAATAAATAAATGGAAGAAAGAAAAGTAGAATCAAGAGAAATTGTAAAAATTAATTGATTACAAAAATTAGCAAGGGCATTTAGAACAATTATTTTAACATATAAAATGTTACACTAATTCTAGAGTGTAAATTTATGATATGTATGCATATCCATATATTTTACATTATTCTTACATATAAAATACATCAATGCAAGTATAAAAAATGAATGATTGCACACATACTAATATTTATATATTATAATACACTCATACACATGCATGTAATATATATACATATATATATATATATATATATATATATATATATATATATTTCTCACAGATATATCCATTTGTATGTGTAAGAGTATGTAATACACAGAAATACAGACCTATATAAAAAAAGTTCATTGATGTTTAAATTATGTTAAATAATTTTTCATTGACATTTAAGTTATCATTTTAAGTGGCATTCTAACTTTTGTATTGCTATCTCCATATTTATACACTATAATTTTTAACAATGATATATATTTTTTCTTACAAATATCAAACCTCTCAAAAATATTTACAGCATTGTACTTTTACTCCTTTCTAGATCATTGAAAAATAACATTTCATTGTCAACTGCAATGATGATTAGTCCAATGTGGATTGAAGGGGAAAACCATAAATTTTTTGAAGGAAAATCATTACAAGACTATACAAGACATGTAAGTTTTCATTGGATATACTGCTCATTTAGATGACTACAGATCTTCTATATTTAAAAAAAAAAAAAAAGTAGCAGCACATAGCTATGAAGTAAATGAAAAGGAGGCCTCCTGGGAAGATGAAAAGCAAAGCCTCAAGGAAGAAAATCCTCAGATCCTGTAGTGGGACCTTCAGACTAGTCAAGGATTCCTAACTCAGACTAATAGGAGGTTACAGAAGATGTAAAAAATATGTGTCTCTAACCACTGCTTAGGAGAATGTGATGAATAGTATTAAAGTAAAATTATGTCTAAAATAAAGGAAAGACAGTGGTGACTGCATCAAACCTTCCACTCACAGGCACTTTTATACTTATTTTATTCCCCAAACAATATGGAAGAAGATAATATATAAATAAGTGTGTTAATACAATAGTCCTTCAAATTAGCCAAGACTAATAATGCTGTAAATTATCATTTCTAAAGACATTTCTAATATTCATTTGTATACTTCAATAAATATAGTTGTCATGATATCTAACAATTAAGCACTTTCTAGCTGCTAGGCTTCAAGTAAAGTAGTCTCTCATTATCAACACTTATGTCATTTTTATGATTGAAGACGCATGTATTGAATCATTGAGAATTAAATAAATTACTCTACATCATGCAGTTAATTGTTTAATAAGGTTATACTATAATAGGAAGAGAATACCACCCCTATACAGTATAATCTATCAATAAATACACAATGCCAAAATGGGGATTCATCCTTTTGATCATAGTTTTAAACTGACTTCTAATGATTAATTGCTGCCTCCGTAGAGTAGTACTTAACTCAATGTAAGCTACAGAAGTTTATGTTTGTAATGAATGAGAATTATCACAAAACTAGAACTGGTCAATGTGCACATAATAAGATAATCTTCACATCTAAATAAGTATGCAGATCACAAAGACTTTTAATCCAGCAACAAGATGCTCTGGCAAAAAATCATATCCAAAAGTGTGATCCAGCCGAGATGCAGGCAAGCCACATACCTTTAACCCCTCTGGTTTAAATAAAACATCCCTTTAGTATAAACCTTTAATAATAAGCAGTGAAGGTTAAGTTGGTGATAGAAGGAAGCAGTCTGTTTTGAATGTGACATCTAATTGAGGGGCAGACAAACTTATGAATCCGAGAAAGATTTGACAAAATAAATCAGATAGGACATTTCTACCTTGCAAGTTTACAGGCAGGAAAGAGGCTACATAAGAGCAGTGAGGCTCAGGAGAACCCAGATGTCCTTCAACAGAGGAATGGATACAAAAAATGTGGTACATTTACACAATGGAATATTACTCAGCTATTAAAAACAATGAATTTGAGAAATTCTTAGGTAAATGAATGAGACTAGAAAATATCCTGAGTGAGGTAATCCAGTCACAAAAGAACACACATGGTATGCACTCACTGATAATTGGATATTAGCCCAGAAGCTTGAAAGATACAACTCACAGACCACATGAAGCTCATGAAGAAGGAAGACCAAGTATGGGTGCTTCAGTCCTTTTTAGAAGGAGTAACAAAATACTCAAGGGAGCAAATATGGAGACAAAGTGTGGGACAGAAACTGAAGGAGAGGCCATCTGGAGACCATTCCACCTGGGTATCCGTCCCATGTGCAGTCACCAAAGGTAGACACTGATGTGGATGTCAGGAAGTGCATGCTGACAGGAGCCTGATACAACTGTCGCCTTAGAGGTCTGCCAGAGTCTGACATATTTAGAGGTGGATGCTCACAGTTAACCATTGACCTGATCAAGGGGTTCCCAATGGAGGAGTTAGAGAGAAGACTGAACGAGCTGAAAGGGTTTGGCACTCCATGAGGAGAGCAACAATACCAACTAACCAGAGCTCCCCAAGATCTAAACCACCAGCCTGGAAACACATAGGGATGAACCCATGGCTCCATCTGTATATGTAGGGGAAGATGGACTTGTTTGGCATAAGTGGGAGAGGAAATCCTTGGTCCCATGAAGGCTAGATGCCAAGTGTGGAGGAATTCGAAGGTGGGGAGGTGGGAGTGGAGGTATGTAGATGGGGGCACATCCTCATAAAAGCAGGAGGAGGGAGGATGCATAGGGGATTCTGGAGTAAGGGTGTATGGAGCAAAGGGATCTAAAATGTAAATAAAATAGCCATTTAAAAATATTTAAAAAAAAAAGTGAGGCAAAGAGAAGAAATTCATTCAAGGCAACAAATGTAGTCACAGTCAGTTTCTCCAAACAGCAGTTCACTCAAAAGCTCAGAGAAGCAAATTTAAATAAGTCAGTGTAAAGAAGAGGTTGGGTTTCAAAGCTGAGTTGAACCAGCCAGTTAGAGTTTTTAAAGAGCCTGAAAAAGTAAGTTTATTTAGCAATAAATCTCAGAGGCTGAAATATTCTAGAACTAGGTTAGCAGATGGAGGCTGGAAGCAGAAACCTTTAATTCTGGGCTTGAAGAAGATTGGATTTATGGAATCTACAAGCTTCCAGGCAAAATAATAGGGATAGTTAGATAGAAACATACTAGTTTCAGCCCAAGCTGTGTATGTGTAAATCTTGCATATGCTTCTCATCTCCTCCCTTCATCTGAGGAAAAAAGTGACAGTTATAGAGTATAGATGTGCAAAGCAAGTTCCATTATAATCTAAGAACTTACTAGCAATCAATAACTGCTAAGAAAAGGACAATTAGATTTCATTAAGGATATAGCCCCTGATAGTATACCCATGGTCCAGTTGATGAACCTGCATCAGAAATTTTAGAGGCAGCCCAAGTTGAAATCAAATTTTTTAGAAAGAGGACAAAAAATTGTGGTGTTATGGGAGTAAGGAATTGAATCAGAACTTTAAGAGATAGAGGAAAGAGATGAAGGTGAATAAGATCAAAATCTTTTATGAAATTCTCAGAGAATTGTGGTTCAATGGGGAAGATGGGAAGAGAGAAAATTGAGGAACATTAACAGGGGAAACTTCCTAAAATACATTAAGATAGTCTGAATGAAGTACCCAAATAATACAACAGACTACAACCCAACTTTCTATCTCTTATCATCCAACAAATCTTCCAGGACAGGACCTACAGTGGAGTTGTTGGCCAAAGGTGTCCCATGAAAATCCACAAGGATCCAGGCAATTAACAAAGAACTATCCACAAATAGCAAGACCAAATCACTGAGGAAAACACCTGCACATCTCATTGAATATGGAGTGGTCAAGCTGGTATTTGCACAGAATCTCTATATTCTAATTGATAAGGGCCTACAACTTTTAAGAAAATGACCCTTTCTGTACCAGAAGCTAAGAATTGTCAGTAATTCCTCATCTATCTGTGATACTTTGTGTTAAACTCTCCTCTCCATTAAGGGTTTCAGTCTAGTTTATGATGTCTTCTACATGATGTCAAAAATGTAGTGAGTTGGTATGCGTAACAAACTGCTTTGTGAAGAAAGCATTGTTCCATCATCCACTATTCCTGGCTCTTATTTTCTATACCTTCTGTAATCTTTGTTATGATGCATTATATAGTTATTTAATTGATCATATTAGTAATTCTGTGTCCTTGTATTTGAAAAGTTACATTAAGCATAGCAATTCATTGGACATAGTATCTACTAAAATCAATAAAGTGAGTAATACACATTCTGAAATTTCTGAAAATGTTGATCATATTTAATCAATAACAATATTTTTGTCTATATGACTTCACTAATAAATCCCAACAATGTATAAGGAAAAGCAATATCATGTTTCTTAAAAGTCTTCTAAATAGAGAGTCTTTTTCTAATTTTGTGACATATGTTATTTACCATGCTAGCAAAAATAATAAAAGAACATAATAATGAGTACAGAAATTTACAAAAAAATATTACTCATGACATATAGGCATGAAACTTAACACAATTAGTAAATAATAAAACATATACAAATATATTTATATTATATTCAAATAGAAATTATTATTGTTGTAAAAAGTGGAATGAGCAACTGAAAATTGATATATTAATAAATAGGCTAGATAAGAAAGCATTTGTTCCTATCAATTCATGTAAAAGTATTTGATAAAATTTATCATCATCTGAGTAAATTGAACTGCAGTACTCAATCAACTTCATAAGATATTTTTTGAAAAACAAAAACTTGTGGATCAAATTGTTTTGTTCTAGGATTGGAAGCCTTATTAGAATGTTTGTTCTCAGCAATATAGTATTAGAACACATCACTGAAATTTTTGACATTACAGAACAGGGGACAGAAAAACAGACAAACAAAATATATAAATATAACCTACCAAGTCTGTTAATGTTGCTTGTATGCATATGATTTCAGTCCTGACCACTTCTATTGAATAACTAATAGGGACTCATCCCTTTGAAAGATTAATTCTCCTTCTCTTTTTAGTAATTTTTTCTTATGTTCTTTATGTAGAAATATACTGCTTCCCTCCCAAAGATTCTGTGTTCTCACTTTAGCATCACTATTGGTTATGGCATTTAGTCTTCTTTAGACAGAAACATTATTGCTATTGCATAATCATGGATATAATGTCCCTATCATGTCTAAGAGACACAACTACCAAACAAATTGCATGGTGGTCTGGCCCTTAACAATCTATAGTGACCCATGAGGCTCTGATACAGCTTTTGTGTTGTAGACATATTCATGAAACTTGATAACCTATGCTCATCTACTCTTTTATTCTGATAAATTCTGGTTTCCTTTGATAGTCCTTGTCTCTTGCCCCCCATCCAGCTACTGATACTATTCATCTTTAAAAAATTAAAAAGGGGGAATTGTGCCCTTCCCCAGCCTAGAGCAGGTTTGAAAAACCTTGTGATGTAGGTGGAGTCATCCACCCTGGCTGCAAGTGCAAATTTCTACAGGAGCTTAGAATAATAGACAGCCCACTGACCTTGATTTGTGACATAATCTGGCTAAAACAAAGAATGGGTTAGGTGGGGCTTTTTGTATATATGCAAGAGCTGAATATTAAACTTTGAGCCTTGATCAGAGAACTCTGCCCAGCTCCATGTTTCTCTTTCTCCTTGTTTCTCTTTTTTCATTTGCATCCCTCCTTTTAGGTGACCCAGTTCATCTGTGGCTGCTGGGTGGCTACAAATGTCCTAGTTTTTGCTAACTAAATGCAGTTGTGTCGATTGCAAGCTCTCAGCACATAATCATATTCTGCTCTCAATGGCAAGAAAACTTTCTCTAAGGAGATACAAGTTAAATAGTCAGCTTAAATATAGGTGGAATTTTTACTCACAGGGTAAAAATCAATCATTATAGAGGATAATATTTGATATAGCATATGATTAATGTGTGTGATACTCTAATTTCAATTCCCATCCCCAATATAATAATTAAATTTAGTTTTGATTTAAAATTTGAGTAGAGAAATTTTATTAGTATTGGAATTTGATCTAGTCAATTTATTCTTAATCTAAATCTTGATCTAATATTGAATATCAGTTAATGTACATGTGATACGTATTTCTTCATTTATATATGATTGGTTATATGTGCAGTTAATTGCAGAGGGATGTCAAATTCTTTGGATCTGGCATTATGCATGGCTGTAATCCTGAGGTATGCATAAAACTGTAGATTCTGGAAACTAAACTTCAGTCCTCTGCAAAAGGAGCCAAAAATCTTAAAGAATGAACCATCTCTCCAGTCCCCAAACCTCTCTTTTTGGTGTTTCTGCTTTCAGTTCGTGTATTTGTCTGTGACTGTGTGGGAGTATATCACAAATACAATTTTCTGTAAATGCTATTAGAGGACAGCATTCATATGGTGCTGCAAGCACCCAATGTGAGTGTTGGGAAACTAACTTGGTTCCTATGCAAGAGCAGTAGGTGAACTTCATCTCTGAGGTGTCTTCTCAGTCCTGCAACAGACTGTGAAGACTAACTATCCTCCTCCAGCTGTCCATCACATACTAGGAAAGTGAAAGTTGATAACTAGAAGTAAGAACTGCTTAGCATACTGAATTATAGAATAATTACTACATCACGTATGTCCATACATACATTGAGATTATTGTTTTATTATGCAACATTAGAATCAAACATCAGACTCATCCTAGCTAAATTTCTTTCTGACATCAAGTTTATGGATGCTAAAATTGCTATGATAGGCACACAGTTGTACTTATAAATAATGTTTTAATGATGTTTTGCTAATTTCAATTTACATTATCACTTGAGCATAGTTTTGTTCAATTTTATCCTAATGCCTGCAAGAAATGTATATTAGAAAAATTATTTTCTAAACATATGCAATCTAACCACTGATCTCTATGTTCTGGCATTAATATTAGCAGTGTAGGATGTTGTATGGGCATCATGGCATACTTACCTAATATTTATTTGCAACCTTTATTCTTTATCATATAAATTTTAGGAAACTAAAATTTTGAGTTTACCTAGAGTATATTTCAACTTTTTTGCAAGCAGTTTCTGAAGAAAAAAAATTACAGAATGACAGATTCAGATAGAGCTAATCATTGGACTGAGATCTAAATCTCCTATAGAAGAGTTAGTCGAAGGATTGAAGAAGTGAAGGTGATGGCAACCCCATAGAAAAACCAACATTCTCACCTAACCCATAACTTCCTCCAACAAAGCCACAACTACTTCAATAAGGCCACACCTAATAGTGCCACTCCCTGGGCAAAGCATATTTAAACCACCACATCATATGTTCTCTGAAAGTTTTCCAACAAGTGTAAAACAAAATAATTGCTCTTTTGTGGAGACTGTAGCAAAAATAATACTCATTTTCTTCCATTTCTGTTTAGTGACCAAGAATTTATGTAATTCTGATCATGAAACACAAAGGAGTTCAATAAATTTAGTATTTCACACACTACTAGTAGTTCACAAAGAACTCTGTTTTATGCTATAATACCAATAAATCAATTGTTGTTAAAAATTAACATTGTAAACAAAATTTTAAATAATATTTATATGTCAAAGATAAATAATTTATTAATATTTGATATTAGATGCTACAAGAATATCTTAGGATAAATTTTTAAGTTTTAAAGCTAAGCCAATGACATTTTAACATAAATAAAATTAAAATTGATTGTTTACAATATTAACCTGGTTAAAACTGGTAAAGGATTTTGGAAAGAGTAGATCATAACATTGAATAAGCCAGATGGTTAGTTGAAAGACATAAAATATGAGTATATTAATTTTTCTTACCAGCCAAGTTAGATGGTAACATTTTAGGGACCTCTGAAAATAATATATTAATTCTAAACATTTAACTTTTCAATTCCCATAACTGTGTATCTCTATTTGTTATCACTGTAGTGGCCCATGTCTTTAGGTCAAGAACGTATCAATCTGTATTTCAACCATGTCCATATGGAACTTAACTTTTTCCTTTGTTGAGAAGGTCTGAACCTTGGGCACTACTAAGCCCTTACAGCTGTTATGGAGTTCTAATATCAAACCATAGAAATAATTTTCTAGCCAGAGGATTTGCCAGTGGGCAGGTTAGTCAGTAAGCTGTGCTGGAATTGTTAGATTGGCCTTGGACCTGATATGAAGTTTATCCTCTAGAAACATAGAATGATGACTTTTTCTTTCACTCACTTTCTTCATGTACTTCATTTAGTTTTTCCTATTTTTTTTTAAAGTTTCTGTGCATAATTGAAGGAATATACTCACATAGGTAGTGAGTCATATTTGGCAATACCTATGTCTGATGTTGAATTATTTTAAAATGTCACTGAGAAAAAGTTATTGTCTAACTGTTTACATCATTGAGGGAAAGTATATGTATGTCTTGGAAAACATCATATGGGATATTATTGAGTTTTCAAACAAGTAGATTGATTACAAAAATTTTAGTAAACTCAATTCATATGGTAAAATATAACTTAGCTCAATTTATTAGACTATTTACTAAAATGAGAATGCTTGACATTCAAAGCTAATAAATTAAATTTATAATCATGAGCTTAAACATTTTATTGAGCTAGATTTCATGTACTTTTATGTATTTATATTTTTATTTGAAAACAGACTCATTTCATATGAAATATTGATTAGGGATTCTGTCCATCGATTCTTCCCAGATTCTCCCATATCACTTCTGACACTTGTCCACATTCTTTCACTCTCTTACTAAAAAACTAAATTAATTATTATTTAATTAAAATTAATTTAAGTATAAATACAATTAAACTAAAACAAAAAGCAGAATACCACAAAGCAAACAAACAAACAAGCTCTTAGAAGAAGAACAAAACACATACAGACACAAAGAAAATGATGCTCACACTCAAGAAACATATATATACACAATATGAAACTATAATGTATACAAAAAGACATGAAAAAGCTAAACAAAAGGACCAGACAAAGCATAATGAGACAAAAACTCTAAAAGTACCACTGAGTTCACTGTGTTGGTTATCTCCTACTGGTCAAGGTGCCTGTCTTTAAGGATGCTGTGTATCTCAAGTGAGATTCTGGCGAAAACTAATTTTTTCTTTGTTAGTAGTTATTAATTGAAATGTTGTCATCCAACTTTATGGTGAATATTCCCAACTCAATTAACAAGATCAAGGTAATCCTTTATATTCATGGAAAGCAGCTATTACAGTGAGTACCACTCTTGACTGTTGTACCTGGAGACTTATCAGAATTTGAAATCTAGTTTATCAGTTGTTATTGTAGCAATACCTGATTGCTTTCTGGCCCAGTGATATGAATGATTTTCTTCATTCTTTCATTATAAGGTGGTTCCTATCTTTGCTAGTAAGGAGATCTCAGAAACTTCCTCTGAGGATTTTAGCCAACTAACCAACAGAAGTAGCTTGATTTTGATCAGTTAGAAGTACATTAATGCAAATTTCTATCAAAAAAAAAATCTCTTATATAATAACAGCAGGGGTGTTTTAATAAGAACGTTTTTATCTATGTATATTGTTGTCATCTACAAGCTATACTCTGTTCCTTTTCATTAACTGCTTTAGCAACATCCTTTATACAGGATCACACCCATTTTAGAATCATATGTTACTTTAATCTCTGCCATCTTGAAAAACAATTCAGCATTTCTTGGACTTTCAGAAGCTTAATACATCTTAACAAAATTTTGTATATAAGTAAGAACTTGTATGATACTCCATAAAGATTACACATCAGGTATTCTCTGACAATAATGCATTCTCTCAAGTACTTATAATTTCAAACTGTTTAAACACTGGTAATAATTAATAATTTATGTAGTGATGCAGGACTCTGCAGTGCAAAGACACATTTGGCCATTTTTTAGTATGGATTAAATAAATGGCTTCAAATATATATTGTCATTGACCACTTAATTTTCAACTGATTTGTGCAGGGAAGTGTCTTAGCACTCTTAACTTTCAGAAATTAAACTGCATACATCTTCAATTATTGTCAAAAATACTTCCATTAAGTCAAGTAATTATTCAGAAAAGGGTAGAAAATATAACAAATATATGCTTAATATTTCAGGAGGCTTCCAATTTTTTCCAAATGTAGTTGTTGCATTTCTTACATATTTTTAGTTCTATTATTTTAAATTCCAAACAACAATGAATTCTATAATTATGAATATTTTATGAAGGTGGATTAGACTGGCATGTTGTTTCAGAATTTCACATGGATTCTATTTTGGATTTGGATTTTGCTGATGATAAATTATCAAATTAAATTTTATGTGTTTATTTGACACCTTTAGCTTTATATTTTAGAACTATTTGTGTTTTTTCATTTTTTAAGTTTTCCTTTCTTATAATAGATTCATAAAATGTCTATAACAATTCTGTGGATTCTTTTGATAAATACATGTATCAAATATTTTTGTCAATTAGATAAATTGTATTTTCTTATTTTAATGCTATTTACTAAAAAACAGTTAATAGATTTCATCACATTTTAAATCATGATTTCTATTTATATCTTATCTATGAAATACATTTTATCTTTTTAAGGTAATAAAAATGCTTATTTTTGGAAAGTTTATGATTCAGCTTTTAAATTTAAGCTGGCAGTTCAGTTCAGGCTCATTTATAAATGTTCACTTTATAATTTAAAGGGCAGGAAATCTTTTTATTAAAAGCTATCTTTGCTCTTTGAATTCCCTTAACATAGGCTGAAAATTAGTTCAAAGCAAATGGACAAGTATGTTCTGGATTCTAATCAGGTCCATGACATTAGTGATGTTCTCTCAACATTCCTGTATAGCTTTGATGACTAGAGAATTAATCTGGGCCTTGAAATTATACACTATGAGCATTTAGCTCTCTACTTCATTTTAAAAGTATTTTAGGGCTCTTTAAGCAATTTAAATTTTCATAAAGTTTTGAAATTGATTTATTATTTTTTTCAAAAATATCTGTGGTGATTTTGATACTTATTGCTTTGAGCCTGTAAGTCAATATGTAATAATGCTGTGGCCTAAAAGTATAGATTACTTTTCTCAGACAGTACCAAGATGTATTTTATTCTAGTGTTATTTTATTTGCATAAGCAATGTTCTGCAGTTAAGAATGTAGTGACAGTGTGTACATTTTGTAGCACTTCAAAGTATTTTACCATATTTCTATGGTAAATAAAATATTAAACTTTGTTTTTCTCCATCTTATGCCAATTTATATGTACTTACTATAAGACAAATGAAGAATCTCTGTATCAATTCCCAGTAACAGCATTGAACCAGGATAAATTATGAATTTTAGATTATGAAATTGTTGAGTAGTAAGTAATACCACCTCATCTCTATAGCCTAATGGTATTAACTCCATGTCAGACAGTACTGAATAGTCTGGCATGTCCACATAATATTTAAATTTTAGAAAGAGGCTGTTAATTTACTTGGAAATAGCTCATACTTTCCTGTCTAGCTCTTAAGGTTTTAGATAAGACTGAGAGCTATGTTGTTTATACATTGTTTGCCCTCATATCTGAGACAAGGGCCTCTTAAATGTTACAGTCAATGTCCCATGAAATATGAGGCTTTTCACTCTGGTGACAAGGAAAAGACATTACTCTTGGTAATTGGTAAGCTGGTAGTTTGTTCCTTTTTAATCTTTTCAGTTTACTGTTATTATTCCACTATCTGAAAATGTGTTTACTTCCATTTGGTTCTTGAATATTTTCACTGAATTTGGAGTTGGAATTGCTTTCATAAACAATAAGATTTCCAATATAATTTTCCCATATAGTATATGGTAAGAAAAGATCATTTCAATTATTGCTTATGTTTGTGTGTTTATGATTTTTGCATAGATTCTTCAACAGTTTTCAAGTCTATGTATTTAGAAATGATTTCCATCACAACTCTTCTTTTTCTCTGAGTTTACTTTAAAATGGATTAAATTTTCTGACATACTTTTCATACTCCAGGGAAGGAATAGGGCCCAAGTTGAAGTTGAACACCAAACTCATATGGACGGAAAACTCAATGTATTGTGTTCAGGAGGTTTCAGCGTAGCTGAACACAAGGAAGTCCAAAAGTGATGCATCTGAGAGAGTATGACAACCTCATACTGCTTCCCCCTTACAGAATTCAGCACAACTTGCCCTTTTTATTACCCCATTAATGAATTAAAACATTCTGCATAATAAGTAAAATTGTTCAAAATTATTTATCCGAGTTATTAAATTACTGAATTAGTTACTCAGGTGAAGAAACCTGAGTAAGACAACCAAAAAGCATTAATCATTCAGAACCATAACCTAAAACATATGTGTGGTTTATTTATTTATTTATTTATTTATTTATTTATTTATTTATTTTTGAGTTTGAATTGGGGGACTGTTTTGCAGGACTGAAATTTCAGCCTTTATTGTCTAAGGCTATCTCTAGGAAGGTCCCTCAGAGTTCCATTGAATTGGTGGATATTAAACGTGTTGATTGACTTTTGTGGTCAACGTGATTCAGTCTAGAATCAGCTGGGAATAAAGAACTGCCAGAAGAAACAGCCAGACCATATTCTCTGGTGGACATGACTGCAGGATATTATCTTGATTAACAGTTAATAAAGAAGACCCAGTCCATTGAGAAGTCAGATGGGGACCTTACTAGAGATGGCCTTAAATGCAGAAACAAAGATGGAGTAGAGACTGAAGGAGTATCCAAGCAATAACTGACCCAACTTGAAACCCATCCCATGGGCAAACACCAATCCCTGACATTATTAATTATAATCTGTTATTTCATCCTAAAAGAGCCTCCCATAACTGTCTTCTGAGAGGCTTTAGCCAGCAGTTGACAAAAAAAATGATGTAAATACCTACAGCCAAACATTGAACAGAGGGAAAGAATTGAAGGCCCTTAAAGGAATGGAAATTCCCCAGGAGGACCAGAGAATTAACTATCCTGGAACTCTGGGAGCACTCAGTGACTGAGCCACTAACCAAAGAACAAACATTGACTAGTATAAGGCCTCTGACAAATAGGGAGCAGATGTGCAGCTCAGTCTCCATGTGGGTCCGCCTAACAGCTGAAACAGAATCTCTCCCTAAAGCTGTACTCTGACTGTGATATCCCTTCCACCAATAAGGCTGCCTTTTCTGGTCTCAGTGAGGGAGAATATGCCTACTTGATGTGCCAGGGTGTGTGGATACCTAGGGGAGGTACCATTTTCTCACAAGAAAAGTGAATGGTGGATCAGATCCTGGGAGGATCTCTGTGAAGGGAGAACAGGAGGGTTACAGCATTTGGGATGCAAATAAATAAATTAACTTAAAAAAGAAGGTTCAGCCTATTAATGTCTATACCTAGGCCAAAAGTCTTAAGAAGTATAAGAATCTACATAAGCACTGTCCTGTGACTGAGTCAGAGAGTAAGTCTGCAAACAGGATTTCTCCATGGTTTCTGCCTTGAGTTCTCACCCTAAGTGCTCTTAATGCTAAATTCTGATATGCAAGTATACACCAAGTAAATGATTGGTCTGGACCCACAATATTTTCACTTTGTTGTTTTGGTCATCAGCAACAGAAAAGTAAATAGAGCAGACATTGGTAACAGAATAGAGGGTTGGCTGCTATCATGAAAATGACCTTGCAGATTTTTATGTCTTGAATAACCTTGTTGGAGGATTTTAAAACTTTGAATTGCTGTGTAGAGGCACCATTACCAAGGCAACTTGTATAAGGAATATTTACTTGGGGATGGCTAACATTTTTAGAGATTCTGTCTTTTAACATCATGGCAGGAAGCATGACAGCATCCAGACAAACATGGTGCTTCAGGAATTGAATCTTTTGCATCATGATCTGACTGTAGCCAGAAGAGAGATAAGCATCCTCAGGCAGCTTGGAGGAAGCCCTCAAAGCCCATATCCACAGTGACACACTTCCATAACAAGGCCACAGTACTCCAAATACTTCCTAGTAGTACCACTCGCTGTGCTAAGCATATTCACACCACTACAAGGATCTATCTGGAAATGTAAGAGAAACAAAATCTCTCCTCCCTATGTTCTTTTAGGACAGTGTTTCGTAGCAGCTATGTAAAGGTAACTGGTGCATAAAGCAAGTACAGATTGGAGACTCTACAGTTTTCAGAGAAATACTTTATAAATTTGAGGTCAGCCATTCTGCATTTACTATGAATGTAAGTGGAAGAAAAAGTCTTTATTTTTCCATTACATAGACTAGTAAATATTAAAGTCAAGCTCAACTCTTTTATGATATTGTTTATAAAATAAATGGAAAAATCAGTCAACAAAATGAGAAAAGAAGAAAATCTGTCAATAATATAAGTCTCTGTGAAATGAAGTTTGAGTATTCTTGTCAAGGTTGTTCAGGATTATGTCATGATTCTAAATAATTTTATTGAATAAGAAAATAAAAAAACATTGGAATTTATCAAGTTAATTTGTTATTAGCTAAAAATGACTCAATTTTTCTATTAAAAAACTAGGAAATTACATAGGAAAAACAAAACAAACAAACCAAACCAACCATCTAATCAATCTAACAAACAAGCAAACACTTTCCCAGCTAGGCCTGAGAAAGTATTCCATTTTAATCCCAGTAGTGGAAGTGGTTCTCTCTCAGTTCAAGGTCAATACTGCTGCATATTGTCTCCAGGTTTCAAAAAATGGTGCCACCTCTTGCTTGGCAGGTTATGATAGCAAGATAGTAGGATTCACAGCTTAGTATGATTGATGGTAACTTTTCTTCCAACACCATGCAGCTTACTAGTATGAAAAAAGCTTCTAAGTCAGTACTAGCTTGATTTCTTCTTGTTCTAAGGCTCATCTATATGATGACTTCAGCAATTGGGTCTTACTGTCAAGCTCTGGAGGTTAACCAAGAGTGCTGACAGTAAACCATAATATTTGGGTCTTAAAGGATCTTATTGGCCAAAAAAATTCAAAAGAAATAATATACTCCTGGCACTGGTGGTTTTATATGTAAGCCTCTGGTTTCTACTATGGACACTGTTGCTATGTTATGGGTTATGTTGATATCAGGCTCCGAACCCAGTGACATCACATCTAGGGGACCCCACACACACACATTGTTGCCAAGGCAACTGCCATACATTCCCAGAATCCACCCGGCTACCTTTCCCCTTTACCTGGGAGAGGCTACATCACCACCCATATAAAACAGGCAGAACCCCCTGACCTTGTTCTCTTCTTCCATCTTCTTCCTCTTCTATCCCCCACCATCTTTGCCCTATCGCCTTAATAAACCCCACTTGGAACCATTTGGTCTGATGTGGTCTGCTCTAAGCTACGCGCGGACGTGTATCAGGTTATTCTGTCTATTTTTATATCTTCAATGGAAGACCATACATATGATAATATGTTTCCAGTACAAATTGTTCCGGATGCTTATTTTATTTTATTTTTAAGAACACAAACTTAGGTAGATACGGAAGTTAGCATGGATTGGGGAAGTGTTGGGGAAGGATAAATGAAGTCAAAACACATTGTATGAAACTTTCAAAGAAATGAAAATTTTAAGAAAAAGAAAATTTAAAAAACATATGAGGGACTCATACACAGGAAAAAGATAAATTAATGAAAGGATATGCCAGTTTCATCTTAATGTTTAACCCAGTAAAAAGAACAATGATGATTTTGTTATTTTCTTTTATGAAATCCAATAAATATCAAAAAGTATCAGGCAGTTTTGAAATACTTTAAAGTCTGATATTCAGATATTTATGCAAGAAATAAATGATTGCTAAAATAATGTGAATGATAAGAGTTGGAAAGTATTGATTGATATCTGTTTATTCATAAAACGCTAATTATTCTAAATTTTGATAATGGTAAAACTTACACAAGGATTTGCATCCACTGATAGGCATTTATCCCATACTGAACACAATGTGTATATTGTTAGCTGTGGGTTACAAATCATTATTGCTCTTATTAAAAAATATAATTGAGATAAAAACAAATAATATTTGTTGATACAATTTTACTCCTCAGTATTATCTAGTGGTTCAGCCAGCATGTATCCTCCTGTCTTTTTAAACTTTTATTCTTATCAATAATGTGTGATGATGATGGCATGCTAGTACTATTTTTTTACACTTTATTTTTTAAAGCACGGGCATCTTTACTATTTATACTTAGGGACTGAAGCAAATAAATTTTGTAAAATATATTTTTCTCAAGCATAAAATCTTGGATAAAAATTGTATGATCATTTGGGGATACTTCCTGAAATGTTTAAGAAACTGTATGTCTCTAGAAAAGAATTTTCTATTTTGTATTTTGTGTTTTCACAAAAGTGATTTATTTCTTCAAATCATGGTTTTCATTAATGCTGTGTAAATAAAATTTCTCACAACAAACTAATAACACCTCCTTATAGTTTTAATTAGCACAGTTTCCTATTGGATAATGTATGTGATTGTTTGCTATTATAAATAGTCTTGGGGAAACATTTGTTCAGATGGTTTGTGAATTTTATAATTGTCAATTTTTAGTTATTTAAATTTTAAATATTTATGTATATAAATTCTATGGACCTATTATTTTTCATAATTTGTTCTTGCAAAATTTTCTTCTATTTAAGTATTTGAAATTTTTCTCGATAACATTTATATTATAGGATAAAAACATTAAACGATGTCCAATTGCCGATGACAACACCTTTACAACTCAGTGGACACAGGCAAGCTGGTATCTATCTCGAGCCTTCACTCCAATGGGCTACTATTATAGAACTGGATCATACTCTGTATACTACCAAAGAAGAAAGGTAGTGCCCAGGCTGAATTACATTCTTGTTAGTAATACATAGGGTTTGATAACTAACACAAATTTGTTTAGCTTCTTATTCTTGGCTTTGTAAAATATAGCCCATCACTTGTGTTTTTCTGTCCTATCTGATTTGTATATTGTAGACAGAATTAGAAAACGAAGGGACACTGTTTTATTTATATTAACTTGTGATATATTTGTTGTATTTTCTAATTGTTCCAAATTATATTTAAAGTCCACATTTCTGCTTTTATTCATATCATGGTGCATTTACTTTTCATGGGTTACTTTTGTTTGTTTTTCATGGATAACTTCTAATTCTAGTACCCTATATTTCATAAACTAAGTTATTCTGCTGTGAATATTTATCACCCCCACAAACATGATGACCTTGGCACATTGAATTGCTGCATTGCTGTAATAGGTCTAATAATCCATGTCATTATCCTTAGCTTAATTATGCCTCTGTTAAAAATGCCAGCATTTTGCATAGCCTCTGTTTTTATAGAAAACATTAATTTATATAAATAAATATGCTTTCCTTATTTGTTTTCTAGACTTTTTATGATACCTGAAGAATCAATTTAATATGAAGCTCACCAGGTATTCTTTGCCATGTGCAAATTAAGTGGGGCTCCTTGCACCTGAATAATGGATATCTGATCTACTGCAAGATTCGTCCTGAAACACAGCATTGTTGCACCTCACATAACACACCCATTGTTACCTACAGAGTTTCAAAATCTTTTCTATGTTTGTTTTTCTTGTTTGCCAATTTGCTTCAGTGGTTACATAAGATTTATAATCTTTTTGTATACCTGCATTTGACTGACAGCATTGCATCTGAAAATTTTTAAAAATATCAAATAAATTCAATATCTTGTTTTGGTTTTGTTCTACCACAAATATGCTTATATTCTAACCAGTATATTGTGAACTATTGGTTAAAACTCTGTAGAGCTACTGTGTTTCACTTGGGTGATTGCTATACTTCTGCTCTCTGATTTCTTGTGAGTAGTGAGGCTTGAGACATTGGCACTGGCATATTATTTTGAAATTACAATATTTTGTTGCCTTTCAACAAGTTAGACTGAGATTTTATAATAAGCTCCTCACTTTCAGAAATTACTATTATAGGTGCTGAGGAAGCTTTCTGAGACTACTGTGGCAGTGAGCTGTTGCTCTGTTAATTCAAAATGTATATTTTGTGCAACTGATAAATATATTTCTAGTTCAATTCCTTTAAGCTTCAACTATACCATATATATTCTGGACAATTATTATTTTGATTATTATGTACTGAAGGGATGTTCTTTTATAAAAGTTTATTTGGTTTTCTATATTTTTTACATGTTTTAATCTAAAATAAGGTATCTCTTATTTTAGATTAAAATTTTTTCTTCTATAATTTTGTTGAAAATATTTTTTGTGCCTTTGAGCTGAGTTTACTCTCCTTTTTCTAGTTCTATGATAATTAGATATGGTCTTTTCAGAGTGTTCCAGATTTTGTGAATGTTTTGTGCCAGGATACTTTTAGATTTAACATCTTTGTCTGTGGTATCTATTTCATCTATTATGTCATCAATTACTTAAATATTCCATCTATTGTATTGTGTTGGTAAAATTAAATTCTGAATTTCTTATTGGAGTTTCTAAATCTTTTATTACCAGATTCCATTTAGATATTGGATGTTTGCATTATTTTGCATCCACTGATTTGTTTGCTTCTTTTCTTTTGTTTTTGCTCTTTTGTTTCCATAGATTTCTTTCAAGAATTGATTCACTTTTTCTTTAAGGACATCTATTCCATCATAAAGTCTATTTCAAGATTCTTGTCTTATGCTTCAACTACATTAAAATTCTCAGGGTTCAAGTAGTAGGGTTGATGAGCTTTAGTGGAGATATATTGTCCTGGCTATTATTGATTTTAATTTTATGCTGACTTTTAGGCATCTGTAATTGGAATGATTGTAATTTTATGTGCTTATATCTAGTCTTATTTTTGTCTGGTAGGTGTTTTTTTTTTTTTTCCCTTAGGTTATTGCTCTCCCTGTTTTCAGAAGGATATGGTGACTATCTGTTGCCTTTTGAGATTCTTCCAGGTGTGTCCACTGGGGGTTCCAAGTAAAAAGTGTTTCTGAGTATTGTGTTTTGACACTAAAGAATGGGGGAAAGCTATGAAGGGCTATGAGTCTTTAATATGTGATGGAAGAATTTAATATATTCTACCAGGTTCATCTTAGTTCCCTGGGAATATTGACAGACATTGAGGAAAGTCCACAATAGAAAGTCTGCTATAGAGCTGGTAATGAGACTGGAGAACTAAATTGAGAAGAAAGGTAGAGTGTGAAGAATTTTGCCACCATTTTTATTAGCCTGCTTGATTTCCTAGAAGGCTTTGCTAGGAGGTTGCTGGGAATGTTGGCTAGAGTTGGAGCCTGAGATAACAGTAGAAAGGTAAGGGGGGCCAGAATGTGTGGTCAACTACAAAGCTGGTTGTGAGACAGGGTGATTGGTTTTTGAGGAGAGAATAAAGAGGTGAATGTATCCAATCAGCCTTCCTGTTTCACTGACTAGAGTGGTCTGAAGGTTCCCAGAGTCATTACTATATTCTCAAGACACAATGATTATGAAAATAACTAGTCTTATGACTTGTCATGCTTAACCTGATAAATAATCTTGTCTTAGATATAATTAATTCAATTGTGGCAACTCATATACACATAATATACTTATCTATTTTCATCCCTTGAGTTTTAAATATGACTACAATGTCCCCTATATAAATATAGTAATACCTACCACCGTTCACGATTTAACTGCCCTTGTGATACATCACATATCACCTCTCAAAGTTGTATCTTCTATTTCGATTTTTATTTAAATTCGTAAAACCTTCTTTGTCTAATTAGTATTTCCCATATGCACATGCATGTAGGGCCAACCTCTGGAGTATAGGCAATCTAAAGTGGTCATGTTCCTGGTGAAATATGATGCTTCCATCTCAAGCACCTCTCAATTGTATAAAACATCACTAGTTGACATGAGGCCTTCTGTACCATTTCAACCACATGTGTTATTATATTGGCTGATTTTATTTTGTATGATCTTATACAGACAAACCCAGTTTTTAATAGTTCATAGGTACTACATTCTGTCATATACAGAATACACCATTTCATAGCAGTTCCTCTAGTCCTCAGATTCTTATGATTATCAAAGTTTTCTGGTCCTTGACAAGGGATGGGGTGTATTATGTCCCTTTTGGGGGATGGATTCTTTATAGCCACTTGTTCTCTGTATTTTGATCTGTTGTGGGATTTTTTTTTTGTAATAGTTTCTAATGAAAAAACAAAGATGCCTCCTTAAATAAGAGGTGAAAATCCAACTAACCTCTGGGTATGTGAACATTTATTTAGAAGGTTAACTGAATAATACATCAGTTGAACAAGCCCGAAATAATAGATTCTTCTATCATATATTTTTGAAAAATGATCTCTGTTTTCTTATGAGTGTCAAGGTTGATTTTCAGTTTGGGGCACTGCTGATATTCTTCTCATTCCTCAAATAACTCGGGTTTGCATTAATTTTATATGTCTCTTACTATATAATGAAGTTAAACATGATGTTCCCATTAAAGACGATGTATACCATACTTACTAGATGGAATGCCAATCAGACTGGAAGTGGGAAGGTTTGAACTGCTTATAATTTCTGCTTATTGTATACTGGAAAAAATGCTACCATTTTTTCTGTTACAGTTAAAGTTTCATCCTAAGCTTATAATAGAAATTAAAATCAATTTAGAACATAAAAATTCAATTGTGGTACACATTATTTTTCTACAAAGTATGATTTTCCCTTCTAAAGAATAATGCTTTTACATAACAAAATGGCCTTGAAGAATTTCAGCAATGTCATTGGTAAACACAAACAAACCTTCCTTCAGAATTAGTCATACCATGACATTGAAAATTCTTTAGCTTATATAAACATATTCATCGTATTCATTAAAGTAAAATTCCATTCCATTTTATTCTGTCTTCCATATGTCCCTTCTCCAGAACCAAATGAAGTCTACAACACAAGAATCTTGCCCAAACAGACATTTGCTATTTTGGGAACTTTTCTTGCTCCATGGCATAAAACAGCTGGTCAAGTATAGCTACCTTCTGTGGCTGTAATTCTCTCCTGGGAAATTCGTCTCTTTAGAATAACTTTATGCAAATAAATATTATTTTTGTTTAGACTTCAAAACGTGTCTAGTGTTGTAAATTGTTGCTCAGAAATAATTGAAGGGTTGAAAATGATTAAAAAAACCACCACCAAAGGAACTTAATTGGACATAATTTCATAATGCCATTGAAAATAGGTTTGACTTCTGCTCAGCATTTATATTCATTAGTACCATTGTTTTTAAGATTATAATTATAACATTTTTACCCTTACCTTTCCTCATTCCAAAACCTCTCATATACAGTTCTTTACTCTATGTCAAGCCCATGTTCTCTTTTTATATTAATTGTTACCATCTAAATATTTCTCAAATAATTGTCATTACATAATTTTTAAAATTCTACATTTGATCATTAAGAAAAATGTCTTATACTTTTGTGAATAAGAAAGAAAATTGGGAGTTGGGATTAAAAAGTAATAGTAAAAATAGTGGGATATATTTGACAATAATAGATAAATTTGAATACTAAATAAAATTAAAAATTTTGTAGTATGTTCTTTATTATGTTTCCTAGCAATATATAATTACTGCTTGATTTATTAGAAATAACTTTTTTACTTGTGATAAAACTAAAAATACCACATATAAAAAATCAGTTTTGAAGCTTATTTCTTTGAAATTCACACTCTGCTGCACATGGCCAGTCTATTTACTTTTTACTTAAATTGTGTCTATAGATAAGTTTGAAATCTTAAAAAAAAATACACTGAACAAAATCAGGTAATATGTACTCCAAATAAACAACATGTAGACATCATTTCCATATGTCCTCTCAATGAATATGATTATTTTGAAAATATGTTTTTGGTTTTCTAGTTAATATTTACAAAATTGTAGTGGTAGAAATTCAGAGTGTTTAACAAGCAAGGCTGCTGAATTTATAGACACAAATCTTTGTATTACAGACATGTACAAATGTCAATGGTTCTGGTAGTTTATAAGTCATTAAAAAGATCCATTTGAAAATATTTCAATGTTCTTACCTAATGTCAAATTCCTGCCAATCAGCCCACTTCCTTGTCATTGGCCAATGTCATATTGCTGCCAAGCAGCTCATTTCCTTGTCCTTGGAGATGTCAAATTTTTGCCAAGCAGCCCCAAAAGCTCTCTTCCTCTCCCCCCTTTTTATTTCATAAACAAGACTGAGCCTGTCTTAGGTTATTCTAACAAGAATGTCTCCCTTACTCATCATGGAATATGCATTATCAAAAGCAATGCACTTATGTCTTAGCTTGGTAAGACTGTGAAAAATCTTACCCTTCCTTGGCTTGCCAGCATGTTAATTTAATAACTATTGAGGATCCATTTTCAGGTCCAACACGTTGATGTTGTTAAAGACGAGCTTTAATATGATGGGCAGGAATAAAAGCATTCCCAGGACAAAAAGTGCTAGCATGATCAAGCTATATATGCCATTCTTGAACCTTGACCAAAATGGAAATACTAACCTTAGGCCATGGGTAATTTTACCAGCAGTACCTACTTCATCAACACTCATCAGAGCAACATTCTTTAAATTCATAAGCTCACTATGCAAAGTTAAAACATCCAGAGAGGTGTTACAATTATTTCAAATACTAATGTCAGACAGGAATCTAAATCTTAGATTTAGAACAAAAAAGTAATTTCAGGCAGAAATCTAAATTTTAAGCTAGAACAGGAAAGTAGGCTTCAGACATGAAAGTGAGTTTGGGCTAGGACACGGAAGTTGGCTCAGATATTTTGGTCATCCTGATAAGCCCTTAGAAACAGTGATCATGGGAGTGTTCATGGAATTTTGTTTATTGCCTTGCTTGTTCTTTGACTATTTGTGTTTATTGTCTTGCTTGTTCCTTGACTATTTGCATCTATTGTATTGCTAGTTTCTCAAACTAGATCTGACCTTAATAATTGTATATAACTAAAATGGTATAAAAGTAAAAAGGAGCAGGCTGAATGGGATAGGGGGTTTCTAGGGAAGGGAAAGGGGATGGCATCTCAAATGTAAATGAATAAAATATACAGAAAAAATAGAAAAAAATTTTTCATATTATCCAGCCACATTTGCAAAGATTGTTAATCCTAATTTAATGAAAAGACAGAGAACAGTGATTGAGAAAATGAACAGTCACAAGAGTCAAATCTCTGTCAAGCACTGTATGATGTCTCCTGATTAATTTAATGCAAAATATTTCACTCATGGTCTCTGAAGAAAACAGTCCTTGTTGATTTATGACCGTATGTTATATGCATAGAAGCAGCTATACCATTAATACAGGACATAAATAAATAAGCATAGAAATGGTTGCACATTATTTCTTGGGAAAAAGTGTGATGAGTTCTCTGAAAACAATCCAACATGTTAAATTGAAAAATCAAAATATAATAAAAAATCAGCATAATTAACAGTATATACTCATTTCATTGTTATTGTCTGCTCCATGGGGAAATGTCAACATTATATTCTTCTGATTTCTTACTGTATTATATAATAATAATATTTTATTTACACTTAAGGAGTATTAATACTTGTCTTTTATAATTTTAACATAGACATGAGGTGATTTAGTTGTCTTTGATCCTAAGAAGAAAACTCACAAATATGTTTGTAATTGTTTGGTTACAAGTTTATACTAGGAACTGAGTTTTATAAAAACAAATTTATTTTGAATCTCATTATTGTATTTGTTGCATTCACTAACACTCTTGTTCACAATGGCAACACTACTTAGCATAAATTTAACCTTAGATTAGCCATTCTACAATACTTTGTATTACTGTTCTATAGAAGCAAGGAGCAGCTGTGACATTAACCTTAATAATGCATTTTTAAATCAATATGCTAAAATTTTAAATTGTTTCATGTAATTAATATAAAATACTAACAAACCATTTTCCCCTCAAGAGAATTTCTTCTAGTTAAGTGTAAATTTTGTAATTACAATACATAAATTCAAATTGGTTTAATTAGAATTGCTGAGAACCCATATATGGATGTTGATTTCCATATTGGATAGTATAGATAGATATTAAGACACTAGAATCAAATAAACGGTAACACAAATTTACATTACCATCATGGCCATTAAAAATGTTTTAATCAGGGATTTCTGTATTTTCTTTTCTCTTCTATTCTTACTTTCCTAAGTAAAAGGAAGGAGGTTGAAATGAAAAGGAGGATATAGTATATTATATGAAATAAGATATATGGGATAGTTTAATAAAATTATTCTTAAGCAAAGCATTGTATGCCATAACCTTACATTGGTTGAAATTTTTATATTTGATGCAAAATTAAAGTCATGATTTCTTACATTGGTACAGAATTTACATATCAATACAGACTTAATTGTTTTAATTGATATACATTTTCATATTGATACAAAATTTGAAATTAATATTGTTCCTCTTAAAGATTGTGCCTATGCAACTCACTTAAAAATGCAAAGCTTTTGGTGTGCTTACAGTCAGGAGCCTAGCATGCTAGTCCTGTAAGAGGCCCAAAAAGGACTTAAAAGTGTCAGATTTAGATACTTCTACCCAACTAATGGACAGAAGCCTGAGACCACTATGGTTGAAATAGAGAAAGGCTGGAAAAAGTTGAGGAGGAGAGTGATCCCATAGGAAGGCCAGCAGTCCCAACTAACCTGGGCCCCAAGATCTCACAGACACTGAGTCTCCAACCAGGCAGCATACACTAACTGATATGAGACATGCATATGTATATATGACACTAACCCTGGAGAGACTTGAGATTGCAGGGAGTGGGGAGGTCTCGTGGAGTTGGTTTGGGGAGTCTTGCAGACTGTGGAGGAAGAGTGGAATGAGGAACTGTCAGAAGGTGCACCATAAGAGAGATAACCACCGAATTATAAAAAAAAAGATTAAAGAATAATAATGAAAAGAAAGGATACAAGGCTTAGATCCAGTCCTTTGAGTTAGAATACATGTTAGAGTAAAGTACTTAAATAGACAAAATTGATGGACTAGACATTTTTAGTGTATATTATATCTTATAGTTTACCTAACTGTTATAACTATGTTCATTGTACATCTTAAAGAAAGGGCCTTAAGAAAAGGGGGGAAATGTTGTGGATTTTGTTTAATGCTTGTACTATGTTATTTGGGTTCCCAAATGTCATAAGAATCCAGCATGTAAGACTCAGAGGTCTCCTGACCTGAGCTGGTTCTGATTGGTGAATTATATTGCTGGCAGTCAATGGCTGGGTAGGGAGCCAGAGGCAGGATTTTAGTATTAACAGGTAAGCAGACTGAGAGGAGAATCAGAATCACCTTGTCCTGGAAGAAATAAGAGCCAGGCTTGAGAGTTGCAGGAGGGAAATTGTACCAAAACATGTAAGAACCCCAGTTGCCTGCCATTGGGTAGCAAAGATGGAATATAGATTTTACTAAGTAATAACTCAGGAGTATCAGAGATTAGATGTTAGAAATGTGAAAGTTTGGGAGTGGCCCAGGCATTGAGCTGACTAAGGCATACTAATATAAAGCTACATGTGTGTGTCTTTCAATAATCCAGAGCATTGAGGCAGGTAGCTGGGAAATTGTGCTACTGGGTGATTAGAGCACATTAATCAAGTACAGCAACAAACTGAATTTGCTGCTGCAGTGGAACATTTATAATTTGAGACAAATTAAAAAGCATAGTAAATAATAATGTGGAAAATAGTATATTTTATTATTTTAAAATTACTTATGCACTAGGCATATTTGAGAAAGCTCTCCAGAATTGAAATTCTTAGAGGAAAAAAAAAAAGAATTAATATTAAGAAAGAGGATCTCAAATAGCTGAGAAGCACTTAAAGAAATGTTCGACATCCTTGGTCATTAGAGAAATGCAAATCATACTGTATTTGAGATTACATTTTACATGTCAGAATGGCTAATATTAAAACCACAAGTGACAGCTTTTGCTGGAAAGAATATGGAGCAATGGGAACACTCTTCCACTTCTCATAGGAATACAAACTTGTACAGCCATGAAATCAAAACGGTGGTTTGTCAGAAAATCGGGAGTATATGTAACTAATAACCCATACTACTCTTGATTACATAACCAAAGAATGCCTCATACTACTACAAAAAAATTTACTCAACTATATTCATAGCAGTTTTATTCATAATGGCCAGAAAGTGGAAGCAGCATAGATGTTCTTCATCTGAAGAATGGATAAAAAGGTGGTCCATCTACACAATGAAGTATTACTCAGCTATGAAAAAAATGACATCATAAAATTGCTGTCAAATGAATGGAACTAGAAAAATATTCACACTGAGTGAGGTAACCCAGCCCCAGAAAAACAAACATGACATACATAATATGAATTCACATATAAATTTATTTTAGCTGTAAAGTAAATGATGTTCATGCTGCAATCTACAGACCCAGAGGATCCAGCAAAGAGGGCTTGAGAGAGAACACAAGTATCTTGCTTGAAAGGGGAAATAGAACAGATTTTAGAGATGGGCTGAGGGCTGGTGGGGATGGAAAGGGAACAGAAAAAATCAGGTTGTGGTGTGGGATGGAAAAAGAGAGTGATGGGAGAGAATTTGGGGGGGTATTTAGGAACCAAAGCAGAAACCTAGTGAAATGGAGACTCATGGAAATTACGAGGGTGACACTAGCAATGGCTCCTAGTAAAAATGGGGGCCACCAAACTTGAAAAGGCCATCATATGTAAATGTTGTCAAATTGAGGAACTGGAGCATTAAACCTAGCAGATTCATCATCAAAAGTCAAGAAACATTTAATCCTGCAATTGGTTTGATCGAATGAATTAGGCAGAGCTCAGGGGTGTATAGCACATAGACTTATATAATCACTGACCCAGATTTCTGGGAGCTTCCAGAGATCAGGGAGACTGTAGCCTTCTGACCTTGGACCACTGCATGTAAATTATTGCTGAGTGGCTTAGTGTACTTGTGAGAATCCTAACAGTGGGAGTGGGTCTGTCTCTTACTCTTTTACCTACTTGTAGGATCTGTCTCCTTTTAACATGTTGACCTTGTTTATCTTTGATGGGATGGTTTGTGTCTGGTCTATTATAGCTTGTTTTTGTTTGTTTGTTTGTTTGTTTAATCTTTTGTTTTTCTTCTTCTCAATTTATTTTTTCATATATTGTGTTTTCTTGTGGTGTCTTTGACCTCTCATGCTCCTACAATATTTTCTCCTCTTCAGCAGAATTCCCTGTACTCTACCTAATGTTTGGCTGTGGGTCGCTGCATTTATCTCCATTAGTTGATCAATGGAGCCTCTCTTGTGATGACAGTTATGCTAGGATTCATTCTATGTCTTATATAACAGAATATCACTATGACTATTCCATTGACTTTTTTATTTTTGAAGTTGGGTTTGGTTTTATTCTAGTTGTCTGGGCCATTCATTCTCTAGTTTTGGTTCTCTGTCCAGTGTCAGAGGTTGGCTCCAGAAAACAATCTTCCACAAATGGTACTTGTCTAAATGGAGGACAGCACATAGAAGAATGTAAGTAGATCCATATCTATCACCCTGCACAAAACTCAACTCTAAGTGGATAAAAGATTGCAACATAAAACCATATACACTTCTCATGATAGAAGAGAAAGTGGGGAATACCCTTGAACACTAGCACAGGAGGCAACTCTCTGAATAGAACACCAACAACACTAAGACCAACAATTAATAAATGGGACCCCATGAAACTGACATGCTTCAAAAGGACAGAATGTCAGTCTACAGAATCAGAAAATATGTTTTGTAGCTTCTTATGCTCTATTTGGTTGGTGTTCCTGGAAGTCCAGCTCTTTTTTGAATATAGAAGGTGGGTAGAAGAGGTATCTGTGTTTGGTAACTTGTGGAAGGGAAGGGAAAGGAAGGAAAACTGCACATGGGATAATATATGAGATAAGAAGAAAGAAAGAATGAGATAAAAATGAATGGGCAAAATGAAAGAAAGAAATAAAGGAAGGAAGGAAGAAATAAAAAGATGGAAAAATGTGTTTGTGTGTGTTTGTGTTTGTGTGTAGTATGTGGGCTTAAAAACGGTTTTGATTGATACAAAGTCACTTACTCGTATATGAACCACATGATTTATCAATGCATCTGACTTAATTATCTTAGCAACTCTCTATATAATTCATATCACTTTAAGGATTCAAACCTCATAATTAGGTAAAAATAAAGAAATTACTTGGATTATTTAACTAGTACCCATGCATCAGATTTGCTGTAACTGAAAATGCTCTACACATGAGTAAGAAATTGACTTTTGATCATAGTAATGTGTTTTTCATGTATCGAGAGAACAATGAAAATAAACAGATTTTATATATGCTGAGGAGAGATTGTGTCTCCAAGGCAACTGCACAGCATCACAACCTAACGGAATCTGTTTCTTTCTGTGCATAATAACCATACAATGTAGAAAAGTAAACAACAACGTTATGCTTCTTTATGGATTTTTATACCTTCATTATACCATTTTGAGAGCGGTAAAAAAGAAATCTCTTTATTCAGTAGAAATCAAAGACATATTTTCTAAAGCAAAATTTCACCAGTTCATTTTCTTTGATTAATTCAAATGTGGTAATGCATCATATTGACTTTAGTTTTTAAAATCACTCTGAACTGTCTCCTGATAATGAGGAGCAAACTCAGAAAGGCTATACACATAGCATAATGTCAATAAAGTATATTTTGTATATAATAAGCTGTGTTCTCAAGTCTACTTCACTGTCTCTTCATATAACATTCTCTTATAACAACATTCCTGTGACTGCACTACTAATGGGTTCTTTACCTCTTAGAACCTCTAAAGATTTTTAATTTTATATATTCTGGTAGAGGAAAGGTTTACCATGTGTTTACTTTGTTACCTCTGTTTAACATAAATGTTTATTCTCTTATTTAAATGGTGGATGATCTGACATTCTATCACTAACTGATCAACATCATTATACATTCCTAATATACACTAATGTCTTTTAAAATATATTAAATACAGACATTAATGAATATTAAGTCATCACCATGTGTTTCAATATAAAATTAAAAGGAGAAAACTTTCTTAAATCTAAATGCAAACTTAAGCAATTATAAGAATTAAAAAACATAACTAAAATATAACATATAATACATTTGCATAATAAATTCTAGGAAAGATATTTTTTAAACATTTTACTTGCAATAATCTGAATTATTCTTCATATGATGGAGAAAGAATAGTTAACTATACTGAGGAAAGTCATGGCAAATTATATTATGACTTAGTTTTGAACAGTGCAGTTATTAAATTATGTAAAGAAAATTTTCTTTTATACAAACTGATGTATTTGCTGGAGGCATGTGTTTTAGCGATTTATGGAACTCATGGTAATATTCTGTAAAATTTCACATGATACATACCTAATTTCTTGACAAAATTTAATTTTCTAAGCTACTGAGTTTCAGCTCAGTGTACTATAATCACCTTTTTACTCAGTACTCAGTACTATAACTCAGTAGTTAAAAGTATGAATTGAAAAGTCAGAGTTCTAAGATAAATAGTGTCGCATGATATAGCTCTTAAGTTTATTAATATGAAGAGAAACTACTGAAAATATTGAGAGTAAAAGTTTAGAATGGGAAAGGGCAAAAAAATTAGAAATGTAAACAAGAATAAAGAAACAATAGAGAAAGTTTGCCAAAGGACTTTCTTTGGCATTCAAATCTTGTTTCAGAGTTCTTAAATTAGTAGTTTTCATTAAATACATTTTGCTAATGTTATAGCTTCTATTATTATTTGTTTATTCAACAAATATTAAATGTTTTAAAATATAACAGAAATACATATATTAAGCATGTGCTGATCTATTAAATCTCTTGATAGTCAAATATATTTTATAAGCAGAGGTTCCTTCACCATACAAATTAAAACACTGAATTTCAGACCTGTTCCGTAAGTTTATTAAATCTCATTGCATCTCTGATTGAGACTGAAAAAAGCTTTTTATATTAAATATTTCACAAAGTATACTTGCTTTAGCTACCATACTAGAAGATATGTCAATAATATGTTTTTTTCACTATCACCAAAAGTAACTTTATGAATCCCTAATATTTAAAATATTCACCAGCATTATGGAATATATGTATGTGTGTGTGTAAGTGTATATGTCTATGCATATATATGCATATAAGTAATATATTGCATATATGTATGTATATATAATGTATATATTAATATATATTAGATAAGTGTGTAGAATCAAGGTAGAGGTGGGATGAGTGGGAAGTGATAGTTCTGTTTAGTACACAAATCTATAATGAGATGTTTCCTTATCTGCTTTTTTGCTGGTTTCTTTTCTTACCTTATTTACCTAGTCATTTTGAAAATATTTGTCTTCCATTGGGGTCCCAAAGCTCAGTCCTGTGGTTAGCTATGAGTATCTGCTTCCATATTAGTCAGGTGATGGCAGAGTCTCTCAGAGGATCACTATACCAGGCTCCTGTCAGTAAGCACATCTTGACATTATCAATAGTGTCAAGGTTTGGTGTCTGCAGATAGGATGGATCCCTAGGGGTGGTGATCTTTGGATGGTCTTTCCTTCAGTCTCTGCTTAATGTTTTGTCCCTGCATTTCCTTTAAACAAAAACAATTGTGGGTTAAAAATTTTAAGCATGTGAGTGGCCCCTTCCCTCAACTAGGGCAGTGCCTATCTACTGGAGGTAGTCTCTAGAGGTTCTATCTCCCCTTTGTTGGGTATTTCAGCTAAGATTATCTTCATTGTGTCCTGGGAACCTCTCACTTCACTGGCATCTGGGAATTTTTAGCAACTATCCCCAGTTACCCTCCTGCCATTGTTATTTTTATTCATTTTTCTGATCCTCTGTACTTCTCTACTTTTCCTTCAAATACCTGATACTGTTCCCACTTTTTCCTTTCCCCTCCTCTCTCCCTCCTAGGTTTCTCCCTCCCTCCACCACCCATGATTATTTTGTTCCCCCTTCTATGTAGGTTTGAAGCATCTACAATTTTCCTTCCATTTGTGAGTTGTATCATGGATATTCTGAGCTTTTGGGGTTATATCCACTTATCAGTGAGTCCATGTGTGTCCTTTTGTGTCAGGTTTACCATAGGAAGAACAACAGTATCAACTAACTGGACCCACCCCCCCAAGCTCCCAGAGACTAAACCACTAACCAAAGAGTATATAGTAGAGGGTGGCCTTATCTGGAATCAATAGAAGGGAAGGCCCTTGGTCCTGTGGAGGCTTGATGCCCCAGCAAAAGGAGATGCTAGAGTGGTGAAGCAGGAGTAGGGGTGGGGAAGCACCCTTTTAAAGGCAAAGGAGGGATGGGATAGAGGATTTGTGGAGGGGAGACCAAGAAGGGGACAACATTTGAAATGTAAATAAATAAAATAAAACCAATAAAAGAAAGAAAGTATCTGGTAATTTTGGTGTTCCTTTCAAATGGGAATTCTATAATTTAGAACATAAATTGCTTGAAAATATGACATTCAAACATCTCACAAAGGTTTGCTCCTCCTCATTTCTTCACACACATATGTATGATGTCAGTAAACCTGAGATTCTATCTTCTTACAGATGATTATTCTGAATAATAATGTCCTCTGGCATATACATGTGATGTTTTACATCCTGAGATGTCAGTTTTCCTCTTTTTTTTTCTTTGTAACAGACCTCAGCATGTGTTAATGTTATTGTTTGTTTATTTATTTATCTATTTATTATTAATCATTCCATTCATTTACAACTTAAATGATATCCCATTTCTTGGTTACCCCTCCACCAAAGCCCCATCCTACATCTGCCCTCCCGACCTTTGTCTGTATGAGGGTGTTGTCTTACCCACCCATCCTTTCCTGCCCCACTGCTCCAGCATCCCTCTATGCTGGGGCAACAAACCTCCTCTGGACCAAGGGCCTCTCCTCCCATTGCTGTCAGGCAAGGCCATCCTTTGCTAGATATATATCTGGAGTCATGGATCCCTCCAGGTACACCCCTAGGTTGGTGGTCTAGACTATGGGATAACTGGGTAGTCAGGTCAGCAATATATTGTTCTTCCAGTGTGATTGCAGTCCCCCTCTGTTCCTCTAGGCCTTCCACCAGCTCCCCAACCAGGTTCCCAGAACTTAGTCTGATGGTTGACTCCAAGCATCCACATCTGTGTTGGTCAGTTGCTGGCAGGAACACCCGAGGAACCGTCACACTAGGTTCCTGTCAGCAAGCACCTCTTGACTACAGCAACAGTGTTGTGTTTGGTGTCTCAGACATGATGGATCTCTAGGTGGGACTGATCTTGGTTAGCCTTTCTTTCAGTCTCTGTTTAAAGTTTTTGTCCCTGTTCTTTCTCTGAACAAGAACATTTCTGGGTTAAGAACTTTGAGTTGGGTGGGTGGCCCTATCCTTCTACCAGGGGCTATGCATTTTGGCTAAAGTCATCCCTGTTGGGTTCCTGAACCCTTACATATCCCTGGTTTCTGGGACCCTCCAGTGGCTATCCCCAGTTCCTCATCTCCCATGCTACATATTTTTGTTCATTTTCCTGATCTTCTGTACCTCTCTCACATCTCCTTCAGTTCCTGATACTGCTCCCTTATTTCCTACCCCTCCTTTCTTGCTCCCAGGTTCCCTTCTCACTTCACCTCCCATGATCATCCTGTTCCCCCCTCAATGCAGGACTGAAGCATCAACACCCTAGTCTTCCTTTCTTCTATGCTCCATATGGTCCATAGGTTGTATCAAAGGTTCTGTGATCTTGTGGGCTAATATCCATTTATTAGTGAGTACATACCATGTCTATTCTTTTGTGTCTAGGTTATCTCACTCAAGATGATATTTTCTAGTTCTATCCATTTGCCTGCACATTTCATGAAATCATTGTTTTTAATCTTCTTTCTGACTCAAAAGAACCTCTTTACCCTTCAGGATGCATGTTATTTTATGCATTTCTCTTCTCTATGGACCCCATCTCTCTCTCTCTTTCTCTCTCTCTCTCTCTCTCTCTCTCTCTCTCTCTCTCTCTCTCTCTCTCTCTCTCATTCCATGAGCACACACCAATCCCTCACACTATTCATGATGCTATGTTGTGCTTACAGACAAAAGCCTAGCATAGCAGTCCTCTAAGAGGTTCTTACCCAGCAGCTGACTGAGACAGATGCAAATAATCACAGACAAATATTAGATTGAGGTCAGAGACCCCTGTGGAAGAATTAAGGAAAGGATTGAAGGAACTGAAGGAGACAGTAACCCTACAGGAAAACCAACAGTTTCAACTTACCTGAGCCCAAGGGAACTCCCAGAGACTGAGCCATCAATCAAAGAGTACACAGAGACTGGTCTGAGGCCACTGACATATATATAGCAGAGTGTTGCAGTGTCTGGCCTCAGTGGGACAGGATATGCCTAATTGTGCTGAGATTCAAATTACCAAGATTGGGGAGGGTACATGGGACACTGCCCTATTAGAGTTGAAATAGATGAGGGATGAACTTTGTGAGGAAGTGTAGAGAGGGGAGACAGCATTGGGGATGTAAATAAATAAATAAAATTTAAAAGTCAATATATTATATTGTTAATTTTTTATGTATTAAATAGACAAAACATAAAATGTTAAGTTTTATTTTCTTAAAAATCTTATGGTGAAGTGATTGGCATAGGCTTGGATCAATATATTTTCATTATTTATATTAAAAAATTAATCTACCATTTAAAAATTATGTGCAGGAAGATATATATATATATGCTTTATTCTTTATCAAAAAATTATAGTTCACAATGCAAATAAATTACAAATGGAAACCTTAATATCTTTTTAAAAGTAAAACTATAATGATGAAAATTAAATCAGATTATTACCTTTATCCAGTGAAGCTCTATTAAGGGAAGTCCTCTTCTAACATTTTCCAAAGAGCTGTTGATAATATTTTCTATAGTAATAATATACATGTCACTTTTAAGTGCTGCTGTTTTGGTCTTTTATAAATACATCAATTTATTGATTAGGAGTCAATCAGTTTGTGCTAGGATAGTCAGTAATAAGATACTACTCTTATGCCTTATAAGTCTTGGAAGTTGGGCAAACTGAACTAAGTTATGATAGACTCAGTGATGAGAGCAGAGGCAGTATGAAAACATGGACTAGAGTGAGGTACAGACCTTAGTGGCTGAATAGAATGACTTTATGAATTATGTAAATCATCACAACTGCTACTCTAATGATGGCAAAATTTGAAGCAAATTAACAATAGTCCTTTTATATAAAGCATATCTGTTTATGTAATAAATGAAATAGAGAAACACCAATGTGCTGAGATTTGTAAGGAAGACATTGCAGCAATCTTGAGAAGCATCTTCTTGGTTTTGACTAGTGATGTGACTATAAACTCAGAGAGAGGGGAGGCTTAAGAGGTAAGCATGAAAGAATTTGCCTTTATGTTAGATGCATAAAAAAGTTTGCTGATTTAAAGAGAAAAGAATAGGAGAATATGCAATAAACTGTCTTCAACTCATGTTTAAATTAATTAGTTGAAGTAATTGTAGGTGTGTGCATACATGTGTAATATACTTATATTACATATTATATCTTTATATATTTATTATATATATAATTACCCTTTCAGTATGTTTATGTGTGTGTGTGTTTTGCAAACATAATGTGGACTCCTCTCTCATATGTGAACTAAAGACAGCTCATCTTAATAGATCATTGACCAATGCAGGGAAAATAAATAATTGAATTACACTGTAATTAAGAAATTAAAAACTAATCACTAAGACTAACATGTCTTCAGATGATCAGACCTCCTGGTGCTGTTTCACTGGCACTCACTGATGGCATAATGTTGATGTGTTACTTTGATAAGGGTCGCTGTTATAATTACAAAAGCTCTCTTGAGTTAGAGAGCCCAATCATCCATCCAGTCTCTGCTATTTTTTGTCATCCAGTTTACACTATTAAATCTATGTCTATACTTTGATATATGTAATCTGAAGTCAATTATAAAGCAAGTCTCATTTAATTTCCATGACAAGCAATAGTCTACATTGCCACCATTAGGCCCTGAAATATCTTGAATTAACTAATTCTTTAGCCAGTAATAGGAATAAAACTACCAGAAATCAGAAGGATGTCTCTTACCCACAGTGTTATTTTATTTTAGTACAATATTCAATGGAAGACAGATGAACCTTCATCATCACATGGAAAATTGTCTTATCTGTGTGTTCTTCACTGACAACCAGTGAAGAAACTTCTGTAGCTGCACTTATATTTTAAGGAAAAGATTTGGAATGAAAACTCCCCAAATTCTCTGCATTCTTCAACTAAACAATAGCCTTGTTTCAAAACAGCTTTGCTGTAATTATACTTTCTCTGTGATGAGTTTTATTTCATTAAAAAAGTTAAAATTATTTTCTGTTGGGCCATGGAAGGATATCCTGGTTCTTGGGTTGTGGGTTCGGGCCATGCCCCCCAGAACCTAGGCTCCTCTCTCCAGGTCTAATCTCCATTCAACCTGTACCTTCAGTCATGTACTCTGGTGGAGGGTGTGATGAACAGGCCCCAGGCCCTAGAGAAATTTACACACTAATAAGGTACCTGAAGGCCAGAGGGTGGAGTCAATTAAGCATTCTTTCCCAACTCCTCCCCCTTCTTCCCCTCCCTATTTAACTCAGGTCCGCCCTGGGTTTTGGGGGGTGTGCATCCAGATCCATCCACCATCTGTCATGCCAATAAACTGGTTTTGGAAACCCAAGGACTTCCTCCTGTGTTGGGGCCGCACCATGAGGAACCATGGAGAGGCCTTTAGTTAGTGAGCAGCCAGGACTAACTTCCAGCTGGAGGAACCCAGGGCATTCCCAGCCGACTACACAGCATGTCCTACACAGCATGTCCCGAGGAACCCTGTGGTTCCCCAGCCCTTTCTTCCCTCAATTTTCTACTTTACCATCATTGATATAAAAATGTAATATTTTGAAGCCATTAGAGCAGTTGTTCTCAACATTCCTAATGCTGCAATTCTTTAATACAGTTCCTCATATTATGTTGACTGCCAAAGATAGAATTATTTCATTGCTACTTCATAACTATAACATTGCTACTGTTAGGAATCATAATTCAAATATCTGATATGTAGGATATCTGATATGTGACCACTGTAAAAGGGTCATTTGGCCTACAGGTTGAGAACTGTTGGCTGCTTTACAGGATATTTTTTTTTTTTTAAGTTTAATCAAAACAGTACAGAAACAGTGTTACAGATAAAAAATACTTCAAAAAAATTACAGAAGGCACACTGATGTCATAAATGATAATTTTTTACTACGGGCTCTACCATAACATTTCATGGATTTTAACTTTTACTTCTTTTTGTTGGGTTGGGATGTTTAAATCTGAGGAGATTTTTACAGATACAGTTGATTAGCCTACAGGCATTTCAGTATGTTGGCAATAATGTTACCTGTCATTTTTAACAAGAATACCATTTTACATTCTGAAATATTTTGAAGTGATTACATCTGATTACAGTGGCCTTGAGAGTATCATACAGTAATTTAGTATTGTGTTTGGGTTTTTCAATGGGTAAATTGGTGTATTATTAACCACTGCTCTACGCATTTTATAAATATTCCAGACTACTGCTTTCCTTCATAGAATACATGACTTTCTAAAGAGATAAATAAGTCTATATTCAAGGCAGAGATAGAACAACTGCTATTCAATTTAACTTTCTATGCTATAAGGAAATACTTATTTTTTGAACTTGTATATAAATTCTTTCTTGATCCAATTAGCATTTTGAGAATTAATTTCAATTTATTGATTTATAAATTATTTCTTTGCTTTTTAGATTATAATTTCACCATTTCTTTCTTACTTTTCCTCTTTCTACCTTCTTATATATAATACTTCTTGTTGATAAGTTCAAATTCATGGTCTCTTTTTTCATTAATTGTTATAGTAATATTTGCATATAGTCTTAAGTATACTAAATAAAATATGCTAAATCTGTATAAGTTTACTTGAATGTATGTTTGTAAAGTTGACCATTTGGTATTGGATAACCAATTAGTATCCTTTGCCCTGTGGAAGACAATTTCTGTAACTTTCAGCATTCTTTAGTTGTCTGTAGTTCTTTGCAGAGGGTTGAGGCCTACTGAGCTCTTGTTAAGGACAAGCCTCTGCTTGTAGAGGGGTTCCGAGAGAAAGGGTATCTGGGAGTCCTGTCAAATTATGGGTCTAAGTTGACAGCCTATGTTCTGCTTGAGATGGCTTTTGGATTGTTCTTTCTTTGTGTTCTGTTAATTCAGATTTTCAGATTACTTTCTGTGTTTTGCTCTCTTAAGACAGCTTTCTCTTTATATTTAAAAAACTCTCTGGATTGCAGATCTTTTGCAGATCAAAAGCCTGGTTTTTGTTTTTTTGTTTTATCATTGTTTGTTTGTTTGTTTTTGCATAACAATTCAGTCATTACCATAGGTTCCCATTGGATTATCCCATGAATCATCATCCCCCAGCCCCTTTATTCTTGAAGAGAGACAACAGCCACAAACAGAGAATAAGATAGCTGGGCAGGACCCTGCCTTGAAATAATGATTCTGACCATGCTTGGACTAAAATTAGCTCTGTCCTAGGAATTCAGGAATCCATGTTCCTTTGCAAGCAAAAACAAAGTAAAAAAACTTAACTGGGTGAGATGTTGCCCTGTGATCGCCACTCCCTAAATCTCTTTATATTCTCCCCTAGTGTCTTTCTGATAAGCTGGTTCATAGCTGACTCTGTTCCCTCAGATCTGTGAAACTACTTATACAATACATATTGCACCCTTATGTTTTGCATAGTTGACAATTTATTTATATTTTTAAACTCATGTTTTCAGCATTATTTGCCACAGTGTTAAAGGCTGTCCTGAAGGTCACAGTATTCTACCATTTTGCTGAGACAGAAACATCCCTCACCTGCCAAACTCATGCTTTCTCTTATTATCATGGAGTCATTCTCCTTGGCAGAGAGGACATTACTCCAAAGAGGAATGTGAAAATAAGTATACACTCTCTGATACAAACAAGCCTTATGCCCTCAGCTACCATCAATACTTGTGGAGGCCTAAATCCAGCTGAATCTTTTCTAAGTGCAGGAAACCATGTCATACTGTCGCTTACATGGCCAAGCAGGACTTAGCAGGCTTTATCCTGTTCATGTTGGCATGTCTGTTGGTGTCATTCTTGTTCACTTCATTTTTAATCAGTCATTTTGATGTGTATAGTTTTATGGGTGTAGTTTCTGCCATTGCTACCAGTCACAATGTCACAGCAAACTCTCTGATATTCTGACTCTGACAATATTATTACTTCCTCTTCAACAACGATCCCTGAGTCTTAGGTTCAGAAGTTGTTCTTTAGATGTTTCTATCTGAACTAGGGTCAGATCTCTATATTTTGATTGATTGTAGTTTTCTGTATTTTTTTTTTTCTGTAGTATTCTGTAGGTCTTTGTATTTTTCAAAGAGAACTATTCTTGATAAGGGGGGAAGACTATCTTATCCGTGATTATAAGAAAAATATGATTAGAAGTTGTTGTTTTCATGGTACTAGAATGTACTATGAAGTCTTTCAAAGAATGAGTAGCAACAGTCTTATCAGTTAGGAACTTCATGAAGCAGTTGGTGATTTGAATGAAAATGGCATCCATATTAGCATACACTTGAATATTTAGTCCTCAATTGGTTGTACTTTTTGCAAAGGATTAGAAGAGGTTTGGATGTTTTGGAGGTGGAGGGGAAACTTTAAGTTTTTAAAATGCCACTCAATTCCCAGTTAGCTCTCTCTGTGACTCTTGCTTATGAGTCAAGATGCTCATAACTGGGCTACTAAGTACTTCAGGGTAATGGTTGGCTACCTGCCTCCATGCTTCCCTCCATGGTGAGTATGGATTCATGCTCTGAAACTATAAGTTGCAAATAAACCCTTTTCTATAAGTTGCCTTGGTCCTGAAATCTTCAAAGCAATAGAAAGTTACTCAGAAAAAGCGTTATGGAAATCTGTTTATTCTTTTGGTAATCCATGTTTATAAAAATACAATAAATCATTCTGTAGGAAAAACCAAAGTATCTATCAAAAAAGAAAGAAAATTGAATTATCTGTCCTCCAATTAAATGTTTTATGCTATTTTTAATGTTTTCTTTAATTTGTTATATTTTATTATTAACACTGTACAAATTTCATAACTCAATCACATTATTTATGAGTTGAGTTGCCTTACCAATAAGATCACACTTATGTCTGACACCGTGAAATCGTCCCTTAATACTTGACCACTTAGTGATTCCAATTTGCTTTCCTCTCTGTCTTTGAACTTGTACTTTAAATCACATTTAAACATCACTAAAATAAGCATTCTTTATGTTATCCGTAAAATGTGGGCAAATGTTTAAAGGAAGACTTAGTTAATTCTTCAGTGGAAATAATTAGTGTACTAACCCAGGAAGTTACCTTATGAAAAAATAATGTGACCAGATCTTTTTGCTCTAAATAGGAAATAGAGGATGGGTATTGATTATAGCTGGATGTGTGCTTACTAAATAAAACCATCATTCTGTTTCTGGGAAATAAGTAACAGAATTTTGGGCATATGAACATTAATATCTGTACAACAGTGTGTATCAGTGTTGCTAATAGCTAGAACCAAAGAGAAAACAATATGCAAATTAGCATATAGCCACTAATTGTAATATTATATATAAATGAATATAAAAACATACACAATTATAAACATTACAGAGTGTATTCATAAATATAGAAAAGATGCCAGATATAAATAAAGAGAATCATTCTTTTATTTATATAAAGTTCAAAGATAGGCCTAACTTTCCTGATAGATGTAAAGATAATGCATACCTTGAGTGGCAAAAAACTATATGGTTTGTTGTGGAAATGTGGAAAAGTCATTAAATACTGTGAATGCTATCCACTGCTATCAACTTAGTGAAATTATAATACAAACATGTTCAGTTTAGAAAGCTTCACTGTAATTTTACATATATATGTATATATATATAATGCATGCATGTATACTATATATATAAATATATAAAATACAGTATTTGCATACATATTATACACATTTATATATGTATTTATATGGTTGTATACCCAAAGCCTTTTTTTTAGATACATTAGATATAGCAAAAATCCTTTCTCTCATAGCATGGAAAATATTTGACAAAAAAAATCAATAGTGCAGCTTTAACACCTGGACTCTCTCACAAGATTTATAGAACGTGGAGATAAAAGTATTAGCCAGGCACTAGTGGCACACTTTAATCCCAGCACTTGGGAGGCAGAGGCATGTGGATTTTTGAATTTGAGTCCAGCCTGGTCTACAGAGTGAGTTCCAGGACAGCCAAGGCTACACAGAGAAACCCTGTCTTGAAAAACAAAACAAAAAATGTTAATAACTTAGAAATATGATGAAGATTGTGCTTAACTACTTCACCCCATGTGACCTAATTTATTATATCCAACATCTATGTATCTATGTATCTACGTAGCTATGCATCTATGTATCGATCGATCGATCTATCTTTGTATCTTAGGCATTTATATAGTCTAAGCATTATGAGTAATATTTTGTATATGCTGGAAGGAATATAGGAAGATCTTAGTGAGTGTATAAGGGGCATATGCATCCCTGAGAAAAATGTGTAATGTTGATATGGGTACAGACCTCTCAAGGAGCCAAGTGCATCAAATCCAAGGGAATAGGTAAATGTTGCCAATTGCTTAGTGTTTGGTTGTGAGTCTCTATATCTGTTTCCATCAGTTGTTGAGTGAAGTCTGTCTGATGACATGCCTCTGCACCAATCTATGAGTATAGCACCATGAAGAATATAATTAGGAATTATTTTCTGATTTTTCCAGTTATATTTGGTTCTATACTAGCTCTATGGACTATCTGGTCTCTGGGTCCTGGACTCCCAGTCAGGGGACTCCTTTAATGGCATCAGATTCAAGCTGGAACACTCATTCATAAGTGAACATTTTTTCAAATGAAAATTAGAGTATTTCTCACACACTGTTTTGCCTTTACTCAATATTCTTTTGCCTAAGTTTCTCAACTTTTTGAAGTTATCATTTTTATGAACTTGATATATTCATAAACTTACATGAACAGTCTCGCCATATATCTTACAATATGCTTCATCTTATAAAAGTGAATATATTTATTAAGCAATAACTCTTATTCTTCCTAATTCTCAGCCCTGACAAACAGCATTCTACTTTTATCTCTGAAATTTTAACTTGTTTGTAAGAAAACCTATGCAGTATTTGTAATTTTTCAATTTTTCTAGAATTCTTTGGAATATGTCAGAATTCTCCCTTTTCCTCATTGCATGCAGTACATTTTGATCAACAGATATGTGAGTGCTTCTACATCCTAGACAACATGAATATAGATATGTCAGTGCTTCCATGTCCTAGACATCATGGCTATTGATCCAATGAACATAGTTAACAAATACTTCATTGAATCCTTGTGTGTCTAAAATTTACATTTGTTATAAATCTATTCCTTTTGTAATAGATTCCATGTCATACTATTTTCTCTCCATCTGTACACAAGTTCACGGATTTAACTGCACAATAGTCTACATTTTAATTTCTAGTTCTTCTTTTGATCTCTTAAAAATAACTATTTTAAAGGGCCTGGGGTTCCTGTCAGACACCTTAGTTGCATTGCTCTTGTTTTGTTAATCTCTACACAAAGGTAAACAGAAACAGCTGTAGATTCTCATTGTCTTATTTTTTTTTCTTCCAGTAGAGCTTTGGATGAGAAGCAAAGGTAATACAGCACAGCCTATAAGAGGGAGAATCTTTGTTTTTTATATTTTTATTTTTTGTTTTGCTATTGCTGTTGTTTTTCCTGTTAAGAGCCACAACTAAAAGAATAGATCAAAAGGTGCTAAGATAGAGAAAAAGGTAAATGGCAGTAAGAAAATTCCGAGCCATAATGAAGTGAAGTACCTTAGGCAAGCCTCTCCCACACTCAGAAGGACATCTTAACAGAGGTGTTTGATGTTGAAGTACAGAGATCCAGCTAAAAAAAAAAATCAAGCTTGGATATAGTGGGTTCTTGTCAAAGATCTTTGTTGAAAGCAGTACTTCACTGTATTTGCCAGTTTGAGTTGCAAAACCAGAGTTCCTCATGAGTACAATCCAAGCCATATCATTTGTGTATTATACTAATCTCATGGGTTCATCCAGCCAGCCAAAGACAATGTCTTGGCAACTGATAAAAATAAAATCTTTTTATCCAGAAGTTAGAACTAAAGTAAAAGTTATCCAAAGTTGCCTGGGCCAATTAGTTAAGAATAGTTCATGCTTACATGTTGAGATGGTATTTTTGGTGGCATCACTGTAAGAACAACAAATTAATTTTGTGAATGTAATGATTGGAGAGACAGCCAGATTATATCAATCATAAAGAAGAAGATTTGTAGACTCCCTAATGTAACTAGGCCCACTTTGTTTTGGAGTCTCTGATCTTAGTGTATTATAGGCTGTTTGAGAGAGAGAGAGAGTGGTTATATTTACTACTTAAGTGTCTCCTATAAGTGACCTACATTTTCATGTTACTTTACCAGCAGAGGACTACTGAAAGTGCCCTGTTTGCTGCATTAGAGAAACACTACACATGGGTAGAAGGAGTGACTAGAGCTTCAGGTGTACTTATTAATGGATACTAATATGGACAGATTGCTATTTCTAGTGGATACCATGACACTTCTGGATAGTTATGTCAGCTCTTCTAATCTCTGACAAGAACACATTGATATTGAAAGAGAAATTTTGCCCAATTGTAACATCACCAACACTATATATAAGCAACACTAGGTGCCTCTATATCAGGAACATTGCACAATTAAAGAAATGTAGTATTTAGCAGCATTGTTAAATAATTAGTGTTCAGTGCTGCAGTAATCATGTTAGAATCATTTTCCATGTGTTATCACATGAATTATGTGTAATCAACATATTTGTGGTCTTTAGAGGATGAACAATCAGACATTAATCTGCAATCCAGAGCAATAGATGACATGTCTCATAACTCATAACGTTCATGTTGGTGAAAATTTATTGGGACAGGTGTACCAAGGTTTCAATGAGGCATCTTGCATGTGGACTCCTGAGTGGTGACTGAGGAAAGAAGACCTCTTGCTTCTCCCCATCATTTGATATCTAGGCTCTACAGCATAAAGCAGCTAATACTATGCTAGATAAGGAAGTCCCTTTCTTATTGTGAAGAAATTGGCAATTATTTTTGAACCATGCAAAAATACAATGACTCCGGCCTAATATCTTATGGCTTTGAACCATACTCTCTTGTGGGTTAAAAGCATTTATCTTTATATGTTGTTTTCTGTCCTATATAAGAACCTAGACAATATAGTAGGTCTATTTTAAAAAATGTATTTAAATATTTAAATAACAGCCTGCAGCCACAGACATGAGAAGCCCTCTTTGAGTTTTGGGTAAGGGGTGTCCAAGACATACAGCTTATAGTTATTGTTCATCCCCTCCAAATTTGGAGGTAAGTTTCCATTTCTGAAAATTCCATGAAATTTAGAAACAAGGACAAGAATCCCCTGACCTGAAACTGACCTGAAGACCTACAACCTACACAAAGAAGTACAAGCAGTGAAGGAATGGTTAGAGTGGGAGAATTCATCTTTCTCTGACAAGGGAATACGAACAGATTATCAACTATCAAATGATCAAATGACCAAAACAATGTTTGACTCTAAAAATATTCATAGAAGTAACATTATATTAAAAATGAGACTATGAATTTGAAAGATAGGGAGAAGGACTATGTTAGAGGGGGAACAGAAAAGATAGAAAAGCTACAATTATATTATAGTCACAGAGAAGAAATAGAGGCTTAGAATCAATATCAATTATTCTCAAGAACCTTGTAAGCAAAATCCACACACTGCACTCAGGATCTAAATGGAGAAGGAGGTTTCCACCTACCCATCTATGCTGTTTAATAGCCAAACAGATTTCTGGTAGTGTTTAGTTTATAGAGAAGAGTAAAAAAAATAATGGTGGATTCTGGTAAAGTTTCTCACAGTGGTTTATGTGTCAATAATGATGAAAAAATATATAGGCAAAGGAAGGAGCAGGCATCTTATTTATATCTTCAGTGTAAATGAGAGGCGCTCACATTGAAAGAACTGTTAAGTCTAGTCTCTACTTTTCTGGACTGACATGTGTACTACATGCTGAGATTATTTTGCAGCTATTTGAACTTACCTATTAGATGTCATTTAACATATCACTGTTCTTTGCTCACAGAATATATCTTGAGTATGGTCTCACCTCTTTTTTCTTCTATTCCCCAATTGCTATTCAGATTCATGTTCTTTCTGTTTCTCATTAGGGATAAAAGCTTTTAAGGGATAATAATATACAAAAATATAATATAAAAAAGAAAATATAAAACAAAAACTAGCACATTGGAATTGAACAAAATAAAAACAGAAAACAGAAAGTAAAGAGGCCAAGAAAAGACACAAGAAAAAGTTAGATATCCCATAAAAACACTAAACTGGATGCATAGATAGATAGATAGATAGATAGATAGATAGATAGATAGATATACAGACAAATAGAGAGACAGAGACAGAGAGAAACAGAGAGAGACACACAGAGAGACAGAGACAAAGACAGAGACAGAGACAGACACAAAGTGAAGACTTGTTTGTGAGGAAGTGGACCGTGAAATGTAGCCTGGTCCTCTGTTGAGTTAAGGCTCAACACAACCCTGGAGTCCCTGAAGGGATGATAGGAGATTCACCTGTTCCCTGTCACCAGGCCAGCATCACCAGCAGCAGCACCCCATACAGGTTTGTGGCCATCAGTCACATAAGGGCAACACCCCAATCCCCTCGACATGTAGATGAGTCATTCCTAATATCTCAGATCAAGACAATAGTAAAAAGGACTTGACCTATGGTCACATATGGTCAAGATGAATCTCCATGTCAATGAGGTACTTAGAAGCCTGGAGAACATAGCCAATATGCTTTCCTTCCCAGACATTTGTTCTTGCAGAAGGTATTTAATCTCAGGCCCACCTCTTCTTGTGGGACCAGCCAGAATTTCCTTTCCCCCCAGGCCTGGGCTAGATCTAGCTTGCCAGTCCTTACTCCTTTCTCAGCTCGTCTGTGACTCCCAGTGGTGCCTAGATGTCTGAGAGCCTGAGAACCAGATAATTCTGGACTTGTCACAGACCAGTGGACCCTCAAGCTAGCTCTAGAGGTCTTGTGTCTCAGATTGCACTTTCTCATGCCTAAGTGGTATCCTGAGGCTTCCCTATGGCCCAACACCTGCCTGGCTACAGTGTAGGCTAAGCACAGTCAAATGCTCCATGTACTGCCAACCCAAGCGGTGGAGACTGGTGGCTGAGTGGAAGCAGGCTCACAACCCTACACTTGTTCATATATATGCATAATACATATTGTGTGTGTGTGTATTCTGCATATATAACTGTATTTATTTATAATCATATATGCATATATCTACAAATATATGGGATATATAACTGAATAGATAGATAGATGATAGATAGATAGATAGATAGATAGATAGATAGATAGATAGATAGATAAGGATATAGATATTATGGAGACTTATGAAGACCCCATGCTTGCTACCTCAGTCTCAGTTAGTCCATATGAGCTTTGTTCATGTTGATTTAGAGGGCTTTCTTTTTTTGGTGTCCTCCATCACCTCTGACTCTTTTAATCTTCCTGCCTCCTCTTCCACAGGGTTCCCTGAGACCTGACGTGAGGAATTTGAAAGAGACATCCCATTTAGAGAGGAAAGTTCCAAGGTTTCTCATTCTCTACATAATGTCTATCTATGGGTCTCTGTGATTGTTCCCACCTACTTCAAAGCATCTCAGATCTAGGAGTCACTAGGAGTATATATATAGTCAATATTAAAAGAACTCAATATCTCATATATCTCTATCCTTATCTCTTCCAACACCCTCAAATACTAGTTTGGAGAGAAAGAAATATATTGGGGAAAGGTGGCATTGATATCATTAGTCTACTTCCTGCTGAATAGGGGTATCAAGTTCCTCAGGGCAGATTTGTTCTTCACTGTCAAGCTATTCATTTTCTTCTTGTCATTTTACACACAGCCAATTGACAAACCATAACAACAGCAACCATCCAGCCAATCAGCAACTAGTAAGAACAGTGAAAACAATAACAGTAGGAGGAGCAGCAACCAGCAATCCAGCAACCACCACAAGCAGCAGTAGATCCAGCAATCCAGCAACCACCAGCAGCAGCAGCAGCAGCAGCAGCAGCAGCAGCAGCAGCAGCAGCAGCAGCAGCAGCATGAGAAATAGCAGCAGGAGCAACAAGAACAGTAGCGGAGCGAGGAGTAGCAGCAAAAGCAACAGCAGCCAGCACAGCTTCTCAGGACTCTGGCACGTTTATACCTTCTCAAGAGTCCCAGAATTATAAAACTAAACTGTCTGTAGCTGGCAAAATCATGCCTCTGTCAGAGCCTGCCTGCCCCGCAAATCATTTCCTTCTCAGCCCATTTATCGTTTGTACAAAGCCTACTTATTTCTTCCAGTTAATTTTACATCCAGCCATTTTGCTGAAGTTGTTTATCAGCTGTAGTTCTCTGGTAGAATTTGGGGGGCCAATTAGCTGCTATGAACAGTCTTAAGCAGTCCCATATCCCACACCTGGGTTTTAAAAAATAACATATGTATATAGCATTTCAGTGATTTTAAAGATATCAAAATTACCACTACATATTACCACTACATATTACCACTACATATTACCATTACATATATAGAAATATGAAATTTCTCTCTTTCTTTTATCTTTCCAGTTAAGTGGCATTTGATTTGCCTCAAATCCCTGGATGAGCTAGTTTCATGATTTTGGTCACCCAAGCAGTTCAAGTATGGGTTCTTTTCCTGGAGTCAGCTGTAAGTCAAATTAGATATTGATTAGTTACTCCAACAAGCTTTGTGTAGTGGTGTATCTTTTAGCCAGGATACCATTTTATATCAAAAAGTTTATACTGGATTGGCATTCTATTTTCTCTTTTAAGCAATTTGCAGAATACATTTCTGTACCAAAGATTCTAGCTTGTGTGGGTGAAGATGCTGTGGAGCCACTGGCCTAACTTTTTCATATTTAACGTGTTCTGTAGATGCTGTCTTCAGTTACAGGACCTTGCCTTCAGTTTGTGGAATACAAACTATATTTTTGGCAACAGCCTGGGTTGCTCAGGAATTCCCATGAAACCTCTCCGGCCAACAGTTAATTTAATAGTTAAACTTGATTAGATGTAAACCAATGCCAGTATTGGTAACATTTTTGGTGACAAGAGGTAGACAGTTCTGGATTTACCTCCCATATTATTTGCCAATTTCATTTAGACAACCTTCATATATGTATATATTTTAGGAGTCTTCTATTGTATTAGAATTCCATACGGTCCTTTAAATGGTCCTCAATTTTAGCTGTGTTTTTCAGTAATTCTTCTCTCAACTCTCTCTTCCCTCCTCCTTCCTACATGATCCCCTGTTCAAACCCCCAATTCATTAATAACTATCTGTTCTATTTCCTTTTCCTAACAAGATCTATCTGTATCTCCTACTTCTTTATTCTGTGCCTCACTGCTATGGTTCTATAGATCATAACTTGTTTATCCCTTACTTAGCAGCAAATATTCACATAGAAATAAATATATACAATAACCCTCTTTATGGGTATAAGATGCCTCATTTAGTGTGATAATTTTCGAGTTCTATTCTGTTACCTACATATGTCATGTTTTGTTTTTATTGTGGGCTTTATTTTTGATATGTAATACATTGTGTAGATTATCAGATTTTTTTCCTTTAAACAGTTTTATCTTGAGGAAAACAGATTGTTTCTAATTTCTGTCTATTATGAATAGGGGAAAATGTATATGGTTGAGTGTGGGGTCTTTGTGGTAGAATGAAGTGCCACTTAGGTATATTTCCATTAGTGTTATATTTGGATGTTGAGGTAGAGTGATTCTCATCTTCTGGGGAAACTGCCACAGTGATTTCCCTAGTGATATATACATCTGAATTCCCACTGACAATAGGTGAGTATTCATTACCCTTTCTGCACACCTTCACCAACACGAGCCATCCCTTGTTTCATTAACCTTAGCCATTCTGTTGGATGTGAAATGAAGTCTCAAAGCACTATGAACTTCCATGATGTCTAAGAATACTGACCATTTCCTTAAGTGTTTATCAGCCATTTGGATTTTCTCTTTTGTCTTTTAAGATTAAAGATTAACCCAAAGCAATGGGGCATTCAATGATGCCTGTACAAGAAAAAGAGCATGTTCTGTGTTGAAAACCACAATGCACTTCAATCAAGATCCAGGTGACCTGTCTATATGGAGCAATGAGCAGATCTCATCAACCTTCAAGAATAGGGCTCACTAAGCATACAATAGGAAAACATGACCCTAAATTAAAATGATTAGCACTTTTAACAGTTCAAAGGAGCACATTCTTCTTCATGTGACACGCTATTTCAACAATACTTTCTCACTAATGTTTTTTTTTATTTATAAAAAAACACATGACCCAGCATCAGAACCTTGGCCTGATTTCAACAGAGAGGACTGCCACTATTGTTTTAAACTAAAGACCATGCTATTCTTAAATCTATCTTATGCCTTTCCCTTTCTAGAAGGTGCCAAGGAGATTCCCCACATTGCGATTCTAGCCACCTCGGAACTCTTTCAATGCCTAAGGAAGATCCTGGTTTCATCATTCTGTTGCCCTGCATTAAAGACTCAGGGGGGAAAAGTGGGTGGATACTTTTGTGAGCCCATTGTAATATTGGTGTCCTAACATTTTATGTTGATTTGGAAGTAATTCCTTAAAATAGACATTTGAAACTTTTTTAAAGGATATTTGTTTCTATGGACTTCTCAAATCACTACAAAACTGGGACCACACTAAAATTACATTTTAACTTGTAATCATTATACAACATATGTTGTTTGAATTTAAGGACTGAATTAAAGTAGATGTAGCAATCTGTTTATGAATTCTTGATGTATGTGCATTTTCATGTTCTGTTATGACTTCAGCAGAATGTGAGAAAAGTAGGTGTTATTGTGTTCTCTTTCTTTGCACATGTTGTTTTCATGAGGTTATTGATTTGTGAGTAATAAAGTCAGGGGTGTTTTTAATATGACCTCATAATTTTAGCAACATTGGAGTTCTGTCCCTTGTAAACCAGGTGAGACCCATTTTAAAATCTTGACTTTTTCTCTTATTACTTGTTTGTATGTTTTTATGCTTTGTATTTGTATGTTTATACATATGCAAACACAAACACACTCATATATATTTATATAATATTACATCTAAATATATATGTATGCATGTAAATATATTTATCAACAGTTGAAGAAAAAGCAAATTTCAAAAAGAAAAAAAGGTTAGATGGGAGAAATTTTTAGGAAAGTCTGGAAGAGTAAAATGATATAATTAAAATATAATCTCAAAACTTTATAAAAATTATCTGGGCTTTGTTCTCCAAGTACCTCCAGGGAAGATTTGAGCAGAAGTTAACCTCTCCATCTGGAGCAAAGATTTCTTAACAAATATGAAACTCACTTTCCTGACATTCTAGCCACAGAGCATTAGAACTGTGCTACACTATGTGCAGAAATATTCAATGTGCTGGACTGTAAACACTTCCTCTTAAGTCGAACTGATCAGCAGTCATAAATTGATGCAATTAAAAATTTGCACAAATTATTATTTTATTATAATTTTATTATTTATTATAATAATTTTATTATAATATAATTTTAAATTTTGTTATAATAATTTTTTGCATTTATTTTATATTCTTATTGATTACTCATTCACTGCTTGTTTTGAGCTGGAACACTTCCTTTTTAGGTCCCTATTGTATGTACTGAGGTGATAGACATGCACTTTCACCTGGCTATTTTTATAAATTTAATATGTGATAATTTTTTTAGCTTTCAAAATCATAATTTAACAAATAATTTTATTAGACAAAAAGAATATTTTAGCAGAACATAGATTAAGATTTGGATCTGGGTGTCTCAAAAAACACAATAAAACAAGAAGCACATTTATTTGGATTTCATGTGTACTCACAAAGTAATTGAATTGGAATTGTTTGACACATGTCACTAAATGAAAATAATTTTATATTTCAAAAACATGCAAAGGCAATTCAATTAAATATGCCTGAGAAAACAAATATTAATTGTTTTTATTTCTATTATTTCTGAAGTGAGGGATCTTTTTAATCATGGGGATAGCAGAACGAGTTCCTCATATGCTCAAACTGAGTAATGACAGATGCAAAGCTAATTTATTAAAGAACTAATCATTTAGAATAGTGGCTTACCTCATTTGACTGAAAGGCGTATGTGTTTTATTCTGTGAAAGAACATCTGAGTATTCCTAGGACAACTTCATTTTACTTGGAAAATATAATTCATCATGAAAAAGAATTTACTACATAAAAGCTATTTTAGGTAAATTGGAATAAGTTTGTATTCTTAGATCATGTGGAGAAAAGTGTAAAGATTTACCTGCTAGATAATTGGACTGTGTCTTTCAATGAACTTGCAAATACACTGGTATTTGGTTTTACCATATGTCTTTGAGATAGCTAGTCTAAGGCTCATGGTTACCCAAGCAACATCAGGTATGAATTCTGTCTTGTGAAGTGCAACTTAATTTAAACCAGATATTGGTTGGTTACTCCAACAAACTTAATTCCATTGATGTTCCTTGAAGGCAGGGAACCATATAGATTGAAGGATTTGTAGCTACAGTGTTGTTTATATATTCTTTTTGGTAGCAATAAAAGCACTTTCCTGTACCAAAGCCACTAGCTGATAGAGATGAAATATCTATGTATGAACCATACATAACAACAAAAACCGACTCCTAGTAACATTCTACTATACTCATAGATTAGGGCCTTGCTTAGCCATTTCTAGATAAGCTTCTTCCTGGGGCAGATGAGAAATACAGAGACTTACTTCCATACAGTATGTGTATAGTGGGCAAAAGACTAGAATATACACAGCCATGCATCAGGATTTCTCCATCAAATCCCTCCCCTCATGGCTCAGAGAACCCTCTGAAAGGAAAGGAAGAAAGAGTAAAATGGAAACATTAAATCACCAATTCATCAAGAAATTGAGGCTCTCCAAATCTACATAATTACTGCATGTATAACTAGAGTACCTGCACAGATCTACTCTAGATGGGATCTAGTTCTGAAAGAAGAAGTGGACCCCTTCCCTGACCCCTAGCCCAGAAGTATATATCTCCAATTTATAACAACTTGCACATAAAAATTGTTTTTGTCCAAGAGCATCTCACTAGGGAAAATACTATCAAAAGTAGACTGAATGTTCAGCAATAGATTTCAAACAAAAAATGGACCTGTGGCATCTTTGGCGGTTCTTTGTATCATAACATTGTGGCAGAGCTTTTATTTTTAAATTTAAAATAATATATATTTTTATTTTATTTACTATTTCTCTATCATATCATATCAATCTCTCTATTTCTCTATATCTAACTATTTATCACCTATCTATAAATCTATCTATCTATATCTATCTATCTATTTATTTATCTATCTATCTATCTATCATCTATATATCTACCTATCATCTATATGTCATCTATCTATGATCTATCTATCTATCTATCTATCTATCTATCTATCTATCTATCTATCTACAGGTCCATTGCAGATATATTGTGTCTTCTGGTTTTACATTTTTATGGTATTATTGAGTATACAAAAGAGTGAATATCTGTGTCTGTTACTGATTTCTTGTGTCTTTTGTTAGGTTCTTTTCCTTCTGATTGCTTGTTTGTGTTTTATATTAGTATATTCTATGGGTTATTGTCCTTTAGAGGGCTGTTGATTTTCTAATGAGAGATATAAAGTTGATGAATACATACAGGATTAGAGATAAAGTGAAACTGGGAAGAACAGAGGGAAAAAAATTAACAGGATATATTATAAGAAAAATATTTTCAATAAAATAAAGGTAAATGATACTGCAAGAAAATAAGAAAAGATACTATTTTTCATGGGACTTATTCTACTCTTTTTCCATTTCTTCTGAAAGATACACAGATGCACAACAGAATGCTTGAAAGTCTCAAGTCAGCCGATTGAAATTATCAAAACATTGGTCAAGATTTTGCAGCTGAATTTTAACATATTTTGCTGTTCAAACTAGTAAAAACTCATCAACAGTATGTTTTTTCCTACCTTGCTATCTTCCAAATAAGGTTATCTATAACGGTTAGCCTTGATTTGTGTCATGATTATGCTTTATAGACATATCTGAATGATTATTTTGCAAAATGAAGTATATTAAATATTATAATATTCATAAATATACCTAAATAATTTCAGATTTTTCCCATTAATGTAAGTTTAAGTATTCTTGTCAATGGATTCTTGATTAAATACATACTAATTTTGAGCACTACTATTAATTCAATAATGTGGAGTTATATAAAAGTATCTGTTAGTTGTCTTAATAGATTCAATGGTATGCCATTGCAATGGAAAGTGAATTAATTACCATGAATAAGGGGTAATCAAACACCAGGGCATAGAAAATTTCCATTTTAATATACCCTCAGTAATATTCTTGAATATATTATTTCTTATACAATTTTAAAACCTTCATCTTTCTATTTTTTAATCCTTAATAAATACCAGTTAGCCTTAAGTTACATGATGTGTTAAACACCTATACAGCGGTCTGGCTTCTTTAAGTGTTTTTATATTGAAATTAATATGTGTGATTGGTCATGAAACATTGTCACAAAAGTTCACACTAGACATTACTTGTATTTTAAATTATAACCCACATTTAGTAAAAGAATTTAAAATGAGTATTTTACCAGGGAACAATATTTCATATAATATTTATATTCTAATTTTTCGTGCTGTAATATCCCAAAGACAAATATCTGAAGAATACAAATAAAATTCCCTTTACATTTGATTGAATCAGAAAAATTAAAAAATCTTTCTTTTCTAAGTTTGGTTTCATCTCAGGCAGATAGGAGGGAGATAAAAAGAAGCTAATCTATGGCAGCTGAACTTGGAGCTAAAATATATTGGTCAGTAATAATAAATCAGACAATATGGACAGAAAGAAAGAGTAAAAATCTGTTAAATCTCAAATCCTAGATTCTGCTGAAACACAATTTCAGATATTCTCTTGATGTATGGTATTTTTTTCTTGTTTCCTTACAATCTCTCTTTGTTTCTGTCTTTTCTTAAGTTTACCTTAGTTTGTTCCATTTTATGTTCTCTTGACACATATTAGCTGCACTCATTAATTTGAGTGAACATGTAATATTGACACCTGTATACAATGTTCACTACTAAAATTCAATCTAACCAAATCTACCCTTGTTTAACAATTTCCAAACTCCATCAATCAGCGCTTCACATTTGGGCTAACCTTATTGTTGGCAAATATTTGATTATGCAAAAAAAGTACTTCTGTGTTCCCATCTGGCTATTTTAATTCATGCCATAAAATTTATGTCTATTTCATAGCAAGTGATAGGACCCTACATGTTTAGAGTTAATGATATGGCAATGTGTGTAAAGTATATTATACTTTTCAAATATTTCAAGATTGATAGATACCTAGGTTAAATGCCTATATTTGCTATTATATGTGGTCTCACAATAAAAGAGGTGTTCAGGAACCTCTGATAAGTTCAGTTCACTTCTTTTTGCTGTATATCCCAAAGTGAGGCATCTGGTTTACATAGCAATTTTTGGCTTTTGAAAAATTTCCATGCTATCCTTCAAAGTGGCTTTACTAGCTACCACATTTTATTTTATCTATTTTATTTTATCTATTTTATTTTATTTTTAATAAGAGTCATTTTAACTGGCACTCAAACACTTCAATTAAATGATGTTGAAAAAATTTTGCATTTATATGCATGTTTGAATGTACAAAAATTACCAAAATTAGTGCAATAAAATTTATATAAAATACCCGTTTGAGAATGTTGTAGAATATTTGGGAGGAAGATCTAGACAAAGGAAGTGTGTAACTGAGAATGGTGGGTATAAGAAAATAAATCATCCCTGTCTACTTCCAGTCTCATTCTTTGTTTCCTTTTTGGCTAGAAAGCGAAGAAATACTTCTACCACATATTACCCTCAGCCTTGAAGTTTTGCTCAATTCCATAAGCTCAAACAACTAGGGATTTCAATGCCCTGAAGCTGTGACTCAAGCAAATCATTCCTTGTTTAAGTTGCTTCTATCTAGTATTTCACAGCAATAATATAAAAATTAACTAATAAATACAAGCAAGGGAGAGTTCCACTCTAGTCACTACTTAGATGCTGACAAAACAATTAAGCAAATTTATAAATATTTTCTTAAAAAGTATTCTTATCTGATATGAAAAAAATATTAGCTACAATAGGGTTCTGAAATGAGTATTTGCATACAAACAGTGATTATAATTGTTCTCCACTAGCACCTTAGACCATTATATCTGAAATAGTTTTATAACAATTATATTACTGGGATGGAATCAATTAAAAATGTACAAGTACTCATGGACTTTCAAGAACACTGAATTTATAAGGTTGGTTAACCTCCATGAAGTCAGGACATGTTTTTCAACTGATAGCCAAAAGGGCACAAAAGAAAGAACTCCCTTGATTATTAATTGCTCTGTAATGTGTTTTTCACAACAGGGCGTCTATTCTAAGTAGCTTTCTGCCATCTGCAACCCTTAGGCAATAAATTGTGAAAACGGATATAATAGCGGCTTAAAAACAAGACTTTTCAAACTGAGAGGTGTTGTTAATCTTTCTAGAATTACCATATTTGTAGATGTGCAATGCTATGTGTATATATAATGTCTTAACCCAGGTAATTATATCATAGTCCTGATGCTCAAAATCATAATGAACCTAAAATCTGAGTTCTTGACAAAATTGCTATTTTTCTAACAAGTATTCTGCTATTTGAAAGCTGATCTGCCCATTATAATCAACTGGGGTTAAAGACAAGGAAATTAAATAAATAAATACAGAGCTTTGTCTGGGCTCTATCCCAGAACAATTTAATTGTTATCTGAGGGAGTCATGCTGAGGCATCAGTTATTTTGAAACTGTTGCCAGTTGATTTTAATATGCAGCAAGTACTTGGATTCACTCCTAAGAAATGTTTAATGTTAAGGTTTGTCTGCACATATCATCAGAAGAAAGAAGTGGGAAGCAAACAGGTGTCCATGAATGCTGCATTTTTTTCCCCTAAACCCTGCACACAAGGAAATCGGGACCAGGTGATAGAAAGCTGTCATTGGCAGCTTGGAAGGATAGAAGTTACTATGAGCTGCAGAAAAAAAAAAAATGGAAACTGCAGAAAGCTGTAATGAATTGTAATTTATATACAAAACTTCCTCTGTGCAAACTGAAGGTTAGAGCACAAGTAAGCAATACCCAAATTTCACACAGATAAAAACATTTCATGAAAGTCATAATGCAAGAAATAGTACAGAGATCTGAATAATGATGATAAAAAAGTCTCAGGCTTATAATATTGTCAAATTACTGAAATTTAAATAATCCAAATTTATTTTGGAACTACCTTGCAATATCATTCTGTGTAATGGAATGTGTTAGAAAGTATGCATTTTTATTTGGAGATATAAACTGTATGAGTGCACTGTGAAGAGTGTGTTATAATTAAAAAAAAACAATGCTATGGCTATAAAAAAAATACTAAAACATTGCAAGCAACCACCTACCCAGTGTCTAGGAAAGAAACATTCCAAGGTTAGAGTGGGAACATTCTCCTGGACAAACTCAAAGCAAATGGAATGTTGTGAAACAGTCCATAAATATAGTTTTTCTCCTTCCCAGATGATATCAACTGTAGTTCTGGGTTAGGAGAGGACCTCTGTGTCTCTTTTCCATCCTCAGTGGTGCATTGTCTGGTTTGAAGCCTTTTCTGTACCCTTTGCACTTCTGTTACTGTCATTCTCATTTGAGGTGATGTCAACTAGGCTTTAGACACAACGTATGACCACTGCCACTGTCATTACTGAGGTTATAAAGGCACTGATTCAGGTTAAACCAATAGTTTAAATCCATGCCCAATGTTGCCCTTCTTTGTTTCCTTAAAGCAATTTTCACATGTCTTCCAATATATTCATTAAACCTGTTGTATTAAAGTTTCATTAATCATTCCTTTCTATCGAGAGACTGAAGAAGGTCATTCTTATCATTTGTACTACAAAATTCTCAGGAAGACTTGTAATATTTATGAATTTCTGATAATATCTTAAAACTTTAAAATGTACAAGTTTACAGAAAAAAAACAACTTATATCAAAATGAGTCAAAATGTATATATTTAATAGCTCAGTGTGTTAGCATTTGTGTTTTTTAATCACTTAAAGATGATCAATGTTTTTAAACCCTATAAAATTGCAATAGGCATAAATAATATGCAGGAAACTCAACAACTTAATATAAAAATAATGTTAGTAATTTTTATGAGTAGAAAAATCTGTAGAACTAGTAATATCACTAATGTTTTGCTTGCATTTAATTTGAAAAATTAATACATTCAATTATTTATTAAAATAATTTGGAATATTTGGCTTGGGAACTGAGGTGATTAATATTGGGGTGTCTTTCTAGGGAAAAGTAGTGGTTTCGTTGGAACAGGGAGCATTAGCTAGGATTTATTGGATAGCCATAACCTATTGGTAGAAATAAGTATAAATGTTATTAAGATGAAGTTATAATTTCTTAAATAGTACAAAATTTACGTTGATTTCAAATTTAAGGTTTTCATTGGTATGAGCTTCTTATTAATACAAAAGTGAGATGAATATTGTTACTATCATAGGCATTGTGCCTATATAACACATTTAGGAATACAAGGCTTAGACCCAGTCCTTCTTTAACTTTTCTAAGTGATTTGAGATGGTTAGCATGTGAGTTAAGGACCTATAGCAAAACCATGGCCCTGAGTTTATTGTTATGGTGTTTTCTACATTTTATTTATAAATAGCTGAGAGGAGTTAACAGACAACAGTCCAGATTGCCTTACATGGATAGTTCATTTACAAGACGTCAGAAGTCCACAGAATTGACGTTACAAACACTTTTGTATTAATGTTCATTTTGATTAGAGTCCTGTCTGCTCCTGACAGCTTTCTGTCTTGGATTCTAAGAAGAAATTGAGCAACTTTGTAGTTACTCCAGTTGTGGTGAGACAGCCACTAGGCAAGAATTGCCTCTTTCCATCTACAGACAAATCACTATCCAGAAAAAAACACACTTGTGGAATAGTTGGCTGATTATATTTGCCAAGACAGAGTAATCAGCCCTTAATAATTCTGCATCACTAGGTCTGTCAGATGATCCTGGGCCAGAAGGCTGAAGATTGGATGCTCCAAGGTTTTGTAGTATAGGGACTGTCCAGGTGTTCAGTGGTCTCTATAAATTGGCTAACTTTTAGAAGCTATACTTTGTGCTTCCCATAATTTCAGTTAACTCAGTCATTCTGGATTTCTGACAGAGTTGAAGACTTACAGTCTCATAGCCAATCCAGGCTATTTACACTGAAAGAAAAGATTAGAGAGGATGGTTTTCAGCTGACATTCATTCTAAAGCCAAGAAAAAAAAAAAAAAAAGCCAGGTTCAGAACTAAGACTTTTAGTTAGGAGGGATGACAGAGGTTCTGGTTAGCCAACAAAATGATGGACTGTATTAGGGTATTAGGTCTATCTTGTACCTTACTGACACAAATTGGTATAGTTATTCTCTAATTGTATTTTAAGAGAAAAGTTTTATTTTAACAGGAAGGGAGATATGTAGGAGGAGCTAAGGTGGGAGGAGGAAGAAGAGCAAGAGGAGGAGGAAGGAGAGGAGAAAGATAAGGAGAGGAGGAGCTAGGTGATGAGAGAGAGAGAAAGAGAGAGAGAGAGAGAGAGAGAGAGAGAGAGAGAGAGAGAGAGAGAGAGAGAGAGAGAGAGAGAGAAACATGGATGTGGATGTTCACATGTCTCTGCCAGTCAAAGATAGTTGATATATGTAGGTTGGGTATTGGATTACACTTTTGATTGTATGGGCATCTTGTTATTGAGCATTACCAAACTTATAAAGCCTTTGATTAACATTAAAATAAATTGTATAAAAGCCAAAAGGAGAAGGGGCAATGGGGTAGGGCTTTTCTAGGGAGGGGAATTGGGGAAAGGGGATGGCATCTGAAATGTAAATAAAATATCCAATAAAAAAATTAACTTTTGCTATGCAGTATCAATCTCAAAGAACAATCTCCGTATAAAACATGTGATTGCCTATGGTTAACTATTTTATTTGAAAGGACATTTGGAAGCAGTTTTAAAAATATAATAACTACACTATCACAGTCAGCTTCATTTTACATATACTTTATATTTAAAATGTCTTCAGTATCCACAGTCTATATCGTTCTTTTTTTATTACTCATTTTATTTGTTTACATTTCAAATGATATACCCCTTCCCAGTTAACCTCTACAAACCCCTATCCCATCCCCTGTCTGCCTCCGCCCCTTTGCCTCTATGAGGGTACTCCTCTACCCACTCATACATTCCCATCTCACTGCTCTAGCAACCCCATACACTGGGGCATCAAGCCTCCGCAGGACCAAGAGCATCTCTCAAAATAGCTTTTTGATAGAGTTCTCTTCTTAATATACAGTGTGTCATTGTGTGGTTAAAATATGGTATGTCTCCCACAGACTCACATGCTGAATGCAAGTCACTTGGCTGGTGGTGTTAGTTTGGGAAGCACTGGGTGTTTTAGAAATCATAAACCACTGTGAGAAAGTGGGTCAAAGAAAACATGACTGTATCTGGTCCCCAGTTTCTTCATTAATCTCTGTTTTCTTCTTCTTCATACTTCTACAACCATGATGTCCTGCTGTACATGATGTGGAATGAGCAGATCCAAGCATTTTAAATTGAGTTTTATGAAGCCAAGAGTCAAAATATTTTCACCTTTTATTTTTTTCATTGATTATTTGATCTCAGCAATGATAAAATAAATAGTTCTAAGTGCCCACTTTACTTATATCATCTTGATAATCTTGTCTACCTTTCCTAAACCAAATTGATAATTCAAATCCTGACATTGTACTTTGCTCTGCCTCTACAAATGTCACTCATCTAATTGAGAGGCATCTCTTACTTGAGACACAATACCTTCAGTCCTTCCTATTGTAAGAATTTGTACTCTCCTTCCTTTTGTTCACCATAATATTTATCTAACTATATCATCTCTTTCATTGTAACATGAAAATAAAAACATTTGGTGTTCAGGGAACTAATAAATTTGATTATTCATAGTTACTATATGCCCCATACTATCACTTTCATTACCACAAAAAAAAAATAAATGAAATGATAGGACAGCTTATAAGATGTCAGTATAATAAAGGAAACAGTTTCAGACAGAGAAACACATGAGTTGGAAGCCCTCATAGTCTTTTTAAACTCTCAAACCTATGGTAAACATATACTTTAACTTTGTCTGCCCAAATCTACTTCTGTTGCTTGATTCCTAATTATGTCTCCATGTGATATAGAATCTTCCCACTGATCTCATGTCAGCTATTGGAGATTTATCTAAAACCCCTGTTTTCTGTTTGTTTATTTGTTTGTTTTTGTTTTTTGTCAAATACAAACTGTATTGATTATTGAGATCACCCCCCTTAAGCATATTTTTGGTAAAGGAGAAAAAGATAGCTTGTAGAGTAATCTAAGTCCTCAGTATGCTCTTTGTTAAGACACCTCATATGTTGTATTTAATGCACAGCTGCTGTGTTTCCTTGGGTTCAGATGTCCTCCTTTTATTAAGAACCTTTTTCCCCCCTTTGAGGAAATTTTCTCACACCCATAAAATTTTCTCATTAAGGTTACTTCCACTGTTAAATAATAATAAAAAAAGATTCAATATGTGTTGAATTAAACATTATAGTAACATAGAAAACACATTGCAGTTTTTTATTTAGAGCATTGTATTTTCAGGAAAATTTTCAAATTATGCTTGTTTTTTTTTTTAAAAAAGGCAAGCACAGATTGCTGCACTATGTGCAAGTAAATTTTGCTGCAATGTTCACTGTTAAGGATTTGGGAAACTGAGGCTACTTTGCATGCAGTATACTTAAGATATTATACAAGATTGATTGTGTCATTATTACTGAGTTCTGATCATTAATATCATTAATATTTAAGATGTCATTTACTGAAGGGAACAGTATAGAACCTGTGCAGAGTATTCTTTTCTTGGTGGACAGTGTGTATCAGGACACTACTATCTTCAATGCTTAGGTGTAAGTGACAAATAGAAGCAGAGAAAATGCTGTTTTGGATTTTTTAAATGTGTTGTCTCCCACCCCCAGTATCAAACAGGCAATCTGATTCCATTTCTCTGTGAAGATAAGGTGGTTGTTGTTATAACTCTGAAAGAGCCAGGCAACTCTAAGTTAAATACCAACTTTTGTAAGCATCAAACCAAAAGTGGGAAATAAACTTTTCAATATTATATGTTCAAAATTATCTGTGGTGATATGACTCAAATTTAGAAATGTTATTTTTTCTTGATAACTCAGGAAATAGGAGTGCCACAGTGTCTGATGAACGTAGCATTATGTTAAAAACAAATGCACCCTATTTTTGCTACTTTCTTTAGAGTATATTTCATCAAAAGATGATCCTGGTTATTCAAGTTCTATTAGATACATTATATTATAATAATTACATGTTTATTTTAGACTTGGGACATGTTTGTAAAAATTATAATTTCCAAAACATTAAATGTTCTGTAAAGTAAATAAATTGTCTTCATTAAAAAATAGTGTGTGTGTGTTTGTGTGTGTATGCGTGTGTGTTGACTTGAATTACTTCCCAAGCTATTCAGCTAGCCTCAATTCACCACTTTCATTTCTAAAATTTCTTTTTAGTCTATATCTCAAAAGATGATAGTCAAAAAAATTGTAAAATGTATACAAATATTATGAATGCTCTAACAATCTCAAATGTTCTTGTTTTTTTCTACACAGTTATTTTAAAATTGAAATATAGCCAGGGACAATTTAAAGCATTTTGTTAAGCATTTTGAGGCACAAAACACTGAAGAAAATGTCAATCATTAATGTTGTCAAGAGTTATCTTTAACCAGACAACTGATATCCATTATTTTCTCCCATTTGTGCTTCAGTCTTCTACTGAACCAAGGAGATCTGTGTGACCTTCTCAAAACCAGTTTCTTTCATAAACCCAAATCATATTTCAAAGCTCTGTGTTATTAATTCACTCCCTTCCTTTTTCCTGGCAAATGAACCAAAACCATAGAACTCATAACAGAACTCTGTGGAATCTTAGGTGAGTGGTGATTGAACCTTAATTGAACCCTTGTAAGCAGGAACCTCCAGTACCACTCAAAAGAAAATACTAAGAAAATTTAACTTATTCTTAAATAAAATCCAGATTTTATATATATATATATATATATATATATATATATATATATATATATATATATATAAATATGATGATTTGAAGTGCTTCATTTGTTATGAAAATATTAGGTAGGTAATGTTTCATGGAATTTCTTATATCTGAGAAGACTGTATAGTAAAAGTAGTGAAATAAGGACATCACTAAATGGTGAAAATTACTAGTGTATATATCACCCTCAGAGTCATCAGGCTCTAAGAGGTATAATATTGAGAGCAGTATTTAAATGTTTCAAAGGATTCTTTCACATAATGAGTAGAGAGATCATCTTTATTATTGTTTACACATCAAAAGTTCTATCACTTACACATGGATTTAGTGCATAAATTTAAGAAATCAAGGTAACTTTTTTCATTTACCAACATTCTTTGATATATGTCACCTTAATAATAAAAATACACATTACTTGAAATTTAATAAAATCTTTTTTCATTTAGATTTAACATTAAATATGTTTTACATCTTCCAATTTTAAAGTAATTCTTTATCTTAAAATTAATATTTCCTCTAAGTTCTAAAACATACTAAAATGGCTTCCACACTATAATTGATTCAATATATCTACTCATATTTATTTGTAAGAAATATTGTAGAAATATATGATGCTCACAGAATAAAAGAATGTTATCAGGGGTCTGTGATTGATACCATCTTGCTTTCATTACTCACAATTTAATTAATACTCACTTTCATATATATATATGTATATATATATGTGTGCATATATATATATATATATATATATATATATATATATATATCCCAAATATGGATGCATTAGCTTAAGATAGTATAGACCATGAAATTCACTGTAGACTTACTTTGATAACTCTGTAATAAATCATATGATACCACTATGTATTTTTGACATGAATGATACTGTATTACTTCAATAATTAACTTATAACATATATATTCTTATTAAATAAAATGAATATTTTATATTTTTCTAAACCATTTTGATTTGCTGCTATGTTTTAAATAATTTTTGATAAATGTATCACTCATTTTTAGTTCAAGTAATTCAACAAACACATTGAGAAAATATATTAAGAGCACAGAAATTGGTTTTTCAATATCAAATGGTTGGCCCTAAAAACATGCATGCAAGTAACGTTATATAGATTTGGCAGGTTGTATTTATATACTAAAGTAATGTGTGTGTGTGTGTGTGTGTGTGTGTGTGTGTGTGTGTGCATCACAGTCAAAGAAGTAAAGAATGAATTTGAGAGTACAAAAGGAAAAAGTATATGAGATCCACTGGAAAATGGAAAAGAAAGGGAGATAACAGTTTTTTTAAAGGACATTTCACCTGTGTCATAGTTTCTGTTCTCAATTTGATATATAAAATTGCCTTTTTGGATGGGCCTGTTGGTATGTTTTGGGGCATTTATTTTTATTGGTAATTGATACATAAGTGCTCTGCCCACTGTGAGTGGTCCTAAACCTAGGCAAGTGGATCTTGCTTACGAAGAATAGTAAAGTTAACTGACTGTGAGCCTGAAAGCAAGCATTTATGCATATTGTTCTGTTGGGGGCCAACTTTTAGCAGAAAGCCGCTATCAGCTTTGCAGCCATCTTGAGCCATATACCCTGACATGAGATTTAAATTGCAATAGCCTACAACAGCTGAGAACACTCGGATAATCTTGGTTTAGATACCTTGAGATTAAAGGTGTGTGAGATTAAAGGTGTGTGACTTAATAGTATACTTAGAAGTATAGAGATCAGAGTTAGAGACAAGACCTAAGGGCATGATTAAAGGTGTAACTTAGAGGCGTGGCTTAGAAGTGAGACATATAAAAGGCAGAGACAGAACAGATCAGAATTGAGACGATAGAAGACAGAACCAGAGATCAGAGAATATAGACGGAGATCAGAGACTATAGAGGGATCATCAGAGACAAATCTCAGACATTAGGTAGAATCTGCCGTCACCCTCGCTCTTGCTGAACCCCCGACCTAAAGACCGAAGCGGCAGCTTGGGCCGGGATACAGTGGCCGCCTAAACGTGGGTCGTCCCGGGCCTCAACATTTTGCTCAGGCCGAGACATTTTTTGGCCACCCCAACGTGGGACTAGTGCGGTCCTCAACATTGTTCCAGGGTTTTTGCTTCAGTTCCTGCCTTCAAGTATCTGCCTCTAAGTTCTTGATGTGAGCTTCTGCTTTGTTTCTGCTAGATGTAGATATTTAGGCTGTAAGTTGAAATAAACTCCCCTCCAAAATAGGAAAACAAAATGAATTTAACCTAGTTTCAGCTTTTTTGATCTTAACAGCAATGATTCATCAATAGAAAAGAATGTCATTTTCTAAAAACAATTAAATTTGAAGTCTTTAAAATATTATTCTTATACATTTAAGAACTATTCTGAAGATTATTAGTAAAAAAAAAATAGTGCACCAATACTTAACTTATAATTTAAACATTAAAACATCTCAAACCTACAGCTCTCAGAGAGTTCAGCATGGGATACAGGTTAGTTTTTTTTAATATAAAGAACTGTAGATCACCCTCCTTTAGCCTAAAAGTTACACAAAGCTTTTTATTACATATTGGTAGATAATTTATTAAACAATGCTTTAAACATACATATATTTTATATTTGATACTTTCTAAGGTATTAATATTTGACATCTTACAAAACCAAATTTATACTGATAAATTACTACAAAGAGTTTTAATACTAATGAATATTTTCCAAAATATTTATTCTGCTCTATATAATGAAACCACTGACAAGAAGAACTAAATTCTTTAATTACCAATGGAAGTATGAATATGAAAATAATCTATGTCTGACATTTTAATAGAGTTATTTATTTACTTTACAGTCTGATCACAGCTTCCTGTCTCTCATTACTTTTCCTCATTCAGTTCTGTTCCTCTTTTTCACATAAAACAGGGGGTGTCCCATAAATATCAACTAACCATGGCATATCAACCATATCAACTTGCAGTAAGAAGAGGCACATCTTCTATCTAAGTTAAATAAGGCAGTCCAGTTAGAGGAAAAGGATCCAAGGGCAAAGAATGTGGTCAGAGGCCACCACTAACCCACTTTAGAAGTCCCATATGAATACCCATCCTGACAACTGTTACATATGTGTTGAGGGGCAAGGTTCATCCCATGCTGGTCTGTGGTTGGCAGTTCAGTCTTTACAAGCTCCTGTGGGCCCAGGTTCTTTGTGTTTAATGTGGTATCCTTGACCCTCTGGCTTGTTGAATCCTTTGTGCCCCTATTCCACAGGATTACCAAAGCTCCACTTAATTTTTGGCAGTGGGTCTTTGAATCAATTTCTATCAGTTGCTAGGTGAAGTCTCTTTGATGACAGTTAGGCTACGGTCCTGTGTGTAAACATAACAAGACATCATTAATAATGTTAGGGGTGGGTTCCCTCTCATGACATGGAAAATAGGCCAAAAATTTTATAAATTTGTATACTTTATGTGAGATATATTTATTGCCTTTTAAAAACTCAATCCCAAGTTTTGAAAGTTTTAATCTTTTAAAGTTCTTGACTATGAATGCCAGAATTTTATAATTAGATAAAACATTTAAAAATAATATCAGTGACGTTATACAGACTGAGCAGCTTAAGTGTGTGTGTGTGTATGCATATAATAAAAATTGAAGAAATTTGAAAGTGAGGAAAAGCAGTTAATGGGAGGACTTAGAAAGAAGAAAGGGAAAGGGGAAGTAGTACAATTATATTTTTATTTAAAAATAATGAAAATACCTAGACAAAAAAAAGTCCTTCACTTAAGTAAAAACTTGAATTAATTTAGGACAGTCCTTTGAAAGCAAGATTAAAACACAATGCTCCAGTGAGCAACTCCCATTAGCCATTATCTTCATTTGCCAGAAGATTCAGAAATTGTAAGATGAAAATAAATTCTCATAAAGTAGTACAGAATAATTGGTTAGTTTAACCTTGAGTAGTTTTTGAAGTGTAGGTATTATTTAAAAATGAAAAAAAAAAAAAGCCTCAAGTATATTTCCAAACAGACTGTAGAGTATTTAAAGGGAAGACACTAGCTAAATGCAATACTTCATGTTGGTAAGCCCAGCACATAATAAGTTCAGGGTGTAGGATCAGGACTTCAAGACCATCCTTAATTTTATAGACAGTTTATGTCCAGGCAAACCTAAATTAGTTAGTTTTTTTTTTTTTTAAGCAGAAGAAAGAAAAAATTGTTCATGGAAAATTTATTTTATATTTATTTATTTCTATTTATTATTTTATATGTATAGATGTTTTATTTACATACATTTATCAGCATCATTTATATGGGCCTGGTTTCAGTGATGGGTAGAAAGGGAAATTAGATTTCTAGAAACTAGATTTGTGGATGGTTGTGACTCACCATCTAGGTTGCTGAGATATAATTCTGAACTTTCTTCAAAAGCATTAAAACATCCTGCTTCTTAAGCTGTACTTCTAGCTCCTGGAGGCTCATATTAATTTCTACATTCTATACATTTCACCAAGATGACATTTCAACTGTTAACATTTATGTACCAAACACAAGGGCACACAGAATTCTAAAAGAAACAGTGCTACTTCTTAAATAGCATATTGAGATGAATACACTGATAGTGGAAGACTTTAATAGCTAACTCTCACCGATAGACAGGCCGTCCAGACAGCAGAAGTAAAAGAATCTTCATTTTAAGATGATATTATAGTATACATAAAGGGATTTTAAAAGTTTCTCCGAGTTAATCTTACAGCTGATAAACACTTTCAGCAACATGCCTGGATACAAGATTAACTAGCTAAAATAAGTAGCCCTTATATACACAAATATAAAAGCAGCCTGGGGAGGAAATCAGGGAAGTAATATCTTTGATAACTGCATAATAGCTTTGATAATAGAATAATACAAAATAACTTGGGATAACTCTAAACAAGCAACTTCAAGTCAGTGAAAAAAGAAATTGAAGAAGATATCCAATGGTGAAGAGATCTCTCATGCTTATGGGTTAGTAGGAATAATATAGTAATCAGTCACTCTCCCAAAGTCAATCTACAAATTCAATGAAATCCTCATCAAAACAACAACCCAATTCTTCACAAACCTCAAAAAGACAATTTACAACTTCCTAAGGAAAAGAAAAAACTGCTAATATTCCAGAACAATAAAAATACTACTGGATGTCTCACCATTCCAATTTTCATTGGTATTATAGAGATACCATAATAAAAACTGCATGTTATTAACACAAAAACAGATCCAGTGATCAATAGTCAATTGGTGACACAGATATAAATGTACACACCTAGTGTATTTTCAATAAAGAAGGTAGAAATACACTACCCCAAAATTGTAGCATCTTCATCATGTGGGTGTCTACATGTAGAAGAATATAAATAAAACCATACATATTGTACATGCTGTACAAAACTTAACTGCAAATGGGTCAAAGACCTCAACATAAAACCACATACACTGAACCTTATATAAGAGAAAATTGGGACTAGCCTAGACTTTACTGTCTCAGGAAAAGACTTCCTGACCAGAATACAACATTGTAGCCACTAAGATCGACAATTAATAAATGTTACCTGAAAAGCTTCTGTAAGGAAAAAGGCATTGTCATTATAACAAAGTTGCAGACTACAGAATGGGAAATGATATTTATCAACTCCAAATAAGATAAAGGAGTAGTATTCAAAATACATAAAGAATTCAATAAACTAGTTTAAAAAACATAATAATACTATTAAAATAGGGATCAAATCTAAATAGAAAATTTTCAATAGAGAAAACTTAAATGGCTGAAAAACATTAAAACATCCTTAGTCACCAAAGCAATGCAACCAAAAACTACTAGAGGTTCCATCTTAAACCTTCCTGAATGGCTAAGAACAGTAACACAAGTAGCAGGTCATATGAAATAAAGTAAATACTCATTTCTCCATTGCTAGTGGGGATGCAAATTTGCATAACCATTTTGGAAACCAATATGGTGATTCCCCAGAAAGTTGGGACTGATTTATCTAAAGACCCAGCTGAACCAGTCTTCAGTATACCCATAGGGTGCTTCACCCTACCAAAAGACCACGTTCTCAAAAATTTTCACTCTTGCTCTATTTATAATACGCAAACATGGGAAACAACCTAGATGTTTCTCAACTAAAAATGAATAAAGAATATGTGGTATATTTACACAATTGAATATTACTTTGTGGGTAAATGCCACAGTGGACCATTGGCTGGTCTCAGGCACGTTCTCCATGATGGTCACATGCCAGGCCCCAATGACATGAGAAAGTCCAGAGTTTCAAAGGCTGGAAGCTTTGGTGACGACAGGCCCCAATGATACAAGAAGTCCATGGGTTCTGAGAGTTTTATGTCTATGATGTGGTATTTGGATTTGAATGTGCAGCCCTGTGAAACTCAGGGCAGTTAAATAGGGAGGGAGAAAAGGGGAGGGTCTAGGGAAGAATGCTTAATTGGCTATGCCCTCTGGCCTTCAAGTATTTCATTAGTATGTAAATCTCTTGAGGTTGAGTCCTGTAGTCACACACACTACCTGTGCCCTTTGGGAGAGGCTACATCCTATGTGACTGAATGGAGCAGGTTAATGGAGTTCCACACCACGTGTTAGGAGCCTGGATTCTGGGAGCATGGTGGACTAAATGCCCATCCGTTGCAGGGTCTCTGGGCTACTTCCAGCCAGCACTTCTACCAAAAACCAAGACCTTTTTCACGGCCCTACATTACTTAGCTTTTTTGGTAAATAACATTTTCAGGCAACTGGAAGGTACTAGAAAAGAAATAATCTTGAATAAAGCAACCTAGACCCTGAAAGATATTTATGATATATATACATATATATTCATTTTATGTATATATTAGTCATTAAAATGATAAGCAATTCAAAAATCTGGATAGGCTAGGCACAGAGGAAGGGGCTTCTGTAGGGCACATGGATTTCTCTTGCAGTAAAACATAGAATACATTTTATGTGTTGACTAGTGGTAGGTGGGGATTGTAATAGGATGATCACGTTGGGAGGTGAAGGGGAAACATGTTTGAAGGAGAGATTATGAGAAGAGACAGCTGAAATTGAAGGGTGTTAGAGGGATAGTATGGTCATAGTTTTAACTGAAACCTAGTACTACCCAATATCTAACTTAGTATGAAGAACAAACTTATTAAAATCCTGATCCTCCACCTCTGTATTAGTACTAAACAGTGTTGTAAATTTTATGGACATGCAGGCTTGAGATACTTAAGTTCAAAATCACAATTTATATTATGTTATCTTGGTTGGATTTGAAGAGTGCTCCAAAGTTCCATGCCCAGTAATATAAACTTGGTCAAACAAATGAACAAACAAGCAAACAAAAAACAACAACAAAAACAAAACAAAACAAAAAAGCAAACAAGAAACTTAAGTTAAGAGGTCTTAACTCTTGGGAAAAGAATGTACTACAGTTTTTATCTAAATTGACAGAAAGCCAAACTATCTTAAAAGAAGCATTTTGTGTTTATATTACAGACAGAGGCTAATCTCAGCCTTATTTTTTTTTACAAAGAATGGTGACGAATACAGATACGTATAACTGTGCAAGGTGCTATTTCCCTCTCTGTAAGTATCAGAGAAAAGAGGGGCTGAAATAAATTTGAGAGGATGATCACAGGGAGAAAGGCTGGGAAATGCTATCTTCTCTTAACAAAACCATATAGAGCCATTGCAATTATGATTTCATAGCAGCAGTGAACACACAGCTGTGGTCCTGCACAGTACTGAAGAGTCAAGTTTCAGTAGAGGATTATGTAACAATTATGGGACCCTAATCTACCCTGCTGAAATAATGGCTACTCGTGGAATCTCGGGATAAGCAGTTATTTTCTTCAGTTAAACTTCTACTTGTAATCCATGAGGCTCTATTGGATAGCTCCAAACTCATGGCCACAGAGATGGCCAAACTAAAATTTAGTGGGTAGCACATTAAGAAAAAGAGTGAGATATAAATGTGTGAAAAGGTGAGAGTCAGGAGGGTGATGAGAGGAGATCAAAAAAGCAATTATATAAATAAGTGCATTGTCAGAGAACAAATTTAATATGATTAGTTTTAAAAACTATCATGTGCAGTAACTTATGTTAATAACCAAATCAAATTGAAGGCCATTAAAGTGGTAACAATGTAGGCTTTAATGCATAAACATGGCACTCTATACCTTTAATATTTCTCAAAAATGTTAATAGAATATTCTGGGTAGAGACTTCAGAGCCTCCAATATATCGCATTCTATGAAATGAACTCATTTTTGTTATATATTTTTAAACAAATTTAATCTTAAATTACAGTAGCTAGTGAATAAAAACAAAAAATTATTGGCAGATAATATTGGACTTAATAACATTTTAAACACATGTATTATTTAAAACCTATTTTTTTATTTTCTCATATTCAACCTTGTCTCCAATAAGAGCATAAGGTTCTTTTCCCATTTCTAATAAGTATTTCTTTTTCTTCTCAGAATATAACTTTAGTGTAATGTAAGTACGCAACTTCACTTTGTAATTGTTGATTTAAAAATACCTTTAACACTTAATATTTGCCTATGAATTTTTCAGGGTTTTTCTTTTGTGCATGTGTCTTATCAGGTTAAAGAAGTCCTGTAAATCTCTGTTAATAGACCTTTTAATCTTATCATACACAAATAAGATGTTTGGTTCTTCATTTCCCCATTCATGTTTATTGAAATAATCTTTCTTGAGCTCCCAGTCATGTATTTCTCATGTTTATAATTTTTTCCATGCCCTTGCAGTTTATTTAAGTACCTGCTTAAAATATATCCACTCCATTACATCAGATTGTCCTGTTTCTTAAAATCCCTGAACTAGAAGCTTTTCCACTTGAGGTTTGCAAAGTTTCAGCTGAACTCTACCTGATATGGGCACTGCTTGCCTCCTCAGTTTCTTCAGGTGTCTCGACAAATATGCCTTACATTTTAAAGCTACCTTGTGCTTGCTATCAATGAGCCATGCAGCATGTTACACAGCCCAAAGCAGCACCTTCCCTTCCCCCTTCTTTACCCTGATTATCACCATATGGTATTTTAAGATGCGTTTACTGTTTGGACAATTTACTGCTAACAAATCACAAAATAAGAACATGGAATTCATCATTGTTTTCTGTTGCTTTATGTGCAGAAACAAGGAAGGATGGGTTAAATATGTGGATAAAGGTAATAAACCTGGGGTCCAGACAAAGCTGTTTCAATGTGTTTTGGGTATTAGGTGAGTGCAGTAACAACCCCACAATTTATTTAAATTGCTGTCATAAGAAGAGTGGACTGGTAATGACATACCAATTTTTCTTCAATTTTTTTCTTTTAAATTTTCTACAGTGGCTTCTTACTCATTGTCAATACATTTGTAAACTAGATACATCTTTAAGGGGGAATTATAGCTCCAGACACAGAGAATCTTTCAGAAAAAATCTAGGGACTCACTCTTTTCTCCTTCTAAGAAGTCACTGGCTATATCTTGAACTTTGTAACACCGGTATAAGTGTTAAGTGTTAAGAAGCATCTTGTATTCAGCATATAAAGCCGCCTAATTGGCATTGTTCTTAAAGTTTTTGTTCCATTTAATGCTGACACTGATGAATTTTAATTTTTTTCTGAAGTTACTTCTTTCATCAATAAATAATAGAGACTCCAGGTTGTATACAAAGTGTGAAAAAGTTGATGTTTCCATAAAAGGAACTTACTAATGAAACGTTTCTGACAAAGACCCCTTAACTTGGAATTCAAAGGTGAATACTGAAAATTGTTCTGTTCTGGAAGGTAGACGCTTAAAGACCACATTGTACTATTGCCGTTTATTTATGCATGATATTATTCAATGCAGATTTGAAAGTACCATGTAAAATATATAAAGCAATGTCTAGAACTGGGGAAAATCTAATTTCTGTGAGCAGGAAAAATATCATGCTATGAAGTCACTGCTGGTGGTATTGTAATAGTCTGAGAAAATCCACGCTACTTTAACAAGGAATGAGTAGGCAGCCTATTAAAAATCGAGTGTGGAACCCCTCCAAGATGAAACAGTCTAATTCAGTCTCTCATGGCTTCTACCAAAAAAGAACTAGATGATACCACAGGAATCCAAAACTGAAAACAAGAGAACAACTGCATAAGAACTGAAATATCAGAAATATATATTGAATAAAGGTCTTGTTTTAAAGAAAGAAAATAAAATACTCTGATACCTTATACTCTTATAGATATGCAAAGATATCCACAAACTGTCAAATATTTCAAGACTCTGAAAATTATTTATAGTATATAAAAATTTACTTACTGTGAGATATAAAAGTACAAAAAAGGCTTGAAATGGTGAGATACATTTGGGGGTTTACAAAATGGGAATCTAGGTATGAAAATGCATATTGCAAATCCCAGAACTCAGGAAGGTAAGCTAAGAAGATTGCTGGGAGTTCAAGGTCAACTTGGAACACTGTGATTATTATGCATACTGGGATACATATCAAGACTATTCCTTCAGAAAACAAATCTTAAAAAATAGGACAAGAAGAGAGGAGAACTCTAGAGTTGATGAGAATTTGATGGGTTTAAGGACACACTACTCTAACATATGGCACTATTGCCTTTGGAATTATACAAGGGATCCCACCTACCTTCTCCTACCATTTTCCCACTAAATATGAACCATAAGTTTCAGGTCTTTTCTTAAAGGAATTAGTGAGCATGATTCATGTGAGTCCTCTTAATACTTAAATAAAAATAAAAATGGCTCAGAGCTCTACTATCCCATGTAGGGCCTCACCCAAAAGAGAAAAAATATGAATAGTTCTCTCTTCCTCTTCCTTTCCCTCTCCTTCTCTTCATTCAGAAATAAGTAGTGAATTTTACATCATTTATACCTATCTTCCACTTTCAACTCCTCTGTGCTTTCACTCCATCTCAAATTCATGACCTCCTTATTATCATATTTATACACACATACAAACACACACACACACACACACACACAGAGAGAGAGAGAGAGAGAGAGAGAGAGAGAGAGAGAGAGAGAGAGAGAGAGAGAGAGAGACTCCTGGGTCCATGCTCTTGTTTATATGTACATTTGTTTTGTGTTTAGGACTGATGACTGGATATTAGATAAACCACCAGAGGCTCAGCCCTAGAGAACTGATCTACCCTTTCTTAGTAGCTCTTCATCTATGATTCTTCTTCTGAGATTTCCTTCATCCATGATGACAGGTCAAGTGATAGTGTCATTACTCAAATCTTGTTCATGAAAACAAATTATTAAATTTATGGGTACAGATCCCTTGTCAAAGAAATACATAGAAGATCTCTCTTGGCTCTCTTGTTCTTAACAGTTTTCCAACCCCATCTTCTAAGATGTTCTCTGAGCCTTTGTTCTGAGGCTTGTGTTGTGTATGTGTAAATTTATCATCCGATGATTAGTAGTTCTCTGTTGTTTGAGCAGATCTAGATTTCTACAACTATCTCTACTTCTGCTACTGCTGAAAAAAAAAAAAGCTTCATTGATGAGGGTGAGAGCCATACTTATCTGTGAGCATAAAGATAAGCACTTAGAATATAAGAAATTTTACTGGTTTAAGAAAGTGGGAGTAGTAGACTGTCTTCTCAGATCCTTGATCTTACCAGCCAGGATATTTTCTGTAGTTTTGTGTCTTGTTGCCATAGCAAAATTAGCTGACAATAGCAATTTTAGGATGAAAGGGTATATTTTGGCCCACAGTTCATTGGTACAGTTGATCATGATGGAAACTCATGTTGGCAGGATATCGGTGCAGCTGTTCGTACTGCATCAGCCTCAGGAAGCAAAATGCTTGTTAGTGCATACCTCACAGAATGCATATTATTGATGCCCAGCTAGCTTTTTCTTTTTAATGAAGTCCAGGCTATGATACTGTCAAATTTTAGGGTAAGTCATCTCAAGTTAATTAATGTGATAAAACTAATCCCTCCCAAGCTCCCAAGCAGGACTAGAGGCTTATCTCCTTGGTGATTCTTTAGTCTGTCAAATTTACAACTAATTGATAGCACTTCCCTTTATTGCATCATACTTTATGTTATTGCCCATGTTTCATCAAACCTAAGAATGAAATTTATTGTCTTCTAGATGTTTTGTGGTTTTATTTTTGAAATATCCATATCACATTAAGTTTATGTATGTTTTGACTCTTGGTAATATAACTTCTGCTTTTCAGGCATGTTCTCAGCAGTGGATGAAGGAAAAAACATGAGAACCACATAAAATGTAAGCAAAACAATAATATTTTGTTAATTTATTTGGATGATTATGTTCTTGTCATTTTGTAATACTGCAAAGTATACCTCATTGAAGTTTACCAAAATCCATTGAGAGAGGAATGTTCTTTCCATTTCTATATTTCTGAGCATACTGACACTCAGAAATGTTAAGTGATATGTTAATGGCCATACATATGAGTAAGCAAAGTCAAAATGAAGCTTGATCTAATCTATCTAGATGTTCTTTCCCTACAATCTACATATGTGTATTGTATTTTTGCATGTGTGATTACACTCACATTAAGGTTTATCTAATCTATCTAGATGTTCTTTCCCTACAATCTACATATGTGTATTGTATTTTTGTATGTGTGATTACACTCACATTAAGGTTTATCTAATCTATCTAGATGTTCTTTCCCTACAATCTACATATGTGTATTGTATTTTTGCATGTGTGATTACACTCACATTAAGGTTTATCTAATCTATCTAGATGTTCTTTCCCTACAATCTACATATGTGTATTGTATTTTTGCATGTGTGATTATACTCACATTAAGGTGTTAGCCTTTCTATATTAAGTACTACACTAGCCCATGTTCTCTTCGAAAAGCTTTTTCACAGAATTTATTTCCTTTTTCTTTTTTCATCCCTCAAGAGCTACATACATTTAATACAGGTTCTATACTACCAAATATATTTAGCCAAGAAGAGAATTTGGTGTTGACTATTTTTATAATAGATGTTCTTTATTGTCAGTAGAGTCCCACCCATGTGAGCCTTGAATTCAACATAAATGAATTGTCATGTGTGAAAAATCAATAAACTAAAATGAAATATATTTCTAATAACACAAATTATAGTGACATAAACAAAAATATTTTATGAATGAAAGGTATATAATTTTCAACATATGCTTTGTAGTAAGTTATGAGACTATGCTAACAAAAAGCATGTGGTGTTTATTAAATCACATTTTATCATACCTCATTTGTACTTAGGTGTAAATAATTTCTTATTCTTTGCAAAGCAAGTTACAAACTCTATGAGCCAGTGTTCAAGATATGTTTTTAGTATCCAAAACTGAAAACTAAATTTCTTTCAGTACTGCTATTGCTTTCTTGATTAATACTCTTTAGAAATTCATGGAAAGAAGTCCTTATTAGACATTTTGATTGGAACAAGATTTTATTCATTAATTTAAAAACCAGTAGCTGCTTAGCTTCCTGATAATAGAAAAGGGGTTGATTAAACAATAGCCAGCATTATGGTGAATAAACAAGGCTGGATCAGAGAAAGAGGGTTGGAACAGGTTAATTTGGTTAGAAGGCTATTCTACTTTTCCATGTAAATTATGAAAATTCTAAAGCACTACAGGGTTTCAAATCACAACAGTATGTCTTCACTGTGCTGCTACAGGAAGTCAAGCCAAAAGATTCTTTTCTATTTTTTGAAAAACTTAAGTAGTTGTCAGCCTTTTGCTTTAAATCTATTGATCTACTCTGAGTCATTCTGCATTTAAAAAAAAGTGAAAATGAAAACAAGTATCAAAATTATATAATGAATTAACAGATAACATATAAGCCAAATATTTACTTTTCAAACCACATTGTGATTTTCTTGTGTTTACTATTTTTAATTTTTGAGATTATAATATAATCTACACCATTTATTCTTTCCCTTTTCACTCTCCAAACACCACAATACAGCCATCAGTCTATTACAGTGTTACTTGCATGCATGGTTTAGAGCTGATAAATTGATCCTGAAGCACTATTTTTTTGTGATATTTCTTTAATATGTATATTAAAGCATATACTACTGGTAAAAGTATTTTGTCTTTATGAATGTTGGTGTATCATATAGGTGCCCGATGCCTGAAACAGTTAAAAGATGGCTTTAAACCCACAGAAACTAAAGTTGCAGATAATTGTTATCAGTTACTTGGGTGCTAGCAATGCACCCCATACCCTCTGCAAGAACAATAAGTGCGCTTACCCAGTAAGCCATCTCTCCACCTCTCCTTTCCTATTTTATGTCTTCTATACATTGAATATATATGAATGAAAAAGAGTAGCATTCATAATTATTAGCAAAATAATAAATCTTTACTGTGCCTCTATAGGCAGTCTAGAAGACTTTAGTCTTTCCTTTAGTCTAGAAGACATTAGTAATTTTGATACAAGAGAACATTACAATGCAGGCAGATTTTGTTGTATTACAATTCTTAAGATAAAATAGTGAAAGTGAGGAACTGAGTAAGTATTAAGTTCAACAACATGAAAATGATGTAAATAGAAGTTATGGAGATGAAGAGATTATACTGCTGTTAAATTATCAGATTTGGGAAACTGGAATATGTTAGTTACTGTGACCATGCCAATCCTAAGAAACTTCAAGAATATTTGTGGCAGATGATGCATTTCGTATTCATAGAAATACATGTTAGGTACCAATGTGCAATTCTATATCTGGGCCTAAAGTTCAAGAAGAGGATATCTGAGTAATAAATATAAATTCATGTATTTAATACATGGACTGTAAATGAACTCAGAGAAGGATCAAGTGAGATGATGAGTATATGAAATACACAAATTATAAAGCTGAGATAGAAGTAAATACTAAGATAAAAGGCCCAAACATTTAAATAAAAAGCAATGGACAGGGAGATGAAACCAGAAGATTATCCTGAACAGGCAGAATATGTCTCTGAAGCAGAATAAAAATGAAGAAGAAAAGGTGTGGATTGGATATAACCAACAAGGATAGTGATAAAGTTAAAAACAGAATCTTAGAGTGCTTTATTTAAGTGGGATACGAAAGTCTGAAGTGCTAATGTGAGGGAAAAAATTAGAAAACTGTTAGAGAAGAGACTGAAACAGCTAAAGGGGTTTGCAACCTCATAGGAAGAACAAAAATACCAACCAACCAGACCCTCCCAGAGCTCCCAGGGACTAAACTACCAACCAAAGAGTACACAAAGAGGGACCCATGGCTCCAGCTGCATATGTAGCAGAAGATAGTCTTGTTGAACATCTATGGAAGGAAAGGCCCTTGGTCCTGTGAAGGCTCGATGCCCCAGTATTAGGGAATGCCATGTCGAGGAGGCAGGAGTGGGTGTGTGGGTGGGTGGGTGGGTGGGGGAACACCCTTATAGAAGCAGGAAAAGTGGTGATGGGACAGGATTTTCTGGGGAGGAAACCAGGAAAGGGGATAACATTTGAAATGTAAATAAAGAAAATATCCAATACAATAATTAAATGGAAAGAAAGAGGGAAAGAAGGAATGAAGGAAAGAAAGAAAACTGATGGAAGACATCTTCAAGAAATGAGATTTGGCTGCAAGAAGGCCATAGCAAACTTATTTGAAATTCAATCTGGTAGCCATGTGATACAACTTGGATTCTTTCTCTTACCTGGTAAGTAAGTGTCAAAGGATCTCAGCTGCTGAGATTACAAAGGTAGCAGTCCTAGAAAAAAAGCAAATTAGTAGTAGGTCGAGCTGAAATTGATGACTAATAGGAAAAAATCAATGGAGTTTTGCTCAGAGCAATGAAGATGCTCTGTATTATATTGAAGACTCTACAACCTAGTAAATGTGCAAAAATCCATTAAATTGTATGCTCAACATGAACTTAATGTTATGTGAATTATGAATCTATATAAATAAACTTGTGTCTTCTACATCTTGCAAACTCTGGAAATAACAGCCAAAGAAATCCAAGAAACCAAACTTATATGTCACCAGTCTCTCCCAATATCTGTCTTTCTAATAACTAGTTGAGTTACATATTAAGTTGATTATTTCTGGAATATAAAGGCAGATGTTGACTAAAGGTATTTCTGCTTACTGCTTACTGCATCAAACATTACTTTTAAATTTCAAGTGATGCATACATATACATAGCAATAGACATAGATGTAGACACAAGCATGGGGTTTCCAGAGGAAACTAGAAACATAGTAGAAGTTATAAAGGTTAAGAGGCCATAGGCTATATTTTTAACTATTAACAAAATAGTTAAATTGGAAGAGAAATGACTTAGGAAAATAATTTGTTGTCTTCAGAGTGAGTACATTGTAGAATGGAAGGATTTTTTTGTTTATTGTTTGTTTGTTTTTGTTTTTTTAAATAAAAGAAGAAAGGTGGGTTCATCGAGGCATGTGCAGCCATGTAGAATGCTTAGAATCCAGAAGGCATGGTCATTCATTAGATGCTTACAATCTCAAGTTTGGGTCTGTCAGGTTTAGGATAGTGTGACTAAAAGAATTAGTGGTGAAAATATTGTATGTAGATTCTTTTGAATGGGATTTTGAAAATTGGAAACTAATTAAAAAACTACTATGGAAAATATAGAATTATATTCTACCAGAAAATACTTTACTGGTAGAAAAAATTCTTAGGAAGAGTATTAAATAAAAGCCTTGCCTCATTAATTCAAGAGCAGCAATCCCCCAAAATGTTATTTTTCCTTTAAGTTTTCAGAAAACTAACTTAAGCATCTTTGATAGAAGTAGGTTTGTAGGAATCAGAGTCTTTTAACTACTGCCTCACTGCTCAGACTCCTGCGACTTAAGTACCTGTAAAGATATGATTAGTCTCTAAGTATGAGCAGAGGCTAGAGTGGGCAGATATTAGGGTGCTTTGGAAGCTGGACCTGGTGTAAAATTGGCAGAAAGAGGAAAGTTAGGCAGACTCATAATAAAGTAGGCACTGATAATTTGGCTAAAACAGGAATCGTAGTATCTGGAAACCTCAAAAAATACAGAACTGTATTTATATATTGTTAAATGTTTCAAAACATTAATTTTCATGCTGATAAAATTGAGTAGATGATTGAAACTATGTAAAAGGAAGCTGTGTTCCTTTAGTTATACCTAAATATAAAATATAAAGGAAGATATTTCTCAGATGTGGTATTCTCAATTTTCAAGATATTTAGCCTTTTAGGCCAAGGGTGGAATTCTAGAGAATTGAATCTTTGTGTGAGAACTCTGTTTTTTCAGACTGTGATGCGTCAGCTGCCTCACCATTATCAGCTTTAAAAGTGATCCATGTTTAGAAAGATCAATGAAATCAAACCTCCAGACTCCACTATGTCAGAGCAAACGCGTATACTGAATCTTATGGTAGAGGCCGCCAGGATACAGCTTGCATTATGGAAACACAGGCATCAGCATCCTGCTGGTTCCAGCAGTACAGTTAGGAAAAGAGTGCAGAATAGATAACACAAATAATGTGGATTCCCTACTTCACCTGAAGTTCAAAAATAGACATTCTGAAATTATGACTCTTAATATCAGAAAGCAGTTGACACTTGGAATAAAGGGATTTCAAATGACAAATGAATATCTAGCTCTACATCTGGTCAAATAAAAAACTAAAGAGAAGCATGATTTTCTTGTTTTAAAATTGGATATTTTATTTATTTACACTTTAAAGGTTATCCCCTTTCCTGGTTGCCCCTCAGCAAACACCTTAATATGGTAAGTGAATTATATCAGGGTATACAGAGCTTTTTGTCTAATATCCACTTATCAGTGAGTCCATACCATGTGTGTTCTTTTGTGACTGAGTTATCTCACTCAGGATATTTCTAGTTCCATCCATTTGCCTGTGAATTTCATAAAGTCATTACTTTTAATAGCTGAGTAGTACTCCATTGTGTAAATGTACCACATTTTCTTTATCTATTTCTCTGTTGAGGGACAACTGGGTTTTTCCATCTTCCAGCTATTATAAATAAGGCTGCTATGAACATAGTGGAGCATGTGTCCTTGTCATATGTTGGAGTATCTTTCGGGTACATGCCCAGGAGTGGTATAGCTGGGTCCTCAGGTAGTACTTTGTCCAGTTCTCTGAGGAACTGCCAGACTGATTTCCAGAGTGGTTGTACTAGCTTGCAATCCCACTAGCAATGGAAGAGTGTTCCTTCTCCACATCCTTGCCACCATCTGCTGTCACCTGAGTGTTTGATTTTAGCCATTCTGACTGGTGTGAGGTGGAATCTCAGGGTTGCTTCGATTTGTATTTCCCTGCTGACTAAGAATGTTGAATATTTCTTTAGGTGCATTTTGGGCATCCGAGCTTCCTCAGTTGAGAATTCTTTGCTTAACTCTGTACCCCAATGTGGGGTGGTGGGTTGTGAGAAGCAGCTGGGTGCTTGGTCGAGCATGAGCTTGGAACCCCAGAACCTTAGTGGACAGCAGGAATTCAGCTTTGCTCCCAGGCCCTGGTTCTTTTCATTAAGCTTCAGCCCTCCAACAACCCCACCCAATGAGAGGTTTATGATTATCAGTCACGAGGAACAGTGCCTCAGGCTCTCGCACATGCAGATGAGGTATCTCCAAGCTCTCAGACCAAGCTAATAGGCATTATCTGCTGCCAGACCATAACTCACCCTGAACCTGTATATAAGGGCTTTATTTAGGGGAAGTAAAGTGCTCAAGAATCATCCTGGTGTCCGAGAGTTTCTGTCACAAGAGCTGTAACACTTGGGGAGAGATCTGCTCTCCTGGAATCTGCCTGAGACACCAAGCTGCCTCCTTGCTAGCTAAGGCTTCTTATCAGCCCAGCCTGGGCCTGGACCAGCTCACCGCAGAGAGACAGATGCAGCACCTGGGAGTGACCGGTCAGTGACAGCTGCAGCGAGCGAGCAGAGGCAGCAGCAGGGTCGCACTCTGTGTCCTTTGGCCTGGACCTCCCTCATCAGGCCTGGCCGGAGACATACAGAAAGTGGAGACGCAGCAAACCCTCCCTGCTCTGACCCTGTCCCTAGCCTGGAGATCGTTGTGGGACACCCTCCAGAACAAGGGACCCACACCACAAGTTGGTTACACTACTATTTGACTCAAGTATTATTTTATCACACAATATATTTTAATTTTCATGTACGTATCTGTCAGTATGTTGTTAGTTTTTTTTCCCATTTTTTTCTTATTGGCTTACAAAGTATGTGCCATGTTTATATATATTTAGCTTGTGTGATCATCCAATCTTTTCATTCTGCACTTACCCCAACTCTGCTTCAACTCTCCTATTTTCAGTATCATATCTTATTTTTGCAATTGATTTTGTTTTCATTTCTACCTTAAAGGCTCCTTCTTTCACTGTATGGGCTCCTTTCCGGTTACCTGTCCTCTATTTATCATATACCTATATAAATACAGGTATGTAAAATTAGAGAGTAGGCTCTGTAGGTGAGGGAGAACATCACTCACTTACCTTTTAAAGCTTTGGTTTACTCGGTTAATATTTCTTTATATATTGTTGTTCACTTTTTATTTTTCAAAGGCATAATTTGAGAAGGCATGATGAAAGAAAATACACCCATTCACAGCTTTTGATGACACAAGATAGAGCATTAGTTTTTTATTAATGCCTCTCCTCTCTACCCTCTAACTTTCTTTGTAGCTGCCATTCATGTCAAGTGATTCAGTGCATTGTCTTTGCTTACATCATAACTTTTAAATCTACCCTCATTTCAGAGTTGCCATACAATGATTCCATGTAGGAGTTTGATATATATATATATATATATATATATATATATATATATATATATTATATGAAGGTACTCACGATGTGCATATGTGTGTGTGTATTACTGCTCTTAATTTTTTCATATTTTCACATTTATGATAAAAACTTTTGATTTCTCTATTTGGAAATTTTATTTAGACACTTATTTACTTCCTAAGAGGGAAAGTAGTTTTATTTTTCCTGCTGTTTCTTGCACTGTGACTGTTTCACATATAATTCGAAGATGTGGCCAGCTGAAATTTTGTCCTCGAGTAGTTACTTGGGCCTAGATGTAAGCATACACTGTTATATTTAAGAAGGGTTAACAGCTACTTCCGTGAAGGGCCAAAGATTATAGCTTATCAGGTCTGTTTATACTACAAGCAAATATTTCAATTATTTCTCCAATAATATTACAAATAAAAATTTCCTCCAAAATAGTAACAGTAACATTTGACCAAAGAGGCAGTGGTATATCAGGATTCTGACTTGTTACAAATTGATGGTTTTGTATGCCCCTGTTGATTAGGGGAAGGTATAAAGCTAGTTGCTTCTACTTTATACATAAGTACATATATATTCTTACCCATCTCCACAGCTGGGTGATATTCACTAATCAGGTGATAAATATATTTACACATGTTAAATATAAGGATCTTTGTGCATGTTGAAAATCAGCTTGAGGCCTGACAGGGACCCTGATATTATGTTATATTTATAGAAACTAATGAAAAAATTTCTAACTTTATGTTTAACTTTTTGCAAGGAATACAATGATTTAACTTCGTTTACTTGTTCATTTTGTCTTAACCCAGTGATACCCTGACCTGAATTATCTGGATACCAAACTAACTATCTACAATATACATTGATTTCATTGGTTGTCAGAAGCCTTTGCCTTTTATTAAGATCATATAATTAACGGTTTTTTTTTTTTTTTCCTGGAACCCAATGGAGAAGTTAGAGAGTAAACTGAAGGAGCTGAAAGGGTTGGTGGCCCCATGAGGAGAACAATACCAACCAACCAGAGCTCCCCAGGGTCTAAACCACCAGCCTAGGAGCACATAGGGAGGGACCCATGACTCCAGCTGTATATGTACGGGAGGATAGCCTTGTCGGGCATAGGTGGGAGTGGAGATCTTAGGTCCATGAAGGCTGAACACTGTGTGGGGCAAATTCGAGAGTGGGGAGGTGGGAGTTGGGGGTAGGTAGGGGCATACCCTCACAGAAGCAGTAGGAGGGGGATTGGATAAGGGGTTTCTGTGTGGTGGGGGGAATGGGATAAGGGAATAAAATTTGAAATGTAAATATAATATTCAATTAAAAAGGGGAAAACAAAAACAAAACAAACAAAAAATCACATAATTAGTTATTAATTTATTCAGAAAGGATTTTCAAGTATAGACCAAATGTTAGGAGTAGTTTGATGGAAAATAATATTAACAAAATTCAGGAATGATTTCACATCTCAAAATGTATTCATGAATTGATTTTAAAACAAAACAAAAATGATCAGCTCTACCATAATGTATAGGCAGAATGCTGATATACAATAGGATATTATGAATAGGACATTGTGTCTTACATTTTTATTTATAAAAGATTTCTTCATGAATATACTCATAATTAGAATTTTCATTTAAAATGTAGCTTATAAGTTTTATTTTAACATTATAATCAAATAGTGTCAAACTTTCTGTCGCCTTTGACATATATCAGGTGTTTAAAATTTTGATAATTACTGTATCTTTCAGACGAACTACCATTTGCAACATGCATCCACAAGCCCAATTTCTTTTTCCCTTAGCATTCTCTGTTGTGAAATACTCAGAAGAAATGGAACAGAGGTCAGTGGTGGATGTAAAAAAGAAAATACACATCATTTCTTGAATTAAAAGTGCAGAAGGAATCTCTTAAAATTCTCATTTGTTTGCTGCCTCCTTTCTATTTTAAATGCAGCTCCTAGTTAGTACCTAGTTCATAGCATTGGTTTATATCTGTAGAGGTATTTAATTCAGCAACATGGCTGCTTTGGCAAGGAATCACTCCAAAAACATAATCTGCCTGAAATGTAGACATGTCACACATTTTAAACTTCTCTGGCTGGAACACACATTTTCATTTCATCTGGAATGCAAACAAGCCTTTAGAATACACTTTTAATGACCCCCAAAATGGCATTAATTGAGAGGCAGACAAAGTGATTTATCAAAGAAAGATTTGACATGAGTCACAGATAGGATATACCCACTTACATGAGAGCAACACAGGAAAGAGAGGCTACTTAAGAGCAATGAGAGAGTAAAACATGGTAGTGTGATGTGTGTATGACAGTTTTACTGGTACAGTTTTGCAGAGACAGGTGGCAGAGAGCAAGGTAGACATAGTTGAATACAGAATGAGCCAGAGAATGAGAAAGAACCAGAAAATTGGAATGTATTGCCAAAGAGTGTAACACCTACTGAATGAGAAATTCAGTAAGAAGCCAAGATAGCATTGCATGAGTTAGTTGTCTTGAAAGATTATATTGTATAGAGTTTAGAAGCTTCCAGAAGCTTCCAGGTCCAGGTCTAGGGATAATTAAAACATTGAAAGAAATGTTCTGGGTTCAGTCCGAGCCATGAATTTAGACAGCTTGGGTACAGCTCTCATCTCATCCCTTCATTTGATTGAATAAATTTAATATTTCCACATAGCAAAAATAACAAAATTACAGAGTGGAGACTGGTCTCCAAACTTGAGGAAATTATTTTCTCCTTATTTTTTTTTTATTGTGTTGGTGCAAACATCAAAAAAGAAATTTGCATTGTGCTATTGATTTTTCCATTGTAATAATTTACATGTATTTGAGTCATAATTCCTTTGAATGTTGTTGTCCTAAAGCAAATTTATCAAAATTCTGCTAATGTTACCAATGAAATGAAAGGAATAAGCAATGTGTTGGATATCTTTGTGTGACTGTAATAACCCAATAAAGTAGCTGCGATGTTGACAGGAACAGAACAAAAAACATATAACAAATAAGAATCATAACCCAAGTGCTGAAGTTAACTAATTAATTAATGTTACTTTAATATTGCTATGGAGAATTTACATGTTCACAGGGATGGTAATAGTCTTCCTCCAACTAAAGGTCATGTGAAAGGTTTACCAATATCTTTATAAAACATTGGATTTTATGGATGAAACCATACTGAGTTGATCCTATGTAAGAAGCTACAGCTCATTGATAAGAGTGCCAGGTTCACCAAGACTCAAATCAAAGAAGAATAGAAAAATAATGAATTAGCTAAAGGTGGTAGAAAGGCTTAAATACATAAATATGAGGGAGCACTGGAGAATATATAGTCTCTAGTCTTTGGAGGGAATATATATATATATATATATATATATATATATATATATTATATATATACATTTCACATTACAGATACATATTAAATTTATATAAAATTATATGTTCTCATACATATTATATATGTGTAGGACAATATATATATCTAATACATTGAAAAGAGACATAAAGTACCCAATAAGGAGATCTTGAGGAAAGAGTTACCTAATGATACCCAGAGTTACAGGATCTATCATGGGATAGGCTTTGTGCAGTTTAGCATACCTAAGAGTTTGGTATCTCCGAAATTAGAATGCAGTGATTGCATTGGGATTAGAAAAGATAACCCTGGGAGTTGGTTACATGAGCTCATTTAAGATTGCATTTGGTTATCTCCAAAGATAGGTTTTCCCAAAATGTTTATATTGAGAGAATAAGATTTATGCTTCAAAATGGTTAGTCTGGAAGCTATTTAAAAATGGATTTAGTTTGAGGCAATTTATATCACCTTAGGTCCCTTGATACAATCATGTGTTTTTCTGACTGTTTTGCTTTAATCAAACTTTCCACCTTTTAAGACCCACTGAATATCTTTACCCCTACTTCCTTGGTGATAGGTGACCTACCCTTGCACTTCAGTATATATGAGGTGGCAAACACTATATGAGTTAGTTACATTATGCATTTCCACTCCCCCCCCCCCACCTTTTAAACCATTTTGTCATTTTGTCATTTCTTTTGGCCAATTCAAATATACTGGCTAGGTAATATAACTGATTTTGCAACTCTGTTTTTTTTTTTCCCTTATGTATTGGGCCCTTATATTTATTTGAAGATCATCTAATTTTAATGCCCTTCCCAACTAAGGCTCACTTCTTATCCACTGTATACTGAAGCATACATCACAGTTTCCTAACATGTGGCATTGTACTAAAGTTTAGACAGTCACTAAAGAAGTCCTATATAACTTTGCCCCTGAATAATGTTAGGAATTTACATGTGTAAAGACAATTGAAGTTTCATATATTTGAGGTATACTTGAGGTTAAAGAAAATTTTATCATATCAATATGGGGAAAAGGCCAGAGAAACATATAAAATTAACTGAGAAAACATATGTAACCGTGTGATTTCTTGGCAGCAATTGGAAGAGTAAATTATATCACTGTGATATACAATCTGGAAGAGTCAGATGATAGATAAAGTATGGAAGTTTCTCTCTCTCTCTCTCTCTCAAGACACCAACATTCAGAAGTAGAGATTGAAGTCTCCATGTTGGACACATAGACTTTGAGATGGATATGTCAGATAATTCTAGCTGAAATACAACTAAACTCCTCAATGAAACCAGGAAATTCGGTGGCAGTTGAAATGTTCCAAGCATTCACAGGTATCCATCACTGTACAGTCAAATATGCTGCCTTTTCCATCAATGGTGACCACACAGTTTCACAATTACACTTAGACCAAAATGAGTGAACTCTGTTTATGTGATCGCAAGTTGGCCTCCACTGTTGTAACTCCTAATGCATTGGGTAAGTGTATATAAAAACAACTTTTCATGAACATGTATCTTCTTCTAGTCCCAATCTAGACATGATAGAGATGAGTCAGTCACATCAGCTACAATGTATGCCTAGCATTTTTTGGTTTTCATGTTTTATATTTTGCAGTTAATTTGAATTTCTTTTATGCCTTAATTATGAAGCATTTTAGACAAGAATCTTAGAACCCCTCCTTATTAGCATGCTATCTGGCTCTAACATATGTTCTAGATTTGCTACTAAAGAACTTCACCTCTACAGTGTAAAACCTACTACCTCATAATGGAATAAATATTGTATACTGAACCACTTTCAGACCTAACATTCTGCATGAATCTAATTGTGACAAAAATGGGTAAACATGGCAATATAACTAATTACAACAGGAATTATCATCTAACGGGTTTTACTGCTTAAAAGCACTTTGTATACAAACTGAACTTTCTTGGCTTACACTGTTTATTTTATAAAGCTGAGTAGACTATATATATATATATATCAAATACATTATCACTAATTTGACTCAAAGTTGTATACAACATGCTTCAATAAAACCCTTAGAAGTTTGATTCACATTTAGAAATGTGTGGCGTGGCGTGATAAATTCTGTACAATTACCAGTGTTTAGGCGTACTGGAAAATATTTTCTCTCTGTGCCTGGCCCCTTTTTTCTTGGAAATAATACCTTTTGGACATTTAATCATTTCTCTTTTATTTCTTTATTTATTTTTAGGAGAAAAAGATAAAAAAATAAACATTTGAATAACTTCATCTCTTATCCAAAGTATACATGAACTTCTGTATTGTTTCCTGAATGCCAAATCAATATTTTGAATCTTAATCATTTTTCCTAAGATTCTCTTGTGATTTCCACCTACTCAGTCTATCTTTGTGTCAGTGAGTGTTTGTGCTCAGTGAGGCTTGGAATTAAAGAACATTCTATACAGTGTATCCTCTCTACTCAGAGCCAAATTCATATCTTGCTTTGAACCCTCAGGGATCATTGACTTCAAAAGAATATATTATGTTCCAAAGTGGCTCCCTACAGCTGTAGAAGAAGGCATAAAATTGGTCCCAAAAGACTAGTTCCTCAATTCAACTTGCTGTTATTTTGCTTTGTGAATGCATAAGGAGCTCTTTCCTTTCCTGTTCTATGGTGAGTGTGTGTGTGTGTGAGTGTGTATGTGTGTGTGTGTGTGTGTATGTGTGTGTGTGTGTGTGTGTGTGTGTGTGTGTGTTTGTGTATTATGTGGTATATTCAAACATAGTTAGAAAACCAGAATGATAGCATTTTTTGTGCAATTATTTTAAGGTAATATAATATCAGAGATAACATTATCAAAATAAAAACCCATTAACATTTTATAACAATCCCTTATTTTCTATATTCTATGATATCTTGAAAGACAAAAGAAAAAAAAAACCATTAAGTCAGACAAATACAAAGGAAATCCAAAGCAGCAAGCAAACCAAAAAGTTAAGATCAACCGTGAATAAGTGGTGCTTATCTATGGGCCTTTTAAACCAAAAGACTTCCAAAATAGCAATTTACTTTATTGATTGTGAACTTTTTAATGAAGGTGTAGATAGAGAAAATGAATGTCAACCTTAAAACTTTCCGATAGAAAATGGAAGCAAATGTTATACCATTTACATAAAAAGGCAGGTGTGCTTAATCATATGTGTGAAAAACATTACCTTAAAATATCAAACTAAAAATACTTTTTAGGTAGGTTTCTTATTTAACCTATCTTTTCAAAGAAATCTGAATTTCTAGACACTGAGCTATCTCACAACTTTTAATCTGTTAAGTCTGTCTTTGCAATTTTATTGAGACTTACAGTCCTGTATAAAGGTATTTTGCAAACTGCATTCCATGGTAGAAAGCTAACAGCTCGGGAGCATTTTGTACTAAAAACACTCATCAAATCTCGTTTGTTCACTACTAAAGATACTATACTGTGGTGTAGATGGCAGGAATAGAACAGTCATCAGAGCTAAAGCTCATTTATCCTCAAATTAGGAAACACTCTACTATTAGTTCTCGCATCAAGCTGGTATTTTGTATGCATTGTGACCTTGGATAGGCCATACTTAAATTTGGTAATGAGCATTTCATTTGTTTTCTCTAATTAGTTTTTTATTGGATATATTACTTACATTTCAGATGTTATCCCTTTTCCCCATTCCCCCCACCCAGAAAGCCCCTATCCCATTCCCCCTTCTCCTACTTCTATGAGAATATGCCTTCACCCACCCACCCACTCCCACCTGCCTGCCTTCAAATTACCCCCATACTGGGGCATCTAGCCTTCACAGGACCAAGGACCTACTCTCTCACCTATGCCTGACAAAGCATCCTCCACTACATACACAGCTAGAGCCATGGGTCTCTCCTTATGTGCTCCAAGCTGGTGGATTAGTCCCTGGGAGCTCTGTTTGGTTGATATTGTTGCTCTCCCCATGGGGCTGCAAACTCCTTCAGCTCCTTCAGTCTTCTCTCTAACTCCTCCATTGGGAACACCATGACCAGTTCAATGATTAGCTGTGAGCATCCACCTCTATATATGTCAGGCTCTGGCAGACCTCTAAGGAGACAGCTATACTATGCTCCTGTCAGCATGCACTTCCTGGCATCCACATCAGCATCTGACTTTGGTGACTGCACATGGCATAGATACACAGCTAGAGCAGTCTCTGGACAGCCCCTCTTTCAGTTTCTGTCCCATGCTTTGTCTTCATATGTGCTCCCACAAGTATTTTGTTACTCCTTCTAAGAAGGACCGAAGCACCCACACTTTAGTCTTCCTTCTTCATGAACTTCATGTGGTTTGTGAGTTGTATCTTGAGTATTGCGCGCTTTTGGGCTAATATCCAACTATCAGTGAGTACATACCATGTGTGTTCTTTTGTGATTTGGTTACCTCACTCAGGATGATGTTATCTAGTTCCATCTATTTGCCTAAGAATTTCATGAATTCATTGATTTTTAATAGTTGAGTACCTCCATTGTGTAAATGTACATTTTCTGTATCCATTCCTCTGTTGAAGGACATCTGGGTTCTTTCCAGCATCTAAACAAGCAAGTAGATCTGTATGACAAGAACTTCAAGTCTCTAAAGAAGGAAATTGAAGATCTCAGAAGATGGAAAGATATTCCATGCTCATGAATTGTCAGTATTAATATAGTAAAAATGGCCACCTTGCTGAAAGCAATCTACAGATTCAATGTAATCCCCATCAAAATTCCAACTCAATTCTTCAAAGAGATAGAAAGAACAATTTGCAAATTTATTTGTAATAACAAACAAACAAAAAACAGGATAGTGAAAACTATTATCAACAATAAAAGAACTTCCATGGGAATCACCATCCTGGACCAAAAGCTGCACTACAGAGCAATAGTGATAAAAATTGCATGGTATTGGTACAGGCAGGAAGATCAGTGGAACAGAATTGAAGATCCAGAAATGAACCGACACACCTATGGTCATTTCGTTTATTTTTTTTAAGTTTCCTTTTGAGGCTTTTCAAAATTGTACAGTAAAAATTTATACAGTACGTTCTGCCCATCTTTGTCTAAAACCCTCAACATTTTGGACTCCTTGATAGTAGATTTGCTGGGCCACATCCTGTTACTATTTTTATCAGTAGAAAAAAATCTTGTGGGTCTTGTAAATGTAAACTTTTCTAAAGTATTGATCTTTTTTCAAAGCCAGGTCTGCAAGCATATGGAATATTGTACTTATATAAAATAGCGAAATAATCATTGAATACATTGAAAAGTATCTTCTAATCACTTTTGTCCCCATAGTTATACACTAGCAGCCATTTTCCATTCCTTCTTCCAATGGCAAAATATATTGGAATCTAATTCTAATCTGTATATTTTTAAAATATTAAAACCTCTTGATTGCATCTTATTGGAAATTTACAGCAAATGAAGTAGTAATATTTGAGAAGCAAGATCACATATATTTTGAAAAACTGCGGTGAGTCCAAGTGTGCCCCTCCCTATTACACAATATGTTTCACTGTTCAGCAATAGATGTTAATTATATTGTTCCTGCAGTTTACCATGTTTTTCATAAGACACTCAAAAAATAGAAAGACATGGTGGATAAAGTTCTTTTAGAAAGAATGTCTTTCTCACAATTGGGCCTCTAATTTTTGAAATTTTGATGCTTTATTTTCCAAATTCTGTAAGAAGACAAGCAGTTTCATGCTTCTTTTCTTGAAAAATATGTGGACATTAAATACAAAATTTTAAAACTGCATAGCATTTACCCTGCCTTTTCTTTTGGATTTGTAAAGACAGGTATTACAGTTCTAAGTTTTGATAAAAAGAGCAAACTTTTAGTTATTTGAATATCACATAACAATTATATGATGTCACATAACAGGAAGCAGTGCTAAAAAGAAACATTCCTGATTCTGGGACTGGCTGTCAATTGAAGTAGGCAAAATGCTGTCTAAATTGACCTATGTAGCTATTTCTCAAAGTTTAGTGAAGTATGTGTTATAATTCAAGTGTTTCTAACCCATGAACTCTGTTAAATTATATATACGCTACAACTAGAAAGAGTACTTACTGATATATGTGAAAACGTTATGGTAATAATAAAGAATATCAAGCCTTATGTAATTTCTCATATATTTCTCCACAATTATATTTACATAATTTCACAAATTATATTATTTCATTATTTTATAAGTATATTATATTATATAATATACAAATTATATTATTTCAGTTAGAACAAAGAAATAAACTGTACTTCTGAGTCCTGGTAATGGACACTCATAAATCAAAGCAGCAGAATGTAAAACCTTGGTTCTGTGATGCCTACAGACACAGCCAGAGGTGTGTTTCTGAAATCTGTGATGCTTTCAGTAAGTTATATGTTGTTTGATAAGTAGAAATAATTTTACAGGTAATACAACCTTTAGTTTGAATTTTAAAGCTGTTCCTTTACAGTTCCTTCAGCAAGATAATAGCAGCACATGAAAGTCTCTACAAAGTCATTTGTGCGTGTCACAGCTAAAAAGCATCAATTAAGATTTGTCGAAACCAAATGTTTGAAAGACAGCAAAACATGTCCAGCAGGTCCTTCTGCTGTCCTATGAATATCTACATATATGATTTAAATACTAATGACAAATTAACATTGACTGCACTTTAGAATTTACTTTAAAGCTTATTATTGTTGTTGGTTTTGTTGCTGTTGTGGTGGTGGTGATGGTAATTCACTACTGCTGGTAGTGGTAGCAATAATAATATCATCTCCATAATATTTTTAATATTTTCCATAAAACTCTGGTTAAGCCTCTCCTGATAATCAGATATTATTCACCAAAATTAGAGACACTTAGTAAATATTAACTGGGGTAAATGTCTATAACCAGAGTCCAATTAGGTTGTAGCTTAATGATGTCTCACTCTCACTTTCTAATCTCCTTCATTCACAGGTCTCTCGTGGTTATAAAACTCCGTTGCCAAAGGAGTCAAATAAAAAACATTTAAAATATAGCAGAAGACTTTCTCATGACTTGTGACCCAAATGTACTGGGAACCAGCTTCAAGTAATAGAACATCACTCAGTAGTATAAATTGCTTAATAGAAGACTTTAATAGTGTTTAATAACATGGCAACAAATTTCATGAATCTTTAAACAAAACCATTATCAGCTTCAAATCTCAGAGTTTGTCCTTGCAGTCCCTTCTTATCCATGTAATGTACTGTGTAAGTTTCCGTTACTTTGAGGATAACCTGCAACTGTATTTTAAGTTGCCATTAATTTCCCCATACTTGCTGCAATTAAGAAAAAAATAGTTAATTTACTCTTCAAATTTTGGAATACTGTGTAATAGGTACTAGAAACGTTCCAGAAGAATGCCCAATGGTATTGGAAAAGAGCTGTGAGTGTTTAGTATGGAAGAAAGGGGGCAGGTGTTTCAGGTTACAGTGTGCAGCCTGTGGCAACTGCACTGGAATTGTTCAAGTAGATTTTACTGAGACCCTTCTGTGTCAAAGGGTAAACTACAAAGAAACTGAAGACCGGAAGACTTTGACTGTTGGGTCAGAGAACACATTGGGGACTCAGATATTGCTTTGACATATATTTTTATCTTGTTACCTTGTTTTCCTGCATCATTTAGGTGCAGTCATCATAAAAGAGACCCATGGCCCTGTGCTGAATCTACTCATGTTTTATTAATGATGTGAAGGCCTTTCCTTGCCTTTTAACAGGACTCCACAGGGATATTTCAATGAATTTTTAATCTTCATTTTTACCCTTCTTTAAAGCAGAGCTACAAGTGAACTGCACAGAGGGCTCTGCTGAGCAACCAGGTATTTGTCAGGCTGCCACATGAGTCATTTTTTTTTTTTCAATGACAAAGCAGGTGGCTGCCCTGGAGGGAACATAAAAGAAATCCCAGTAATCATGTCCTGCTTGAGTTGTCTACACATTGCTGACTCAACAGCAATCTCTATACAGAGGAAAACAAGGAAGGAGATAAAATATAAACTAAAAGCAAACAAACCAAGGAAAAAAATGTCATAAAACCACCCGTGAAACAATCACTATCCTTTGTCTCTCAGAGAATGATTTTTTTAAGCATGCATGCTTTAAATGAAAACCTATAAAACAAATTACCAAAAGAAATCTGTGTACTTTACAGGACACTGAATCTGGTGTTTTCATAGAAAAACCTGCTAGAAAAAGAAAATGAAATCACTTAATCTTCAAATCCTTGCTCGTTTGCTGAATAAAATATCTAAGCCCAGAGGGATTCAAGAAGTTCTAAATTTGATCTCAGGCCAAGATCTGAGTCAGAAATTTATATCCCATGTATTTAGCACATGATTTATAGCAGTATAATTGCATACAAAAACATAATTAAAGCTGAGGGCACATGCTGAGTAGATATATGTAACCCTCTTCTTCAAATAGTGGGAAAAAACATCTGCCTGGTGAATAACATAGAGCCTGCATTGCACCCACACCATGTTTGTAGTGACAAACAGTTTAGGGATAGATGATTTTTTGTATTTGAGAGACTCATTCTTATTTAAGACATGTTTCTTTAAAATAAAAACTAGTGTTATTGGCATACATCTTTGACATTCTACATAACATATACTATAAGGAAAGAGATATCAAGTTCAAGTAATGAGGGAGAGAATGAGAAACAGAGAAATGAGACATCAAACAAGTATAAATCCTGAACAGAAACAAAGCATTAACAGAGTGGTTGGTGTTATCCTAGTCTCAGAATAGGAAATAGCAGTACCTGTTAGTCTAGTACCTAAAGATGGCTTATAGAACAAGTGCCCTAGTTGTTACTATAAGTATGTACTTTAAATATGTTTGCCAATAACACTAGTCTTTCTTTTAAATAAACATGTCTTAAATGAACACTAGCCAAATTATTTCCAAAGAATATTGAGACCATGATTAGTAGCATAAACCTGTCCTCCTCTTACAATCTGAATCCAGAAAGAATCTTAGTTTGATAGTGGAATAAGTTTTGTGTGGTTGTACGCCATATGTGCACACATGTATATATGATTATTTAAAACTTCCTGACAAATTGACTGCAAAACTGATCATGAATGCTTGTATTTTGAATACTTTGATAGTTTATAGTGAACCATAATCTGTAAAGTACAAACAAGAATTTTAAATGTTTAAAGCATTGAGATGGTTTCCTACTATTCTATCCTCAGCCTTCTATATTTTTTCCTACAGGCTACCATCAGGGCAGATGTGCCAATGCTAACTGCTTTGCAGTGTTTGGCTGTCTATGTATGGTCCCAGGACTATTTGTCCCATTTAAAGACCCTTCACTCCTGACAATGCAGTGTTGCCATTTTTATTGTTCAGTATATACGGTGCATCCATCTGGATAGTCTTCTTCTGTTTTAGAGCATCAAGTAACCCTAGACCCCTAGGGAACATCTTACAACCTTATCTGGATGCATAAGCAGCCGTCATTCTCTACCTCTGCATGCCACTTTTTCATATAATTTTCTTAACCATATGCAGTTAATATTTATTCTCTGTTGATAACACTTTTACCCTATGTAGTGAAGACCATAGTTTTCTTCTAAAGACGTATCTTAGAAACCTTTTAAACTTTGCTTATATGTGGATGTTTGTGGTTTTCATGCCTTGTGCATGAGAAGTGTGGGCTAGGAAAAGGATCAAATTCCAAGGTTCTGAAGTTAAATGTAGTTATTACATGCCTAGGTTCCAGGAAACAAAATTAGGTCCTCTGGAAGAACAGTAAATTCTATTGACTACTAGCTCTTCAGAAAATATTTCTACTTTTCTGTGACCTCCCTAGGGTGCTTCCGGACTCAGTTTCCAGAGGGGAGCAGATCGGCTGGAAGACTGCTCCAGCCACCGGTCGTATTTCTACTTTTAATGATTATCTCTTAACACAATCCTGGAACAATAAGAACTTATTATATGATAGTTAAATTGTGCATGATAGTTAAACATACATGTTCAGTGATAAAGCGTAAGTAGTGTTATGAAGGATATTTGTTATCTTAGTTAGGGTTTCTACTGCTACAATGAAACAATGACCAAAAGCAAGGTGAGAGGAAAGGATTTCTTTTGCTTACACTTCTGCATCACTGTTCATTTTCAAAGACAGCCATTATAGGAACACAAACAGGGCAGAAACATGGAAAAGAACATAAGGCATGCACCACAGATGAGTGATTCTTATAGCTTGCTACTGTGTTTTCTTTAGCCAATTTTCGTTAAGAACCAGAATCACGGGTCCAGGAGTGTCCCCCAACCAAAGTGGGCTGAGACTTTCCACATCTAGCACTGCCTAAAATACATTACATACTTGCTTACAATCTAATCTTATGGATTCAATTTCTCAGTTGAGATTCCTTCCTAATAGGTGACTCTAGCTTCTGTCAAATTGACTTAAAAACTAGCTTCTATAACCCTTCTTCTTCTAAATATCCATAAGCACACAAGAACTAGTATATTGAGTATAGCACTAAAATATATATTCTTCATTCTTAATTTTGAAATTATAGTAGTTCAGACTAATTGAGATTTCTGTAATGATAAATGCATCCTATCTTTGTCATTTCTGCTTATCTCCATGTACCTACAGAATACTTCAGACATAGTGTTGTTGGGAATGTGATTTGAAAATTATATTTAATTGGAATTCATTTAAAGTGGTAAAGTTACAGGAGGAAGTCAGTACTTTAGACATTACGGTTGACAATGCAGAGTGTGCATAGTAATACCCATTGTTGGTTTTATATTTAAAATATGAAGGAATGAAATGAAATGCTAAAAGGAATTCAAAAAAGAAAGTAAATTTAAAATAATGAAAAACACAGTTATTCTTATGCTAAGAAAATTCTCTGAGTATCTTGGAAGAGGTTGTGATGTTTTTAGAAGAAAGGCTTTTGGTGGTACTAGTTTTCTATGGAACGCTGGAATGTTGGGTGAAATATAAGTAATTGTCACTGTTAAGTACAACATGTGATGTATTTTGTCACAAGTTAAGGTTTCACAAATATTTATTATTACAATATTTACTGTTAAATGTCAGGTTGCGTACCAGTTTTTTTCAGAGTACTGGCTAGATCATAACTGTGTACCTTTATACCCCCTCATTTGGAGGAACAAATGTGAGAACTCAGGTCTCATTCCATCAATGTATACAAATTTGAATGTTGCCTATAAAATTCATTTGGTGAGGACAGTGGTTGCTCTGCACATGGCTCAGTAAAATTTAGAACAGCACATACCTGCTCATGTCAAATTTCAGTAGTAATCTCCATCTACATAACCCATGTGCCATGCGCAATTAAATGCCAAGCCCAATTCCAGTGCATCTGCTGTGTGCATTAACTGCCCACAGCCCAATAGTCAGTTGTTCAATCACAAAGAAATAGGGACTGTGTCATTTTAACATAGTTTTCTATTTTAGTGAGCAGTTCTCAAATACTGTTAGGGGGCTGACTTCAAACCAAATGTTTTGTTACTCTTTAAAGCTTATCTATCTGTTTAATTAAAAATACTAAATAAGATTCAACTTCTTTTTAAAAATGTATTCTTCTCTCATACATTAAATCATGGCCACAGTTTCCCCTCAATCCACTTCTTCCACTCCATCTACTCATCTTCTGCCCCAGATCAACAACTCTACTTCCCTTCAAAAAAAAAAAAAGCAGGCCTTCCAGAGACACAAACTAAACACTGACCATAGGACTAGATACCTCTCCTCACATTAAGTCTGGACAAGGCATGCCAGAATGAAAAAAAAAAATAGACCTGATAGCAAGAAAAAGAGTCAAATACACCCCCACTCCCACTGTTAAGAGTTCTACAAGAATATCAAGCAAAATTACCACAATGTATATGCAGAGGACGTAGCTTAGACCCACATAGGTATTGTGGTGTTTTTTTAAATGATCCCTGCTCAGTTGATTCTATGTGTCATTCATGTTATCCTGGTGTCCTATACCACTCTGGCTCCTGCAATCCTTCTCCTCCAGTAGAGGAAATATCTTATGTATGTGGCACCTGTAAATAATAAATCGGGTGACCTATGACTTAGTCAGAAAATAGGAGATGAGCCATCTGGGAGACAGAAAGGATTCTGGGGGAGTGCCAGAAAGGAGATTAGCCCAGGACGATGTGACAAGACAGATATATGATAACTGAGCACAGGTAACCAACCATATGGCAGAATGTAGATTTAAATAAATGGGTTATTTTAAATTATGATCTAGTCAGAGGAGAGCCTAGTTATATGGGCAAGGTATTTGTAAGTATATTTTGAGTCTAATTCTTATTTCTGGGAGCATGGGGCTGGGAGAGAGAAAGACTTATGTTAATTAATTATCATTAATATAAATATCACAGAGAATTAATCGCACAGCTTTATTTCTTTACCTTATGTCAGTCTCCAATAATCACACAGATAAATCAAGATTTATTTAAAACTGCACCTCAGCAGCTATATGATCTACCTTAATATCCTATGCTAATCTGGCTACTTGTCAGCCCTGTTCCATGATACTTGAATATTATTATTGATCTAGGGCTTTGGGCTTATGGTGTGTTTCCATGACTTCCAATCTCTCCAGTTCTCTCTCTCTCTCTCTTTCTCTCTCCCCCTCCCCCTCCTCCTCCCCCTCCCCCTCCCCCTTCCCCTCCCCCTCCCCTCTCTCTATCTCTTCCTTTCTCCATACTCGGGCTGGCAGACATCTTGCCCTGTTCTCTATTCTGCCTAGCAATTGGATGATCAGCACTTATTGACAAGGCAGAGAATAAATGGGAAGAATTGTATCCAGAAACTTGACACAGGAGATCCTTTGTATTAGCATTCCAATGTCCAGATGGAAACAAGAAGAGAAATCAGCATTTAAATAACAACAGGGTAAACTTAACACAGTATACAAAAAACAGTGGGTCTACACACCTAACTTCTAACCTAACTTCTACAAATGGCTCCCCACCTACTACAATTAAAATCCAAACTTACAGCCTGAAAAATCTCAGGGTGGAAGGCTGGGAAAAGTCAGACTAGCCAGACAAGAGGCCTGGTCTCAATAAATAAATAAATAAATAAATAAATAAATAATAAATAAATAAATAAATAAATAAATAAATAATAAATAAATAAATGGAAAAAAGGAAGAGAAAAGCCAAAGCTTCCCAGAACAGAACAGCACAAGACTAGTGGCTGCAAAGAAAGTTTCCTAGACAAAGAGCATGAAACTACACAGAGGTAGTATGAAAGGAAGCTGCCTTTTAAAGAAGCCCCTACTTAATTTAAAGGCAGAACACAGAAGTTGGGGCTTCTCCCAAGAGCAGAGTACAGGAAGAGCTAAATGCAGCTGGTGCAGCAGTAGGTAGTAAGCCTATGGAGACTCCCCAAAGACCAGATCATGGGAAAAGCCACTTCAAGTTCTCCCAAGCACAGAATGACAGATCAGCACAATCATGTCCTATTGGAATTAGTGTTCTGCACTCCTGGTGTAGGGAAATAAAAATAATACTAGGTTGGCTGCTAGGACCAGTAGGACCAGAAACAAGAGGGGGTGGGGGTAGCTGAAGTGTCTCTTTCTATAAACAAAGAGACAGGGGCATAGCAAGGTAGAGCACAACATCTAAACTAAAACACAGCAGATACAGGAGACAGAAACAGGCAAATCTCTGTAAACTCTAGACCAGCCTAGTCTACACAATAAAGTCAGTGTGAGACCCAATCATGATGACAGTCTAAAATACAACTGACACATTTTTATTAAAAATTCTATGCAAGTTTTTTTTGTTAATAATAAATAGGAATGTAATTTTAAAAATAAATACATGTCAAATTTAAATCTATATAAAGAGAAACAGAAATATAGATGTATTTATCCATCAAATGTAGGTTTTCAATTCTAAATATTCTCTTTCTGTTTCCAAAAAGCATTTTTTTTCTACAAAGATATATTCTGCTAATTAATGTAAGAACTCAGAATTATGGTTGGGGCAGGGTTGTTTGCTTTTATTTTTCCAAAAGAACACTCAATTTAGGAATGCAGAAACTAATGAACAAAAGAATAAAGTAATACTATTAAGTTTATTAATTCTATTGTATGCAAATTATCAGCTTGACAATGCAAATACAAATGTCTTATATCAGGGACGATAAATCAAATAAACACACATGTCATTGAAACAAAATGACATTGTTTTACAATATGCTTTAGGGTAAGCTTGAGCACAAAGATGAAAAAGAATTTAAATAAAGTTAAATACAGGGAAAAATGTTAAATTAAGAGAGAGAAAAAAAGAATACACAAGTCTACATAGAATGTAATCTCCAAAGAGGGGAGAAAGAGATAAAAGTTGATATAATGTTTTTCTAATTTTTACCATGTATTTATTCATCTGTCTATCTGTCTATCTATCTATCTATCTATCTATCTATCTATCTATCTATCTATCTATCTATCTATCTATTTATCTTTCTATCTATCTATCTATCTATCTATCTATCTATCTATCTATCTATCTATCTATCTATCTATCTATCTTTACACTCCAGATTTTATTCTTCTGCCCCATCTGTCCACCCTCTGACTGTTCTACATCCCAAACCTCCACCCACCCCCAATATCTCCATGAGGATGACTCCACCACTCATGCCCTCCCAACTAGACCTCTAAACTCCAGAAGGCCTCCAGTCTCTTGAGGGTTAGGTGCATCTTCTCTGACTAAACCCAGACCCAGCAGTCCTCTGCTGTATATGTGTTGGGGAACTCATATCAGCTGGTGTATGCTGTCTGGTTGGTGGTCCAGCGTTTGAGAGATCTCAGGGGTCCAGGTAAATTGAGACTACTGGTCCTCCTACAGGGTTGCCCTCCTCCCTAAGCCTCTGTCCTAAGCTTCTTCTAGCTTTTTCATAATTTAACCACAAGGATCAGCAGCTTCTGTCCATTGGTTGTATGCAAATTTCTGCATCTGACTTTTTCAGCTGCTTGTTGGGTCTTTCGGAGAGCAGTCATGCTAGGTCCCTTTTTGAGAGAGCCTCAATAATAAGCTCAGGAGGAGCTTTGGCACCTCCCCATGAACTGGGTGCCATTTAGGGCCTGTCACTGGAACTTGTTTTCCTCATGGTTCTTTCCATTTCCATCATTGCAGTTCTTTTAGACTGGAACAATTGTGGGTTCGAGTTTTGATTGTGGGATCGCAACCCCCTCCCTCACTTGATGCCCTGACTTCCTGCTGGAGGTGGGCTTTATAAGTTCCCTCTTCCTATTGCCAGGCACTTCATCTAAGGTCTCTCCCTTTGAGTCCTGAGAGTCTCTCATCTCCCAGGTCTTTGGTGAATTCAGGACGGATCCCCTAACCTCCTACCTCCAGAGGTTGCCTGTTTCCATTCTTTCAGCTGGCCCTCAGGGCTTCAGTCCTTTTCCCTCACCCAATACCAAGTCAGGTTCCCCTCTTCACCAGAATTCCCCTCTCCATCCACTTTTTCTCCCAGGTGGGTAACTTCAAGCAAACAAGTGAAAAACCTTTATGACAATAACTTCAAGTCTCTCAAGAAAGAAATTGAAGATCTCAGAAAATGGACAGATGTTCCATGCTCATGGACTGGTAGAATTTATACAGCAAAAGTGGTGATGCTAACCAGAAGCAATCTACAGATTCAATGCAATCTCTGTCAAAATACCAACACAATTTTTCACAGACATGAAAAGAGCAATTCTCAACTTCATCTGAAAAGGCCAGAATAGCAAAAACAATTCTTAGAAATAAAAGAACGCTTGGGGGAAACACCATCCCTGACCTCAGGCTTAACTACAGAGCAATAGTGATAAAAACAGAATAGTATTGGTACAGACACATTCATCAATGGAATAGAAGACCCAGAAATAAAACTACACACTTATGGATACCTAATCTTTGACAAGGAAGCCAAAAATATATAGTGAAAAAAAGAAAACATCTTCAATAAATGGTGCTGATCTTACTGGCTGTCTGTTTATAGAAAAATGAAAATAGACCCATATTTGTCACCTTGCACAAAGTTCAAGTCCAACTGGATCAAGGACTTCGACATAAAACCAGATACACTGAATCTAATAGAAGAGAAAGTGGGAAAGAGCCTTGAAATCATTGGCACAGGGGGAAATTTTCTAAACAGAACTCCAATGCCTCATGCTCTAAGATCAAGAACTGATAAATGGGACCTCATAAAACTGGAAAGCTTCTATATTGCAAAGGGCAGAGTCAATAAGACAAATCATCAACCTATAGATTTGGAAAAAAAAAATCTTCACTAACTCCACATCCTATAGAGGGCTAATATCCAAAATGTATAAAGAACTCAAAAAGCTAATCTCCAAAAACCAAACAACCAAATCAAAATAAGGGGTATAGAACTAAACCAAGACTTCAGAGGAATGTCAAATGGCTGAGAATCACCTAAAGAAATGTTCAACATCCTTAGTTATTGGGAAAATGCAAATCAAAATGACTCTGAGATTCCACCTTACACCAGTCAGAATGACTATGATCAAAATCTCAGGTGACAGCACGTGTTGGTGAGGATGTGGAGAAAGAGGAACACTTCTCCATTGCTGGTGGGATTGAAAACTGGTACAACCACTCTGGAAATCAATCTGGAGGTTTCTTAGAAAATTGGAAATAGATCTACCTGAAGAACCAGCAATACCACTCTTGGGACTATACCCAAAAGATATCCTATCATGCCACAGGGGCACATGTTCAACTGTGTTCATAGTGGCCTTGTTTCTGGTAGCCAGAAGCTGGAAACAACCCAGATGTTCCACAACAGAATGGATACAGAAAATGTCGTTCATTTATACAATGGAATACTACTCAGCTATTAAGAAAAAGTATATCCTGATTCTTGTAGGCAAATGGATGAAACTACAACATATCATTCTGAGTGAGGTAACTCAGACCCAAAATACCCAAGATACAGTCCATAGAACTCAAAACAAGTGAACAAGCTGAAGGGCCCAAATGACAATATAATTATTTTCAATAGTACATAGACACTAAATAAATAAACTCATGCCTTTGATTCCAATAGCTAGGAGACAAAGACAGGTTTCTTTTGAGTTTGAGGCCAGCCTGATTTACAGAGCAAAGCCAAGATAGCTCAGACTACACAGAAAAACTTTATCTCAATAAATAATAATAAATATCATTATAAAGAAATATATTTGGAATCCATAAGTCTTATCTTGATTTATCAACATGGATATAGATATGTGTTCGATGGCAATTGTGATACTGTACATGCTCTTTGAGAGAGGTAAAAATGGAGCATACCTGGATAAAAAAGGTGCTGCTAGGTTGGATCAGTCTTTATTTATGTCTTCAAAGTGCTGGACAAAATGTATATTATATTGGGAGAGAGGCTTTGTGTCTGTATCAATAGGAAAAAAGAAAAGGCTTTGGATTCCAGCCAAACACTAAGGATCACATTTGTTAGAGAGAGAGATCCCCTAAAGATACAGAAACAAAAAGGAATAAAAAAATCAAAAGGACAAAAAAATACCAGGTGATGTATTTTATGATCCCTTTATGTGGGGACAACTCTGTGTCCAGCCAAAACTTCAGCTATGCATGGAAATTTTCATGTTGTCTATAGAGTTCTCATGAGTTATTATTACATGCCAACCATACGTATGGAATGAATGAAGATTTAAATTGCAATTTGGTTATATTGTCAAACTAAATCATAAAGACAGTTGTCTTTCAGCTGTTCAAACAGGAAGCAGAAAATTATCTTTAACAGATCAGTGTACATTGGATATTCTATACATTATGTTAATACATAAGTATGCATTATTTCTAAAAGATTTATGTTCACAGACATAACAACCAAGAATACAGCCCTGACATGATTCACTCTCAGGGTTGTTGAGATGCTGAGGCTTACTCTTTGAGATCCCTTCCAGATCCTACCTCAGACCATATCATTGTTTCCTCTAAGGAACTGCTTTCAGAACAACTTCAAAACAGCTAGCTTACTTGGTCCACTATCACAGATTGTTCTAGTCAGGACTTGGAATAAGTCCTGAAATTTCGCAGCAAATAGAAACTGGACAACAAATACTACAGCTAGCTTCCATAAGACTAACGATTTTTCTAATTTTCATGGGTCCCTCAAAATAAATTCTATATTCAAAATAAGGAGGAAGCAATTATAAGAAGACCCTTTTCCTATTATTAAGTTGAGATAATTTTTTTTTCATTTTATGAGTTACAAACATGTTGTCATTTTAGGGGATGATTAAGAAAAATTATGCTCTTCAACAGGGATGAGATAAGATAGGGAGCTTAGACTCAAAAATTTCTATATTTCCTTTCCTTTTCTCTGTCCTTTTTTCTTTCTTATATAAAGGGAAAGAGATGAGAAGAAAAAGGAGAAAATATAGAATCATCATATAGAAATAATAGAATAAAAGGTAGATTATTGAATCTACTCTTCAATTCAGAGCTACTGTTATTATCAAATAAGTTTATTTTTGATATATTGGTACAGAATTTTTTAACTGATACAGAAATAAGGTTACTTTTGATACATCAGTATAGGTTATTTTATACTGATACAATTTGATGGTTAATTTTGAAACACAGAATGTATATATGTTTTCAATATTTATGTGAGAAAGTATATCTATATAATTTTTAAAGATGTAATGTAAAGTTCTAGTCATTTTAAAAGTTGCTATATAAAACTATTAGGAATAAATAAGAAATACAAACTAATATTCAGAGAGTCAAACATAGTTATATTAGATACTAGATTAGTTAATTTTAAAAAGATGTATCAAGGTTACCGCCATAGTAAATTGCTAAGAATTAACAATGTTTTGACAATTCAGATATACTATAGATAGATAGAAGATCTTCCAAAACCTCAGAGACTCAGAGAATATGCCATTTAAAGGTTTAATTAATTTGTGTCTTTTTGTCATTGTTGTCAGCTTCTGATAGTACCCTCATTCCACTTCAACTAATTATTAATATCCATAACCTCCATATGAAGTTGTTTCAGCTATGGCAAGCTAGCCACTGGCAAAGACAATATACATTCTTCAACTACAGACAAAATGTTATCCATAAAGGATAAATGAGTGCAGGGTGTATACTGCCAAGTTTGGCCAAGTCAGAGTTAGCAAGCCCTTCATGATCCCTGGTCACAAAAGTCTGTCAAATATACTGGGCCAGAAGTCTGAAGATGTATGCTCCAAAATTATAGGGACAATTCTTGGAAACTGTACAGGAAGCCAGCTATGCCTGTCTTCAATAAAATCTTGTAAGCTTCTTGTCTGTACTTTCTACTTAGTCAGGTAATATTTATTCTGTGTAGTTTTGCTTCCACAATTTAATAAGTCATATACAATGAAATGATTCCTCTGTAAGACACCAAGCTCACATGGTGAGACTCTAATTTCTAACATTATTCTAATTTATGGGTTACCATGCTTTGATATAAATATAGATAGGCTACATAATATCTTTTTTGGGAAAATAAATTTTTTATTATCTTTAATCATTTTATATAGTCCAGTCATTATTTCTCTCCCATTCTAACCTCCTACAGTTCTTCATCACATTACTCCTTCCCCTTCTTCAAGAGAATGCACCCACCTCAACCAGGCCTTTCCATTCCCTGGGCCTGGGGCCTCAAGTCTCTCTCAAGGATTAAGCGCATCTTCTCTCACCGAAGCCAAATTAGGATGTCCTCTGCTGCTGCTGCTGCTGCTGCTGCTGCTGCTGCTGCTGCTGCTGCTGCTGCTGCTGCTGTGTGTGTGTGTGTGTGTGTGTGTGTGTGTGTGTGTGTGTGTGTGTGTGTAGAGTATGCTACAAGGTTGGTGGCTCAGTGTCTGAAAGATCTCAGAGGTCCATGTTAGTTGAGATTGCTGGTCTTTCTATGGGGTGGCCCTCCTTCTCAACTTCTTTTAGCCTTTTCCTAATTCATTTACAGAGGTCCCCTACTTCAGTCCATTGGTTGGGTGTAAGCATCTGCATCTGTCTCAGTCAGGTGCTTGCTGGGACTCTGAGTGGGCAACCATGCTAGTCTCCTGTCTGTAAGGCCACTATAGCATCAGTCATGGTGTTAGGCCTTGGAGCCTCCCCTTGAGTTGTGTCCCAATTTGGGCCTGTCACTGGACCTCCTTTCCCTTGGCCTCTTCTCCATTATGGTTCCTCCCATTCTTTAACATGGGAGCAATGCTGGGTTAGAGTTTTTGACTGTGAGATAGTAACCCCATCCTTCTACTTGATGCCATGTCTTTCTACTGGAGGTAGATTCTACAAGTTCCCTCTCCCCACAGTTGGGCATTTCATATAAGGCCCCTCGCTTTGAATCCTTAGATCCTCCCACCTCCCAGGTCTCTAGTACATTCTAGAGGGACCCCCCACCTCACACCTCCCTAGGTTGCCTATTTCCATTTATTCTGTTGGCCCTCAGGTCTCCATTCCTGTTCACGCCCATCATTACCTGATCATATTCCCCCTTTCCCCTACCCTTTGCCTTCCCTCCACTATTCAGTTCTCTGCCTCCCTCCCTCTGCCCTCTGCTTTCTTCTTTCTCCCAAGTGGGACTGAAGCATCCACAGTTGGGCCCTTCAGCTTGTTCACATTCTTGAATTCTGTGGATTGTATGATGGGTATTCTGTATTTTTTGGCTAATATCCACTTATTAGTGACTACATAGCATGCATGCCATCTTGGGTCTGAGAGGAGGGCTTACTTGGCTTGTGCAGTTTTCTCCATATCTATGTACTTTTTTGATGTTGCAGATTGTCCTTCTTTTAATAATATCACACTGTTTATGGATTAGAAATCTTGTTTTGATTCTTTCTTCATTGATATGTAGCTTGTATTTGTATCTTGGCTCTTGTGAATAACACTGTAATAAACATGAAGCATGACTGTCTCTTTGAATAGTTTTTTTTAATTTTTACATATATATTGTTTTTACATATATATTCACTAGTAAGGTTGCTGCATCTGATATATCTTGTGAAGCTTAAATAGGTTTCCCAAAATAATGGAACTATTTTTTATTTTTTCTAACTATACACATATCTTTTGTTCAACAGACTTGTCAACTCCATTGTCTTCTGTCTTTGGAAATAGCCATCTGAAATATAAGGCAATGCTATAATTCGTGTTTCTTTGATGAATACTAATTTAGAACATTTTCCTTACAAACAAATTTGACTGTTGGTCTTAAGAAAAATGTCATATTCGTTACTTTGTTTTTAATCAACTTTTTTCTACCCTTAAATAGATTTAGTCCTTTATCAGATGTATAGTTTATAAATATTTCTACTATTCAATTTTCTGAGTCAATGTTTTCTTTAAAATTTTAAAGTATAATTACATCAGTTTCCTCCACATTTTTTACTTCAAATCACTTTCATGTACTCTCACATCCTTTGCTCCCTATAGAAATCATGTTCTCTTTGTCTTTAATTTACAGAGAGAGAGAGAGAGAGAGAGAGAGAGAGAGAGAGAGAGAGAGAGAGAGAGAGAGACCCTATTTAGTCTGTTTAGTGTTACAGGCATGGATGTGATTTCAGACCTGGCTATTTTGTTTTAGACAACTAATTGGAGGCTCACCATGGGAAAGGCCATTCTTCCTGTTCTTAGCATTCTTCTATTGCCTATACTTCTCTGTCTAGGGTGAGGCTATATGAGATTTCCTTTTTTATGCTAGCATGTCCATTGTGTTGCTCAGGTCTTGTGTAGGCAGTAGTATTGTTGAGGGATTGTGAGAGTTGGTACTTTCTACTGTTGTGCAGAATCTTCTCAGTGTTTTTGTAACTCTACTTACTCCTTCTGCTTTTGGTCCTTAGAGCTTTGAAAACAGATATAAAATAGCATCTTGTAAACTAAAGAAACAAAATACTGTCTTCTAATATTTTCTAAAAGTTACATTGTTTACTTCATAGTACTTAAGATTTTTAATTATTTCAAGGTTGGTTTTTATATTATATAAATTCTATTTTAATATTAACCCTGACTCATTAGCATACTTTATTCCTTTTTATTATTTTTGTATTATTCTGCTTTTTGTATTTTCAAAGAAACTGTTACTGAACTTATATTTTGAAATGTTTCCTCTATTCTTTATTATTATTATTATTAAAATTTTGCAGACCGGTAGTTATCCCACTTCGAGTCCACCCTCTGACAATTCCTTATAACATTCTACCTCCTCTGTCTCTAAGAGTATGTCCCCACTGATACTCCACCACCTACCAGACCTCCATACTTCTTGGAGCCTCAAGTTTCTCAAGGGTTAGGTGCTTCTTCTCTTACTAAGACTAGACCAGGCAGTACTCTGCTGTATATGTGTTGGAGGCCTCATATCATCTGGTGTATATTGCCTGGTTGGTGCCTCAATGTCTGATAGATCTCAGGAGTCCAGGTTAGTTGAGACTGCTAGTCTTCCTATGTGGTCACCTTCCAGTTTTTCTCTAATTCAACAACAGGGGTTCCCAACTTTTGTCCATTGGGTGTGTGTAACTATCTGCTTCTGACAAATTCAGCTGCTTTTGGGGACTCTCACAGGGCAGCCTGGCTAGACTCCTGTTGATAAGCACACCATAACATCAGTAATAGTGTCAGGCCTTGGAGCCTCCCCTTGAGCTGGACTGCAATTTGGGCCTGTCACTTGATCTCCTTTCCTTCCTTCTCTTCTCTATTTTTGTCCCTGCAGTTCTTTTTTTTTTTTTTTTTTTGATACTTTATTTATTTTACATTTCAGAGGCCATCTCCATTCCCCATTTCCCCTCCCTAGAAAACCCCTATACCATCCCCCCTCCTCCTTTATGCTTTTAAGCCATTTTAATTACATAGAAATGTAAGGTCAGTTCTAGGTTGAGGAACTAGCAATGCAGTAGATGCAAATAGTCAAGGAACAAGCAAGACAATAAAAACAAACAGTCAAAAAAACAAAGTTTTGTGAACACTTCCTTTGTCACTGTTTTTTAAGGGCTTATCAGGATGGCCGAAATATCTGAGCCTACTTCTGTGTCCTAGCCCAAAGTCATTTTCATGTCTGAAGCATATTTCCTTGTTCTAGCCTAAAATTTAAATTCCTGCCTTAAATTGCTTCTTTGTTTTAGCCTAATATTTAGATTCCTACTTGCAACCCACTTCCTTGTCCACGGCCAATGTCATATTTCTGCCAAATATGGCATGTCAGTTATGAAGGTCTATCAACCAGCTTTTGTTTTATTTCCCTGAGTATCACAGAACCTTGGTCTTCTGAAAAAAAGCTTGCAAGTACTGGAAGTAGTGAGTCAGACTGTAAGCAAAATCAAGAGGGTAGTGTGCTTGATTATTCTTGGTATAACAGCTTTAATTACATTAATTGCTAGCACCATTGCTTCTTTAATTGCTTTGACACAAGAAGTTAAGACAGCTACTTTTGTTAATCATTTAGCAAAAAAATGTTACTAATGTGTTGAATATACAAGAGAATTTACCTAGGCATTTAGAACAGCGGATTGATGGTCTTTATCCTATTAAATTTATTGGAATAAGGTTCAGAGTATAAGAGTAAAATCCATCTTGAGTGTCATGCCAAATACCATTTGATTCATGTTAGTTCAAAAATTTACAGTAGTAGTCAATATAATTAGGAAAAAGTTTAAAGACACTTGCAATGTGTTTGGCATAATTCTAACACCTCTCTGGATGTTTTAACTTTACCTAGTGAGCTTATGAATTTCAAGAATGCTGCTCTGCTGAGCTTTGATGCTGCAGATACTGCTGATAAAATTACCCATGGCCTGAGGTCAGTATTTCTATTTGGTCAAGCTTCAAGAATGGCATATATAGCTTGATCATGCTAGCCCTTTTTGTCCTGGAGATACTTTTATTCCTGCCCACCATGTTAAAGCTTGTCTTTAACAACATCAACTTGTTGGCAGCGAAAGCACATGACTTGAAACTGAAAATCTACCCCCAGACAGAGTTATTAATTTAACAGGCTGGCAAGCCAAGATCGGGTAAAATTCTGCACAGAGCCTTACCAATCTAAGACAGATGTGCATTGCTTTTGACAGTGCATATTCTATGACCAGTAGGAAGGCATTCTTGTTAGAACAACCTAAGACAGGCTCAGTCTTTTTTTATAAAATAAAAATGGGGGAAAAGGTGGAGAGATTTTGTGAATTCTTGGCAAGAATCTGACCTGCAGTTTTTTAGACAAGAACAACATGGAGTCAGAGTTTTTGATTGTGGGACGGTAACCCAATCCCTCCACTTAATAACCTGTTTTTCTACTGGAGGTGGACTATACAAGATCCCTCACCCCACTAAGGATTTTAAACATTTTTAAGTGCTTCTCTGACATTTGAGATTTCAATGTTGTAAATTCTCTGGTTTTACACCCCATTTTTTATTGGGTTGTTTGGTTATTTTATGGTTAGCTTTCTGAGTTCTTTATATCTTTTGGTTATTAGCCCTCTATTGCATGTGTGGTTAGTGAAAATATTTTCCCAATCTGTAGGTTGCCAGTTTGTCTTATTGACTCTGTCCATTGCCTTACAGAAGTTTTCCAGTTTCATGAGGTTCAATTTATCAATTCTTGGTCTTAGAGCATGAGCCATTGTAGATCAGTTTAGGAAATTTCTCCCCATGCCCATGAGTTTGAGGCTCTTTCCCACATTCTCTTCTATTAGATTCAGTGTATCTGGTTTTATGTTGAGGTCCTTGATCCACTTGGAATTAAGCTATGTGCAAGGTGACAAATATGAATCTATTTTTCACATACCTACTGACAGTTAGACCAGCAACATTATTTCAAGATACTTTCTTTATTTAATGTATATTTTTTTCTTTTTTGTCAAAGATCAAATGACCATAATTTTCTGTTTTGATTTCTGGGTCTTCAATTCTATTCTGTTGATCAACCTGTCTTTCTCTGTACCAATACCATGATACCATCACTCCTCAAACTATTGCATGAAACAGACAGAAAGAACACTAACTAATTCATTCTATGATGCCACAATTACTCTGACACATGAACCACACAAAGACTCAACAAATAAGAGAACTTCAGACCTAATTTGCTTATTAATATTGATGCAATAAAATTCTCCCAATCTGAATTCAAAAGCACATCAAAGCCATCATTCACAATGGTCAATAAGACTTCATCCCAGGAATGCAAGGTTGGTTCAATATAAGAAAATCCATTAAGGTAATCCACTATATAAACAAACTCAAAGAACAAAATCCCATGTTGAGGTCCTTGATCCAATTGGAATTACACTTTGTACAAGGCAACAAATATGAATCTATTTTCATTTTTTCAGATACCTACTGACAGCCCAGCAACATTATTTCAAGATACTTTCTTTTTCTAATGTATATTTTTGTCTTTTTTTGTCAAAGATCAAATGACTATAATTGTGTAGCTAGATGCTGAAAAACCATTTGACAAAATACAATACCACTTCATATTAAAAGTATTGGAGAGATCAGGAATTCTAATTCCATAACTAAACATAATAAAATCAATATCCTGCAAATCAAGAGCTAATATTAAACTAAATGGAGAGATACTTGAAGCAATTCCAATAAAATCTGGGACAATACAACGATGTGCACTCTCCGTGTATCTATTTAATATAGTACTCAACGTTCTGGCTAGAGCAATAAGACAGCAAAAGGAGATCAAGAGGATAAAAATTAGCAAAGAAGAAATCAAGGTATCACTATTTGCAGATGCTTTGACATTATACATTATCTATTCTACCAGAGAACTTCTACAGATGGTAAACAACTCAGCAAAGTAGCTAGATAAAAAATTAACTCAAATAAATCAGTAGCCTTCCTTTATACAAATGATAAATGGGCTGAGAAAGAAACTAGGAAAACAACAACTTTCACAATAGTCATAAATAATATAAAATATCTTGGGGTAAATCAAGTGAAAGATCTATATGACAAGAACTTCAAGTCTCTCAAGAAAGAAAGAAATGAAGATCTCAGAAAATAGAGAAATCTCTCATGCTAATGGATTGGTAGAATTAACATAGTAAAAATGGCCATCCAACCAAAGGCATCTACAGATTCAATGCAATCCCCATAAAAATTCCAACACAAATCTTCAAAGATATGAAAAGAGCAATTATCAAATTCATCTGGAATAACAACAAAACCAATACAGCGGAAACAACTCTTAACAATGAAATAACTTTTGCGGGAATCATTATCCCTGACCTCAAGGTATACTACAGAGTAATAGTGATAAAAACTGCACAGTATTGGTCCTCAATTCTTTTATGGACACTTCTAGTACCTTTTCTGTAATTTTTTCAAGACAGTTCTTGCTTTTTTTTTTTTTAATTTGGTAATTTTTTTGTTTATTCTTGCTGTGGGTGCCTCCTGTGTACCCATTTTATTACACTATATCTTAGTATTTTCTTGAAGTTGGATGTGCATCCTTGACTTGGTGACTTGAGAATTTGGGAGATGGTTTAGTTGTTAAAAATCTAGTTTGTCAAGTTTAAGTGTCTATCTAAAGTAGAACCGTATACCATGTTACTAAACACAGACCATTTTAGGGGAGATCAAAGACAGAACCAGGACAATTCTGAAATCATGATCATCTTTTCAGGCATATACAGTTTGGAAAAAGAGACCATGTTTCAACACTAGATAGAAAGTAAGGACTAATATAAGCATGCATATACATTAACAAGTACACACAAAAAAACACACACACGCACACAAACACACACACACACACTATATATATATATATATATATATATATATATATATATATATATATATTGTCAATGCACACACAAAAACATGCACACATAGGCATGCAGATATACATGCAAAAGCACACACATATGTATATAGACATACATCAATGCCTTCACACAGATATGTGTTCACAAGATGTACTCACATGTTTATGTAAATTAACACACACAGAAACATCTATACATAGATGCACACACATATGTGTGCAAACACACAGTGCATAAACACATATGTTGATATACACACAAACACATATACATGTGAACACATACACATGAACACAAATATTCAAATACAAATGCATACCATAGGAAAAGAAACACACATGCACAAATATGTATCCTCACAGACTTTTACAGAAACTCATGAACATACATATGAATACACATATAAACACATACACACATACATGAAAGATTACACAAGTGCATATATATATATATATATATATATATATATATATATATATGTGTGTGTGTGTGTGTGCATACATATGTATATATGTTCACACAGAGAATTCATGAACACATGGACTTTTATACATACACATAAGCATGTACACACACATGGCATATACTACTTAAAATGGTTAATCACCATCATTTATTTGTAACTCTGGTAATGAGCTATTTTCCATTTGTTCTTATTTCTTATGGGGATATTCAGTTACCATAGCCACAGAAAAATTACACAGTTATTTCAATCTCTGAATATGAGTGTGTCCTAAGTTTGGGGGCTGGTCATCTGGCATGGTCAAGTGTCCAAAGCTGTTGTGATGTTGGAAAATTTCAGAAGTTTGAATTTGCTATGCCCATGCACAACTCTAGTCAAGAGTTATCTTAAGCTTGCTGTATTTTGTCTTCTGCTTACTAAATCCAGCACTTCTAGTCAGTTAGCAAGTTCCAGTGGCGACATGGATCAATGATCACTTCAATCCTTTAAAACTGAACCCTGAGGCAGTGTTGTTCCTCTAATATCAGTAATTCACTAAAGGTACAATCTGCAGTACAAGATGGAAGCTAGATCTATTATTGTGTTTGATTATTAAGTTTTATTATGTAGACCTGGTATTGGAATCCATGACCCAGGATTATGTTCATTTATGTTTTTCCATCTGATATCTCCTATCTTGACTGACACTGAAGAATCTGGGTGGTGTGTGACAAGTGACATAAAGAACTACTTCCTACTATTTACAATGCATGTTTTATATAATTGTGCTATACATGTTTTATGTTTTTTAACATTTTTCTTATGTCTAATTGATATATTTTGCATATAACAAGCTATTAAAACTTGTGGTTTTGTAAGTAGAGTTCATAGGACCTACTCTGACATTTTGAACTACCATTTCTATGTAGATTAACTTTATTTGGCTATGTAGAACATTCAAAATAATCTTTAATTTCATTTTGACTTGAACTTTTCTACACCCCTAGTGAAACTTAAAAGAATTTGGCTTTATAGCACATAAAATATATCATATTGGCTACTGATTAAATATGCCAATATTTAGCTATATATTATTATTATTATAAACCTGAACATTTAAATACAGATCATATAACATAAATTCATAATTGAAAAGAGTAAAGTTAATACTATCTTTTGGATAAGCTATTGAAGCATTCATAAATATTTAGTATAGTATTGCAGAAGAATGACAGAACATTTTAAAGTTAAGATTATGTATGGTAAAATATTTGGATACCTTTGAATATCTAAATTATTTCTAAAATATAAGAAATATAAGAAAGTCACATATAGTAAGGAACAGGAACTTTATATTATATACCAAGTGAATGTTTTTCCTAATCTTAGGAATTAGTAATTCCTAATCTTAGGAGTTTTAGGACCTTTTCAATCTCCAGTACCTATGATAATTTGGAGTCTTCAGTGCAAATATATATATATATATATATATATATATATATATATATATATATTTAATTTCACAAATAATGCAATACTTATAAAATGTTCTGAAGATAATACACAAAATAAATAATTATGTAGTGTCCAAGTCAGGCATTTTATTGCCATGACAAAATAGCATGACAAAAAGCAAGTTGTAGAGGAAAGGGTTTATTCTGCTTACACTTCCAGATCACAGTCCATCATTTGTCAGGAACCCAAGCAGAGCTGGAACCTGGAGGCAGGAGCTGATGTAGAGGCCAGGGAGGGTGCTGCTTATTGGCTTGCTTTCCATGACTTGTTCAGCTTAATTTTTCTTAGAACCTAAGACCACCACCTACAATGGGCCGAATCTTCCCCCATTAATCATGAACTTAGAAAATGACTTAGAGCTGGGTCTCATGGAGGCATTTTCTCATGTGAGGCTCCTTCTTATTTAATGACTCTAACCTGTGTCACTTTGACACACAAAAACAGCCAGTGCATATATGTTCTTCATAGTGTGAGTTTCATGCAATTGGAAAAATAATAAAGAATATAATTTGAAACTGTCCATCATATTAAATAAAAAGCATAAATAACATTTATTAAAATGCTTATTCTGTACCAAACTTGAAAACAAGGCTATAAACTCACTGTTTGTAGTGTAAACCAAAGCCCTCATAGGTAATATTTAGTACAATATTATAAAGTTAAAATTTTATTTCAAACATTTTTATTTCTATATCTGTGCCTGATTTCATCATATAAAGTTTTCTAAACTCTGTCTTTCAGTAAATGCATGCATTAGTTGAAAATCACTTGGGCCTACTTCTATATAGCTCCTGTTGTTAAAGAGTGTGAATGTGTGTGTGTGTGTGTGTGTGTGTGTGTGTGTGTGTGTGTGTGTGTTGGTTTGTGGGAGCTTCTGGTAGAAAGCTCTATGACAGAACTTGTTCACATTTCTTAGACTGAGGGTCAAGATCTAGCACAGAGGGCTTGCCTTGTATAGGAAGGCCCTGGTATAAATGTTCAGTAACTCAAGGTTCTTAAATTCCTAAGTATAAAATTCAACTTCTAGGATGAAGTTAAATTCATCAACTTCAAGTTATTTACCTTGTGTCTAAAACCACGATTGCTTTGCACATAACTAACTACACAGAACCAAGCACAGTCTTTACACTACTTTAATCATTAACTCATTTTGACAAGATTATAACACAAATCTCTCTTCTTCTAAAACACACACTGAAGATTTTTCAAGATATAATGTAGTGTTTTTCTTCTCTGAAGTCCAAAGTTTTGATGAATTTACTTTAAACCCAGATATATTTTCTGAGGCAGCTGGCAGTGTTACACATCTCTTTCATCTCTCATTTGGGCTTCTGACCTTTGTAAGTAATGCCTTTTTAAGTAGCAGTACTGTTATGGTGAGATGGGCAAGGTCAGATGGTGACATTATGTGCAGATGCAGAGATAGAAAGCACTCTGTAGGATCAGATGAAAGAGGATGGGGAAAAATTGACATGCACACTTCAAAAGATATTACAAAGTTGTTTCTGGCCACTGGCCAGGACTCTGGGTGGCCTGACACCTTTCTTACAGATTTGTTGTCAATAAATAAAGTTAAATTCCAGTATGATGATATTTCTTTTTTCCTCTCATGCCAGTCTCTCAAATCATCATAAATTTTTAAGTTTAAAACCTGATAATCTCAAAATGTTTTGTTCAGAAAACGTACATTATTGTATGGCTTTTTGTCAGTACTACTTTGTAAATTACTTGGTAATTTCATGATATAACAAGATGATATTTTATTTAAAATTAGTTTTGAAAGAATTAGAAAAGTTAGAATGTGCATGGGTTATTATAATTTATGTAATATTTCTTAAAAACTCAAGAAGGTTATGTTCTAATGTAACATATAGTTTGTCTATATAATTTTAATTAGAATTTAAAATTTATATTATTTCAATTATTAAGCAATCCTCTTATAATGAAGGTTTATTGGATATTGGAGGTTATAATTTATTGTTCCATTTATAATTTTTGTAGGATTAATATCCTCTATAATATGTATATGCTTTTGTTTTTCTCTTTATTTATGACTCCTCCATTTTTTATTCTCTAGTTATATGAGTGGGGTTTACAGAAAAATGCCCACTAATAGTGGCAATGTTTAGAATATATGAATTAGTATTTCTTTCAAGGGTTAATGATGCTGATATTAAGTTAATTGTTGTTAATTCTAGTAATTTTTATTTAGTGTCTTGTGCTTAACTGTTTCAGCATGTGTGTAAGTCTGCTTATATGTTTTACTTCTGTCAATATAACAGTTTATTACTTTACAAAATTTGTCTTACATTTCTTCTTTGTATTCTGGAGATTTATTTTTAATATATTTTGATTTTACTTTTATACCAAATTACTACAAATGAAATATGCAAATAAATTTCTCCTGGACAGAGTGCTAGAGAAAATGATGAATTGTATTTGATTCTGATTGTTATCTTTCAATTTCTAGTATAGAATTTTCAAATAAGTCAAATTATCATCTAAAAGGAATTCTCCTTTTATTTTACCTATAAATTTTAACTATTTAAAAAGAGTACTTATTTCTTTTTTGTTTTTATTGAAAAATGATTCCTGTTTTATAGAATACATCCTGATAACAGTTTCTTCTCTCTCTATTCTTCCTATGTCTCTGCACCTTCTGTCTCCTCCATATTCATTCCCAAAAATTTCCTTTTTAGAAAAGAGCAAGCCTCCTAGAGACCACAGCCAAATAGAACAAAGCAAGCTACAATAAGACAAGGCAAAAGCTTGAGGCTTGACAAGACAGCCCAACAGGAGAAAAACAGTCTCAAGGGCAGACAAAAGAGTCAGAGAAACACCCATTCTCACTGTTAGGAGTCCCATAAAAACACCAAGTTAACAGCCACAACATACAGAGAGGACCTAGTACAGGACGATGAGATGTTGTGTTTGTTATTTTAGTCTATAAGAGCCCATGTAAGCCCTACTTAGTTGAATAGGTGGGCCATGTTCTCCTGATATCCTTCATCCCCTATGACTCTTTACAGTCTTTCCTCCCTCTCTTCTGTGTGGCTCTCAGATATTTAGGAGAAGGACCTAATAGAGATCTACAATTTATATTCTCTCTCTGGATATCTGATTGTAGGTCCCTACAGCCACTCCCATCTGCTTCTTGAACAGACTTCTATGACAATGATTAGACAAGGCACCTGTAAGTATAGTAGAATGTTATTTTGAATTATTTCATTGATTTTATTTCATTTTATTTTATTTTATTTTATTTTATTTTATTTATTGTTTTGACAGACCTTGTTTGGTTCTATCTTAGGTCTCTGGACTATCCAGTTGTCAGTTCCTGGCCACCTAGGAAGTATAGGACACAGGCTATCTCTCCTGCTATTGGCCTAAATTTATACCAAACATTGGCTGTGTACTTCCACAAGGTCTGTGTCACCACTGTGTCAGCTTATCTTGCAAGCAGCACATATTGTAAGAAGAGAGTTTGAAGCTTGTTTCTCTTTCTATAGCTTGCCAAATATCTAGAATGTAGGAGTGAAGGCTTCGTGCCCACATTAGCTTGAGTTCTCTGTGTACAGGCTTCTGTGTGGATAGTATCTTCTGAATGGGAGCCCTGTGTTGGTATTCAGAGAATATCCCTCTTTTCTAGCATGAGCCAGGGTTGTTTGGAGATCTTACTGGAAGTCCCTCAGCCAACAACTAAAATGAATATAAACTAGACTAACCATTGGAAGTCTTACCTGCCTACAAAATAACAGCCAGATAAAACACCATACCCTATATTTGTAAGTTTCCTTACTAAGATTATCCTTATAGATTCTAGAAAGTTTTCACTACACAAGGCTTCCTCATCCCCTAATACTCTCAAACTCCAGATGTCTCTCCCTGCACTCTATTCCTTCATTCACCCATCCCCACCTGCTGAGGTAAACACACAAAATTTATTCTGTTTACTCTTCCCAGGGAGAAACATGTGTCCCCACCAAAGCCCTTCTCTTTACCTAAACTCTCTAGGTCTGTGGATTGTAGATTGATTATCATTTACTTAAAAGCTAGTATCCACTTATGAGTAAATATATTCTATATTTATCTTGCTCACCATGGGATACCTCACTAAGAATGATATTTTGCTTCTGGTTGCAGTCATTTGTGTGAAAATTTCATGATACCTATTTTAACATCTGTGAAATACTAGATTGAGTAAATGTACATCTCCTTTATCCATGGAGATCCCTAAATAGTATGTCAGTTGCCCTCAAACATCTAGGTTGTTTCTGTTTTATGGCTGCTATGAAAAGAGTTGAGAAAGTATCTATTTTGTATGGAGGAACAAGTATATACCCAAAAGCATTTTATCTAGGTCTTGAGATATGTCAGTTCCAAATATATTTTCTGAATAACCATCATGTTGATGACCAGAGAGGCTGTACAAATTTGTACTCCAACTAGCAGTAGAGGAATGTTCCCCCCTTTACATATCCTAGCCAATGTGAGCTGTTCCTTGTGTTTTTTATCCTAGCCATTTTGACAGGTATAAAATGAAATATCAAAGTAATTTTGATTTACATTTCTTTGAGGGTTAAGGACATTTAACATTTCTTTGAGTCAGTGGGCCTCAACCTCTGTGGGTCATGACCTCTTTGGGTGTTTAATAATCCTTTCCAAGGGGTTGCCTAAGACTATATGCATATATGATATTTATATTATAATTCATAACAGAATTACAAAATTACAGTTGTGAAGTAGCAATAAAACCAACTTTGGTCAGAAGTAACCACATTATGAGGAATTGTGTTAGGGAGTTACAGCATTAGGAAGATTGAAAATAAATACTTAGTGTTTACCAGCCATTTAAGATTCCTCTATTAGGAATTCTCTATTTGTATCTGCACCCCTTTTTGTTAATTGGATTATTTGGTTTGTTGATGTCTAATTTCTTGAGTTCCCTATATATTTCAGATAATAAACTTGTATTTGATGTGGATTTGGTTAAATGTCTTTTCCATTCTGCAGGTTGCCTCTTTGTCTGATTGACAGTATCCTTTAACTTACAGAAGCTTTTCAATTTCATGACATTCCATTTATTAATTGTTGACTTAGTGCCTGAGTTATCTTTGCTCTGTTCAGAAAGTTGTTCCCTTTGTCCATAAGTTCAAGGTTGTTCCCCACTTTCTCTTCCATCAGGTTCAGTGTGTCTGGTTTTATGTTGAGTTCTTTGACTCACTTGGACTTGAGTTTTGTGCAAGGTGTTACATAAGGATCTATATGCATTCTTCTACATAGAGACATCCAGTTTGATCAGTACCAATTGCTGAAGATGCTGTTTTTTATTCATTATGGATGTCTGGCTTCTTTATAAAAATTCAGGTATCCATAGATGTGTGCATGTATGTCTGGGTCTTAAAGTAGATTTCATTGTTCAGTGTTTCTGTTTTTAAGCCATTACCATATAGTTTCTTATTACTATAGGTCTGTGATACAACTTGAATCAGAAATAGTGAGAATTCCCATAGTTCTTTTATTGTTCAGAATTGTTTTACCTATCCTGTCATTGTTGTTGTTGTAGTTGTTTTTCCGTAAGTTGAGAATTGTCCTTTCAATGTATATTGATAATTGCATTGTAATTTTAAAGGATATTGCATTGAATCTTTAGGTTGCTTTTGCTGGAGTAGACATTTTTAGTGTTAGTAGTACCAATCCAAAAGAATGGGAAAACTTTCCATTTTTTAATATCTTTTTCAATTTCTTTCTTCAAAGAGTTGTTAACATACAAGTTTTTAACTTACTGGTTACAGTTTCCTCCAAGATATTTTATATTATTTGAGGCTATCAAGAAAGGTGTTGTTTCCCTGATTTCTTTCTCAGTCTGCCTAGCATTTGCACAGGCTATTGGTTTTTGATGTTTTATTTTTGTTTTTTGTTTTTTTGTTTTTTAGTTAATCTTTAATTCAGGGAGTTTGCCAAAAGGGTTTTCTTTTTCATTTGATTTTTAACAATTTTTTTTAAAGCATATCATTTTTCTCTTACTAAAATGCATCAATTGATTTATTTTGACTACAGAAATAATCTAATACATTTAAGCAAATAATTTTCTTTGAATCTTGCTATATACTCTAATTTTAGGGACTTTAAACAACCACTTCCTTAACACATGTTTCTATTCATCATAAACTTGGGAAGAGCTCAGAAAAAAACAGAGATATCAAGTTCTACCCTAGCCTTTCTTCTCACATAACTTCCTCAGTTAGTTGCTGTTTCCCTCTCCCCCTCCTCCTCCCCCTCCCTCTCCCTCCTCCTCTCCCTCTCCCTTCTTCTCTCCCTTTTCCCCCTCCTCTCTCTCAGGATTTTGCTGCTCCCAGGATTGGTGTCTATTGCAGTATGATAACCTTGTACAGTAAGTGCTTTTTCACAGATCTTGGTTTCCCCTATATGGAGGTTTCAGAGAATAAAATGTGAAAATGTCAACTAAGTAGAGGTTCACTTTGGCTTTTCTTCAATTGGTAAAAACAAGCTGATCTGCACACTTGTCCTCCAGTTGTGAAAATGCAAACACACGTGTGGCTCCTTTTATTATGCCACTTTCCTCAACTTCATTTTCTTCTCTTATATTGTTAGTTCTTATTATTTATAGTCATATGACTCTTCTGTTTATTATCCTTTGGGTTATTTGAAGCAGGGTCATTCTCTCTTTTTTATTGAATGTTCTACCCAAGAGTTTGTTTTCAATATACCATTTTAAAATAGCTTCTGTTTCAAACCTTCTTATAAAATATGGCCTACATAAAATCAACGTTTCAATTTTTTAAAAAGGCCATATAAATTTATTTCTACTGTTTCAATGTTTCCAAATAAAATTGGTTTATTGAGCTGTTGATTTTTAATGATTTCATTGATTTCCCATTATATTAGGTACTCACTTTTGATACCTTCTAAGTTAATTTTGTCTGATTCATTATTAATAACATGATTTGTCCCTAATGTAATACATTATTTAAAACTTTACTTAATAACATTAAGGTCTATTATTTCTTATTTGTTTCCTTGTGAGTCATTTCCAATATTGCACAGTCTCTTTTTGAGCTTCTAATTTTCTTCATAATACAGTCTCCCAAATGCTATGCTATAAAAATATACCTTCATACTATCATAGCATTATATATTCTGCAGAGAATTAGTTATTTACCTGCCGCTTTTATTTCAAGTGACTGATCATTATATATGTTTCTGTTTACATAAAATTTGTACATTATGTAAAATGAAACATATATTCAAAACATTTTTGATAGTATGAATATTTGTTCTAGTGAGAAATAATCAAGTGAAGAAGACAGCAAGTTCAAGTAATATTTAACAATTGTCATACTACATATTTTACTTGAATTACATTTATAATTTGCAATTTTTATAAAACTCAAAATTATAGCTGCTTTATTAATGCAATTTTCATTTCTAATTTTAAAAATCCTATCACATCACAAAGTCTGAGTTCCAAGTTTGAATGAAAGAAAATTGTCAAATATAAATAGATATTTTAAAGTCATATTTACCTGAATATATTTTGTAATTATAGAAAGAAAGAGTTTAATGTGATATGAGTAAAGAACTTACTATTAGTAAATTTTCTTTCTGAAAAGATGAATATGCTTATGGCTTTAAGATGGTTAAGTTAGTAAATCATGCAAACTAATTGGTAAATAGTCTTTTTCATTTAAAAATATCTCAATATGGTTCTGGTATGCATACAGACAGACACAAAAATACCATACTGTCCATATGCAGATCTAAAGCAATTGAATAGAAAATAGTCAAACATTCTTGCATGGGTGATAAACATTGAACACACCTTGTGAATTCAAACCCATCGTATAAGCTGGTACAGTAAAAATTAAGGTAAATATCACCTTGAGCTAGTATGTTAGCATGGGAGAAGAAAAACTATTAAAAGGAGGGGAGTGTTGAAGTTGAACTAAGCAAATGAGGACAGAGAAAAGCAAAGTAATAGGATATAAAATAAAAGAAATAGTTGAGGAAAATATAAATCAATTAGATAATATTAAATAAAAACACATGATAGCCAAATTCCAGTGTATTATACTCTTCATATGTATGGAATACATATTAGCTTTTATCTGTACTTAATAAACCAGTGGCATCTTATCTCTAGAATTGGTTTGTTAACAGAATCAAGGCTTGTTCTTTACCATCATTCTTACACCTATTTAAGTTTTGGCATTAACAATTCAACCAGATTAACAACATCTGATATGAAACTGCAAAGATTACAGAAAGGATGCCAAGAAAAATGTGGTCTCCAAACTGTATATCTTCCAAACTTACAGACAAGATATGGCACTAGATGCTAAAAATGAGGGGAAACAGCCAGAAACTTTTCATGTAGATAGTAAGATAATAAAAGGATATGACTATTGTGTTCTCCACAACGACTGCATGTTCCATCTTAACCTTAATTCCATGTAAGGGTGGTTGACTGCATATCTCCTTATAATGAATAAAACCCCATTATCAGGAGGCAGCAATCACTCCTTAAGGAGTAGTCTGTCTTACTTCAGTAATCTTGTTTTCAATCCTTTGAATTTGTAGGAATCTGTTATAGTGTCTCTGAAGCAATCCCACTGAAAGAAGTGCCATTTCTTGGCCACAACTCAAAGAGAGAGTTCATAAAGGGTACTTTGCAATAATGTAGTTTCTGCAGAGCAAATTCCTAGAAATATCCATATCTGCCGTTTAGCAATAGCAACAGTGCATGCCACTCAATGCTCACGAAAGGAAGGAAAGCTGCACAGAGATCTGGTCTAAGAACATTCCCTTCTCTTTGATGGGGAGACTTGGAGATTTGTTTTATTTATGTAGAGGAATTTTAGAGGCATTCAGTTACCACAGAAAAATCCCCAGCTGCTTCCTCACAGAGAAGAATTCTCTCTGTATGTTCTTCCTGATAGTCGGGATACAATGTTCTCCTGCATATTCTTCCTATGCCGTGCCTTTATTGCTGTGATGGAGTGTAGCTGCAGAAGACTGCAACTTTACTGGAATACTGAGAAGATAACAAGCCTTTATTTGTATGACTGTGTCATTCTGATTGTAGATATGTGTTGTTGGCTTAATATTCTCTCCAGTTAAATACTGCCCCACTTTTAATTTTAATACAAAAAAACTTATCTTAAAATTACTAAGTTGGATATCTAAAACACTTGCTACATTGAGTTTTGATATTTATTCCTAGGATCATCATATCCTTTACCCTGACAAATTATCCACATATTACTAAAGATACTTTTTTTTACTTTTTTTATTGGATATTTTATTTACATTTCAGATGTAATCCCCTTTATATTAAGCTCCTCATCAGTCCTTACCTTTCTGAAAACAATGTTCCTAACTGGACCATTTTCTTCCACGTTGTCATTAGTATCATTCTTTTGTACAGTTTCTACCAACATAAAAAGTAATTTTATTCATACTCTGTTTCAAAATGTGAATCAAACTCTTTCCTTTTGTTATTTATGCACTAGCTTTCGGGTTCTACATTGAAGCTTTCTAAAAAATTAGTTTATGTGCTGTTACAGGTCTTGCAAACTTTCTGCCTTTATCTTCTAACATTCAGCCTGAGAACTACATATCTAGGAATCCACTTTTTGTTTTACCTACATACCTAAAAAATACCCACACATGCACACATGCACACATGCGCACATACACACACATGTGCAGAGCACATAACCATACACCAATTCCATCCATGTTATTCCATATCTGCACACATCTTACCATTCATTAGCTCCTTAAGACTGTATCTGGTATATCCAGTTTTTAAAAAAAAACTTTTTTGTCCCAGTGACTACAGGTATACATCCTTTATAGTCAATAATTACATAATTCTGAAAATGTTATTATTGAGACACTGATATCTCCATTACTGCAATGCTACTCATGTCTCTCTTTTAAATGGTTAAAAGAAATCTAACTGTCATAACATGAAGTCACTGCTTGGCCTACTTTCTACATTTATCTTGACCTCATTTCATCCAGCTATACCTACTTTGTTATCATTATCTTCTATCTAACATTGAGTGATAAGTGAACCCAGCTGAAGAAAAATCCAGCTTTAAAAACAAGAATCTACAACCCAATACTCATATTTTGAGAGATAAAATTATGACTTAATTCATGAGCTTGATTACATTTGGACACTAAAAGAAAGTCTAATTTTTGCCTTTCAAATTTCAAAAATTAGAAATATTTATGAGGATTTGATTGTTTTTATATGACACAATTACATTAATTTTGAACTAAAGCACTCACGGTGTTGACCTGTGCTATATTTTTAGGCCTTTATTACTATTAAAGCCTGATTTAAGCTTCTTTGTTCTGATTACACTAGTGCATTACACAAATGATCAGTATACACTAGACATTGTGTTAAATGTGTTATACTGTCTCATGTCTTATACATTCCCTTACTCTTTGTTAAAGGAAATTCTTAACTATTTTATAACATCTTACCTAAGAAAATTAATAGATTCTTCTTTTCATTTTTATTTTTTCAAGGTTACACACTATAGTTTACTTTAAAAACGTAGAACTTACACTGTAATTTAAAGTCTAACCTTAATTTTATTCCTTGTTTTAAAAGCAGGATGTTAACTAATTATTTGTAACACTAATTTTCTCTTGATCCTTATTATATCTGTTGGGTTGAGTGTGTGTTTGTGAGGAATCTATTTACATTTTAAAAATATTTAACAGTCAAACTTGGTGTAAAATTTGAATGCATTAAAATAAATTAGAGAGATATAGATATAATGAATATGTTTATTGGAACTGAGAACTGAGGTCTAAGGAATATCTGATCAATGTTCCATAGCCCATACCTATACTCCTTGAATGTGGGAGGTGGAGACAATAGGGTAGCATATACAGGGTCAGTTTGGACTATATAGAAAGATCCTGTATCTAAAAGACAAACAAGCTACCACAAAATAATAGAGTAAAATAATTGTTTTATACTGCAATTTAAATTTTTTAATTTAAATAATTTATTTGACATATAGATTCAGTACTTGGACATATTTAGGATCCATTGTGTGGTGTTTCAACAGATGCATATAATGCAGAGTGTTGAACTCAGGACATCTAATCCATCTACTCTGACACTTCTTATTTTCTGATGCTGAAAACATTCTAAATCACTCCTTTCAGCTTTTTGGAATGCATATTACTTTATCATTATCTATAACCATGCTGTTTGTTGTTCAGCCTTACTCCATCAACCTGCAATTTAGAATCTGTCTTAGTTTTTTTTTTTTCTGTTGCTATGAGAACAGAAACCATGAATGGAAATACTTAAGGAGAAACAAGTGCATTTTGTGTCATAGTTCACGGTTATATTCCACCATTTAGATTTATTTAGGAGAAATAGAGGTTGCAGCAACAGGAGCTCTGCCTGGCTAGTCATATCACAACTTCTGATCCATAGGAAAAACCAGCAACAAATGCATGCTAGTATTCAGTTCATATTCTGTATTTTATATAGTCCAGTATACTAAGTCCAGAAAATAGTCTTGCCTGCAGTGGGAGGGTCTTTCAATCTCAGTTAAAACATAATCCAGATAATCCCCCACAAACATGATTAGCAGGTCCATCTCCCTGATGATCATACACTGTTAAGTTGATAAATGACAGGAAGCCTCAAGAGCAACATATTAATCCAGTTGCCCACAATTTTCCCTCTTCCAGCATTCTAGAGACTCTGGAAATCACCATGCTACTTTCAACTTCTACAAGAGTGACACTTGTGACTCTTTCTCATATTAGGGAAATCACTTGAAACTTATACCTCTCTTATTTAACAAAACACCTGTAATTGTGATGATATTATTTCAGAGAACGGAATTTCATTTGTATTGCTGAATAATGTGACACATTATTCCTATACATTTTCTTTATCTATTCATCAGGTCATTCACATCTAGTATTTTTCCCATTTCTTGGTTATTCTACACAGGTTTGAAGTCATCATAGGAGCACTAATATGATTGCAATGAACAAATTTTGTTTTCTATGAACATATTTTCATGAGTTGAATTGCTGGACCATATGACAAATGTTTATATTATTATTTATTATTATTATTATTATTATTATTATTATTATTATTATTATATTATTTCTAAGGGACTGTCATATTGTTTTCCCTAGTGGCTACATTTTTTCCATTAATTAATTTATTTATTCACTTTACATCTTAATCACAGCCCTCTCTCCCATCAGTGGCCCCCTTATATGCCCTCTCCCCTGACCCCTTTCCTTTACCTCTAAGGTGAAAGTTTCCTATGGGTTTCAACCTACCTTGGGACCTAAAGCCACTGCAAGACTATATCCTCACTCATTGAGGACAGAAAATGTAGCCCAGTTATGGGAACAGAATCCACAAGTAGGCAAGAGATTGCACAGCTATCTTAATTTACCTTCTCACCAATGGTGTATAGGAGTTATATACATTCTCACAAGAAATCCTTAATTTAGTCATTTGATTGAAAGGCATTTAACAGAGGTGGGATGGTATAGATCATTGTGTTATAATAGCATCTTTCTGATACTTACTAATGTGGCCTGTTTGCCCTTCTAATTCTGTCCACTTACATGCCTTCATTTGCAAAATGTTTTGACTTCTTGTCCTGCAACTTCACATGTCATAAAAGTTCTCCATCTCCATTCTCCTACTATCTGGTAATCACTATCCTCATCTCAAATACTATGAGATCAAATCCTGTAGATTATTTATGTCCTGGAGATAAATCTTTTCTGTGTTCTATATTTTGCCTATGTTGTTTAAGTACTCATATATTCTTAAAATTAACTGTTGTTAGTTGTGTAACATACAAACCTATCAGTCCACAATTTAGGATTTGTTGTAAGATTACTCTGTGGATTCCAACCCCCACCCATTTTTTTCCTTTTACTCTGCATAGAGCTTTTGGGTTGAAATGACTTGAGTTGTCAGTTTCTCATCTTCAAGTTAGTGTTCATTTCATATTTCTCATGTTTGCACATGTTCAACTCCAATAATTTTTCAAGGTTTTTTGAATATTGTGTTTCTGTTTGCTTTTTCTATGTTCTTCTAGAAAAGTGGAGATAAATTTATAATTTTGATACAAACATAGTTTTTCTTAAAGTCTCTCATAATATTACCATAATTGTATATAGTTGTTAAATGGTTACATTTAGTTTTAGAGTTTTTATTATATCATTAGAGTTATCAAACTTGTTCTTATACTAGCTCAAAATGTTTCCCTGCAAATTTTGGGTATCATTTTTCTACTTATATGTAATTTTCCTCCTTTTGGTGACTTTTGAACTTTACTCCATATAATTTCTCTTTGTGAATAGCCTAGAAACATTGTCAAGCCAAATTTCAGTAAAGTCATGTGTATACTATTTTGCAAATCCATGTCATCATCTGACTTTGCTAGAAATACACCATAATTGTAAACACATCACTGTTTTATTAGAAGGAAGAAATATGTGTGAATGAAGGTTGCTTTGTTTCAACTTTCCCCATTTGCTAAGGACCAGCTTTCTGGTTGGAGAAGAGGTCCTGAAGAAGGAGTGTTTAGGAGCAGAAAAAAAATGACTGAAAGTCAATCATGGGTACAAGCTAACAACTCTGTGTTCTGCTGGAGCTGTATCTCCTGATAGCTGTGTGCTTGAGACAACTCTCTCTTACTAGAAAAAAAATCTAAAAGTTCCCTAGATAGCTCATTTCTTGAAGATCAAAGTCCAGTCTTACTTATATATCAATTCAGTCTTTGCCCCAGGTTTTCTTTTGATTATCCTACTAATCAGCATTTAATGAGCTGACTCTTAGGAAAAACATCAACTACATTTTTTTTAATGTAGCAAATGAATTCAGAAATCTGTGCTTCTTATAAACACAGACAATAAGGTAGCTGAGTGGAATCTAGCGCTGACATGACCACTCCCTTAATATTTTTATCTCCTTCCTTAATATTTTTCTAATATGCTGGCTCATAATTCAGCTGCCCCTATTCTTTAATGTCCATGAAGCTCTTGATATAATTCATATAATTCACATTGAATTCTTATGTTTTGCATAGTTGAGAAATCCTGTTTATATATTTTTCAACTCCTGTTTTCAGAATTCTTTCCCACAGCCTTATCACTGATACACATTCTTGCTTCCTGGAGTCATTCTGTTCCTAATTATCTTGGAGTCATAACCTTGGCAGGGACAATATGTCCTAATGAAAGATATAAAGTAAGTTATGTATATTATTATACAACCAGGTCTTACACCTAGCAACTGTCAAAACATGTGGAGGCCTATGCACTGCTAGTTCTGCTCTAGTAGCAAGATTGTGCTGTTCTACCTCTTCTACAAGGCAGGACTTGGCACCCATTTGTACAGTTTGTTGATAATATTATTTGGTGGTTATTATGAACAGTACAGTTCATTTTCAATTTATCTCTTGTTTCTATCTCTTTAGCCAAGGTATTAGATTTCTTAGATGAGCTAAAATATCACATTTCAAAATGTGCCTTTCAGTGATACATTTTCCCTAAAATTTTTGAAACTTACATAAAGCCATATTATTATTTTTTATAAACAGGTAGTTAGCAGGTCTATCAAAATTTCATTTAACTGAAAATTAAAAACTATTTAAAAAGTAAGAAAGAAGAAAATCTAAAAAGTTTGTTCTTCTAGAAAGAAAAAGGCTCCCCAAACTTCCTAATTGTTATAATAATTGCTATATATAAGTAGCATATGTTTTTTGTTTTATATTAGTTTTAGTTTTTGTTGAGTTAAAATGCCTATCTCTTTGTAATTGTATTAAAACATTTATTCTAGAATTTGTTTTAATTACATGACATAATTTTATTTGTTTAATAATTGTGGAGTAAAAGAAAACATCTTTTCATGTTTACAGGTAGTACTTTGATTTCTTGCTTATATAGAGCTTGTATTTTTCAGGAAACATATAAAGAATCTTAAATATAATAAAACTATACCACTTGTCAGTAAAATGTGCAAAGTTTCAGGCTATGCAGCACCCCCCATTTTGAGATTAAAGAAATGACTCAAAGAAGGTGCAGCTGTCCTTTCAAAAATCAAAAATGGGGTATAGAACTAAACCGAGAATTCACAACAGAGGAAATATTGAATGGCTGAGAAACACCTAAAGAAATGTTCAAAGTTCTTAGTGATCAGGGAAATGGAAATCAAAACAACCCTGAGATTCCACCTGACACCTACTAGAATGGCTAAGAGCAAAACCTCAGGCTACAGCACATGTTGGCGAGGATGTGGAAAAGAGGAACACTCCTCTGTTGCTGGTAGGATTGCAAACTGGTACAGCCACTCTGGAACTCAATCTGGAGGTTCCTCAGAAAACTGGAAATAGATATACCTGAATACCGAGCAATACCTCTCTTGAGAATATACACAAAAAATGTCCCACAATGCCACAGGGGCAGGTGTTCTACTATGTTAAAAGCAGCCTTGTTTGTGATAGCCAGAAGCTGGAAACAACCCAGATGTTCCACGACAGAAGAATAGATACAGAAAATGTGGTTCATTTACACAATGGAATACTATACACCTATTAAGAATGAGGACATCATGAGTTGTGCAGGCGAATAGATAGAACTAGAAAATATCATCCTAAGTGAGGTAACTCAGACCCAAAAGCACATGCATGGCATGTACTCAATGATAAATGGATATTAGGCAATAAAAAAGTACAGAAAACCCAAAATACAGTCCACAGAACTCAAAAAGGTCAATAAGATGAAAGGCCCATGTGGGGATGGATGCCTTAGTCCCACTTGGGAAGGAGAAGAAAGCAATCACAAGTAGGGAGGTAGGGAGGGACCAGGGAGGGAAAGTGTATGGAGGGGCTGGAAGAGGGGAACCCTATCTGGTATTGGATGAGGGAAAAGGACTAAAGTCCTGAGGAACAGCAGAAAGAAAGTAAACAGACAACATAGGGAGGTGGGAGGTTGGGAGGAGTCTCCAGAATGCACAAGAGACCTGGGAAGTAAGAGGCTCTCAGGATTCAAAGGGAGGGACCCTAGATGAAATGATTGACAGTAGGGAGAATGAAGTTATAGAGCCAACCTCCAACAGAAAGACAGGGCATCAATTGATGAAGGGGTTGCCAGTCCACAGTCAAAATTCTGACCCATATTTGTTCTCATCTGAAAAAAACTGCAGGGATGGAAATGGAGAGAAGCCTGAGGAAAAGAAGGTTCAGTGACAAGCTCAAAGTAGGATACAGCTCAAGGGAGGTCCCAAAGCCTGACACTATTACTGAGGCTATGGAGCTCTCACATAAAGGGCCCTATTATTACTGCCCTCCAGAAGACCCAACAAGCAGCTGAAAGATTCAGATGCAGATATTGCACCCAACCAATTGACAGAAGCTGATGTTCCCTGTGGTTGAATTAGGGAAAGGCTGGAAGAAGCTGAGGAGAAGGCCAACCCCGTAGGAGAATCAGCAGTCTCAATTAACCTGAATCCCTAAGATCTCTCAAATACTGGAACATCAACATGGCAGCATACACCAGCTGATATGAGGCCCCCAACACATATACAGCAGAGGACTGCTGAGTCTAGGTTTAGTCAGAAATAATGCACCTCAAGAAACTGGAGACCCAAAGAAGTTTGGAGATCTGGTGGGGTTGGGGGTGGGGATGGGGATGTGGAACAGTCATGGGGTGGACTAGGAGGGGAATGAAATTTGGAGTTTAAAATACATAAATAAATTTAAAAATAAAACAAACTCAAAGAAAAAAATTGCATGATCATCTCATCATATGCTGAAAAAGCATTTGACAAAATACAACATCCTTTCACATTAAAAGCCTTGGAGAGATCACAAATTCAAGCTACATACATAAACATCATAAAAGCAAATATACAACACACCAATAGCCAATATCAAATTAAATGGAGAAATAAAGCAATCTCACTAAAATCAGGGTCAAGACATGGCTGTCCACTATGCCAGAATCTATTCAATATAGTACTTGAAGCTCTAGCTAGAGCAATAAGAAGACAAATATACTTCAAGAAGATATAAATTGTCAAAGAATATGCCAAGGTATCACTATTTGCAGATATGATAGTATACATAAGCGACCCTTAAAACTCTTCCAGAGAACTTCTACAACTGTAACCAACTTTAGAAAAATGGGTGAATGTAAAATTAACTCAAACAAATTAGTATTCATCCTTTATGCAAATGATCAATGACTTAAGAAAGAAAATATGAAAATAACTCCCTTCAAAATAGCTGCAAATAAAATAAAATAAAATATTTTGTGGTAACTCTAACCAAACAAGTGAGAATTCAGTATGACAAAAACTTCAGTTCTCTCAAGAAAGAAATTAAAGATGATCTCAGAAAATGGAGAGATCTCCCATGCTCATGGATTTGTAGGACTAACTATCCTACCAAAAGCAATTTACAGTTTCAATGCAATCCCTATCAAAATTTCAACACAATTCTTCAAAGACATGGAAAAAGCAATTCTCAAATGCATCTGGAATAACAAAAACGCAGGACAGCAAAAACTATTGTCTAACAATTAAAGAACTTCTGGAGGAATCACCATCCCAGACCTCAAGCTGTACTACAGAGCAATAGTGATAACAACTGCATAGTATTGGTGCAGAGACAGACAGGTTGATAAGTGGAATAGAACCGAAGACTCAGAAATAAAGCCACACACTTATAGACACTTGATCTTTGACAGAGAAGCCAAAAATATAAAATGGAAAAATGAAATCATCTTCAATAGATTGTGCTGGTCAAACTGGCAGTTGGTATGTAGAAAAATGAAAATAGATCCATACTTGTCACCTTGCACAAATCTCAAGTCCAAGTGGATGAAGGACCTCAATATAAACTCCACATCCATTGAATCTAATAGAAGGGAAAGCAGGAAAGAATCTTGAACTCATTGGCATGGGGCATTTTTCCAAAACAGAACTCCAATGGCTCAGGCTCTAAAATCATTCACTGATAAATAAGACCTCTTGAAATGAAAAACCTTCTTTAAGGCCAAGGAAATAGTCAATAGGACAAATGGACAACCTACAGTCTGGGGAAAAAAATCTTCAATAATCCCACATACTAAAGAGGCATAATATACAAAATATATAAAGAACTCAAGAAACCACCCTCCAAAAACCAAACAACCCAATCAAAAACATGGGTATAAAGCTAAACAGAGAATTAACCACAGAGGACTCTCTAATGGACAAGAAGCACTTCAAGAAATATTCAAAGTCCTTAGTTATCTGGGAAACACAAATCAAAATGACCCTGAGAATCCACCTTACAGCAATTAGGATGGCTAAGATAAAAATCTCTGGTAACAGCATGTGTTGATGAAGATGTGGAGAAAAAGGAACACTCATCTATTGCTCGTGGGATTGCAAGCTAGTAATCACTCTGGTAATCAATCTGGAGGTGCCTCAGAAAATTGGAAATAGATCTACCTGAACACCCAGCTACACCACACTTGGGCATATAGTCAAAAGATGCCCTATCATGCCACAGGTGTACTGCTCTAACATGTTCTTAGCGGCCTTATTTGTGATAGCCAGGAGTTGCAAACAACCCAGATGTTTCATAAGGGAAAAATGGATACAGAAAATGTGATTCTTTTATGGAATACTATTTAACTATTAAGAAGGAAGACGTCACAAGTTTTACTGGCAAATGAATGGAACTATGAAAAAAATCATTCTGAGATAACTCAGACCCAAAAGGACAGGAATGGAATAGACTCAAAAACAATGGATATTAGTCCAAAAACATACAGAATACCCAGGATACAATCCACAGAACTCAAGAAGGCTAACAAGTCGAAGAGCCCAAGTGAGGATGCTTCAATCCCACTTGGATGGAGAAAACAGCAATCATGAGGGAGAGATCTGAGTGGAGAGGAGAAAGAAAAACATGATCAGGTATTTGTTGGAGACAGGAGTGAAGCTCTGTGGGTCAGCAGAATGATTGGCAATATGCAACCTCAGGAGGTGGGAGGTAGGGTCACCTTCTAGAATGTACCAGAGACCTGGTAGTTGAGAAACTCACAGGACTCAAAGGAAGTTACCTTAGAAGGAATGCCTGACAGTATCAAGAGGGAACTTGAAGAGTAGACTTCTAGTAGAAAGACAGGGCATCAAGTGGAAGGTTGGAATTGCCATCCCACAGTCAAAAATTCTTACCCAGAATTGTCATTTAAGCTCCCAGTATTTTTTCAGTTTATATCTTTAAATGACATGATGAACTTAGAGATAATCTTTATTCCTATGTTTTTCATTGTCTTTTTCAACTGATGCTGTTATACATTTGTATACTACTTATGAAAATATGACTTTAAGAAAGGACACATAATCAGTTACCAAAAAAATGCATAGTGGAAAGACATAAAAATTATATATGAGATAGCTGTGACATTTTTTGAACTCTAGGATTTTGTCAAGGAAATCTGAATATTACAACATATATTACAAGAAATATAGCTATCTTTTACTCTTCTCTCTCACACAAATAAATAAATAAATACATAAATAAATACTTTTGAAGTAAGGTGCATATTATATTTAGATGCTTTACTTTTAAAAACTATAATTTTTTTAAAAAAAAATATGACTTGCTCACCTAAAGTATAAAGGAACACTGTTGGTGTATTCACAGTATTTAATATAATACACAATAGTACATATCAATTATCTACACATATCACACAAAACTGATTATCATTGAAACTATTATGATGAGAAAACAAACATATGCAACAAGAGAATAGCAAGTCTGGTAAGATGGTTCAGCAGAAAAAAAGTGCTTTTATGACCCAACTTACTGATCTGTTTCTATTCCTGGGATGCATATTGTAGACATACAATAGCATAGATATATTTACAAGTACATTGATGGAAGGGAGCCAAACACAAAGATGACATGAAATATGATTCTATTTATAATATATTTAAGAATCTGAGCAACAAATCTGCATCATAGAGACAGGATACTTGTGTGTCAACAGGGGATTAAGATGTACTGGAAGTGTTTTATTTGTAGGATAGCAATCCTAATCACTTTACTTGATGCTCTCTCTTTCTACTGGAGATGGACTCTACAAGTTCGCTCTCTACACTGTTGGTCATTACATCTAAGGTCCCTCCCTTTGAGTCCTGAGAGTATCTCACCTCCCAGGTCTCTTGTACATTCTAGAGGGTTCCCCAGTCTTTCACCTCGACTCTAATGTTGTATATTTTCATTTTTTCTGCTGGCACTCAAGGCTACTCTACTGCCCCCTCCCAAATACCTGATAATGTTCTCTTTTTCTCCTCCCCTTCCCCTCTCCTGCCCAAGGCTGGTCTGGCCTCAGAGAGTAGTTGTTCTTTACCCTCAAGAGGAAGTGGGGAGGCCTAGCAGGGGGCTAAGGGTGGGTGTAGAGAAATACTCTTGGAGACAAGGCAAACGAGGAATGTGATGTGGAAATGTGAGAGGGCAGACCAGGAGGGTGTAACAACTAGACTGTAAAATGTAAAGGTAATAAAAAAAAAAATGAGTTAAAAAAGAGGTATTGGAAGAAACACAATGGAACTTCCTGAAAGGATTAACATATTAGATTTTAAGTAAAGTTTTTATTCCAGGTATGGATATATATATGTCAGTATTGTATGTGTGTGTAAGTATCGTCATCAAATTATACCCTACAATCTATGTATAATATTTTATATTAAGTTTTACCTTTAAAGCTAATATAATTAATAAAAGATGTATATTATACAAGTTAGGTATTATAGTTGATTATTTGAAAAGATTTTGTCTTCATTCCCACCTAAGATTGATGAGGTTACTATACCATTTCCCATGAAAATTACCTAGCAACCATAATACAAAATTTTGATTATGAAAATTAAACACCCTCTCTTCAGTGCAAAGCTAACATACTGAACACATAGATACTGCTATCCATACCAAACACAAAAACAAACAAAAACAAAAAACAACAACAACAAAAAAAAACCCACCAACCAAAGAGTATACAGGGAAGGACCCATAGCTCCAGCCACATATGTAGCAGAGAATGGCCTTGTTGGGCATCAGTGGAAGGACAAGCCCTTGTTCCTGTGAAGACTCAATGCCCCAGTGTAGGAGAATGCCAGGGCAGGGAGTCAGGAGTGGGTGGGTAGGTGGAGAACACGCTCATAGAAGCAGGGGGAGGAAGGATGAGATAAGGGTTTTCAGGAGAGAAACTGAGAAAGGGGACAGTATTTGAAATGTAAATAAATAAAATATACAATTAAAAAATCTGATCAAATCTAAGTCCTTCATCTGACCATCACCTGTGCTACTGCCTTCCCTATCTGGTCCTTTAATCCATCTGGGAGAGAGAAAGCACAAAAGAACTGACAGTGCTAAGGCACCAAAAAGGGCAACTCTTCACTGAACAAAAGTAGAAAAGAAGGAAATGACATGTTCTGTGGCCTCATTTGAGTTGCTTTCTTTAAGAGTTGGCATTTGGATAAAAATGTTTTATACATTTATGTGTATAAACTCAACTCAAAATTTTCTGCTTTAAATTTTTAAAATGGTCAAAGTTTGCTTGGGTAATCGCCATTGTTTTTGGTTTTTTTTTTGTTTTTTGTTTTTTTTCCCCTTTAGGAACAAAACTGAGTGAATTTTATCTGTCATGTTGGAGATTCTTGTTAGAATTTGTGTTACATGATAATTTATGACAGAACTCTCCCTCCTTTTCCAACTTGTTTCTCTATAGATTTACAGTTCCTGGGAGAGAGTTACCATAGGATACACTTGCTGGCTCTTCTTAATTATTCATCAATGATGTATACAATTCCTCTGTTGAAAAAACAGTTTTAGAAAGACTAATGGCTAATGATTTATTGCAGAAAGAAAAGACTGTGGCACTGAGTGTTGGAGAACTCTGTTACAAAATAGTAATTATTCTTCTCTCAGAGCACATTGCAAAACTATTTTATTTACATCACAAAAATAAACTGATTATTATGAAAAGCACTGGCTATTGTCAAAGCACAATCACATATCTAAAATTGCAGAGGATTAAAGGATTTATGATCTATATTTTGATCATTATTATTGTTTTAATACTATTATTTGTAGAAAGAATTATTTCTCTGCATGCCATAAAATGACAGAACATATTTTAATAATCCAGATAACTTCCTTCATGAGAAAATTGCATTTTATTTTAACCTTAAGATATTCAAGGATTTTAACAATCTTTAAAGGTATGTATTTTTTAATGTAGTTTATTAAGACACATTTTAAAATGTAAAGATGATTAGAAAGTCATTTAAAATGTATATTATAGTTATTTTGATGTCTGGAAAAAATCACAAAAACTCAGTTTGTTTGCTCTATTGGGTTTTAACATATATTACAGAACAAGTCTTTTATAACTTTATCAATTATATTTAAATTTTTATTTGAAAAGGGAATATCAAAGTTTTTTCCTTTTTCCAAACTGTATTTCCCTTCTTCTTTTCCTCTCCTGAGTTCTTTTTTCCTTCCTCCTCATCTTGAACAGGATTCTCATGTAGCCTGGATGCACTCAAATTTTTCTTGTTTGTAGAGAAGACATTGAGCTGCTTGTGATCCTGCTGCTGCCATGTCATTTGTGGTGGACATGCCAGTATGTACCACCACACCCAGTTTATAAAGTTCTGGTGATCAAATCCAGGACTCAATGTGCACTAGAAAAATCTGTCGACTGAACTATATTCTCATCACTAGCTTCACTTCTTAAAGTCATTTATGGTTCTATAAGACAACACCAATTCAGTTTCTTCCGACTTTAATTTGTATTCATGAAGAACACTATGCACATATATTGCTCCTGAGTTCATGCTCCTGTCTCTGGGCTGCCCAGAAAGAAAGGACAGACCTGAGAAGTGATGCTTTTTCTTTCTATCAAGGTACAAAACATTATCTGATATTTAGCTGTAGTCAGTATCCTAGGGTTACTGTGGAGTGGTGCTGCCAAATTAACTCCTACCTATGAGACAACTAGCAATATAAGAACCACAACTGAGTCTGAAAATGAATAAACTTACTTCAAAAAGGAAAGTAAACAATTTGGTATAGTTATGAGAGGAGAGAATATTTATTATATGAAAATTAATAATTTCCAACAATCATGGACCCTCTTACTCAATTATTTATTTTAGTTGCCTAAATATTTACTTATCAACAAAATAAAAAATTAAAAACCTGAAAAAAATGTTATGCTCATAGAGATTGTTGAAAGCATTCAATTTGTGGGTTCACATCAAAGTCCAAGTGAAAAGTCCAAGTGAAAAATTTCCCAAGATCCTCTGAGGTGTATATGCTCTGAAAATATCTTGTAAGAAATAAATATTAGCATTCATGCTGGGATGGGTTCAGAACTGGATCAAAGACCTCAGAAGATGATAGGACTCTATGAACAGGTTTAGGACATGGTAGTCAGATGGGGTATATGTGTTTGACATTGTATGCTAGGGAAAACAATGACCCCAGCAAGCCCAGTATTGTATCTTGTTCACTGATTGGTCAGACACTGTAACAATAGGGAAAAGGGCTATACCCCTTTATAACAGTACCTGACTCTGAACTTTGGCAATGTCTCATCTTGCTCACAATACTATGTACATTGAAATTTGGAAAATTAAATTCTAGGTCTTTTCTTTGTACATAATTTTTAAACTTCTAATACTTCAAACAATTAGATAAACTTAGCATGTCTGCTAAAACATATTGATGTATTTATTCACCATTCAGTGGAAATTCTAGCTGTTCTTTTAGCTCAAATTCCTTATTAATTTTGTTTCCTTAGAAAAAATATTAAGACTCCCAAGTTAATAGAAGACTTTGAGAGCAGTCTAATTATAACCTTGGGGATTTTAATACCCTTTGTCATAAGCAAAAATAGTAAAGTGTTTAGTGAGGAGAGAGAGAGCATCAGATTGTCAACTCAGAAAGCACTTCTGCAATATCACTCTTCAAAGTCGCGTTATCAAATGGGTTTGAGGGGAATAAAAATTTTTTTCTGAGAATGTGCTTTCTTAAATAAGCAAAAGCTATTTTCAATGAAAGTCTGCTCTAAGAAGTGTTGGTTTTATCGTACTTCAAAGAGAAAATTTTATGTACCTTGCCAATTTGCATTTTGAGATACAAGACAAAAAACAGCAGCAAATTGACACACGTGAGTTTAGAGGGGAACTGCAAATAAGATGACATCTCAACTTACAGCTCTGCATGAGACAATCTCAATTTTAATTGTTTACTGTGGAATTTCAGTCTAGGTGATTTTAATTGGGGAAGTTCCAGAATGAATACTGTACTTGAAAGTTCAATTTTAGGGTATAACATATAAAATATATTTGATTTCACATAATCTTTTTTGACTCCTCATACCCATAAGTCTTAGGAGCTCATTTCTAACAAATATAGCACATATTTTCTATATAGTACATGATTGTATATGAACTTATATGTGTCTTAAAAAGCTTGTTTCATTTTTAAAACCATTGCTTGCTTTAAATATACAGTGTATATTCTACTCACAAATATACAGTGCATTCAACCAGATTCCTGGCTCATATACTTCCTGCCTTGCCTTGTTCTGTATCCCTCACAGGTGTTTCAACTCTCCTTCTCTGGAACTGTCTATTCTCCAATGTTGAATTAACTTCTTTTCTTGCTTCTGTGAGCAAATAATAACAAAAGAATGAACTATTTGGGTGGCTATAGTTTGAGAGGACAAACTCTATCAAGAATAGAAGACATGGAAAAATTCATAGCTTTCAGTTCATTATTATAGTGTCGTGCCTACAGGATGACATCACAGCTCCTCTTCCTGTATTCTACATTCTTCCCGCCCTCCCTTCACCAGTGCACCTGAAATGTTAGAGAGGACTAGATTTTAAGGGAAAGGAAGAGATCTTAGTATCTTGTTTTAAGATACTAGTTTGACATTTTGGGAAATTTTACTATTAATTTTTAAAATACATTTTAAACTAAAATATAATTACATCACTTTACCCATTCATTTTTCTTCCTCTATCCATTGCCTGACATCCTCACTCAAACTCTTGCCATATCTCACACTCTCAATAGATTATTTTTTGATTATTATATCACACACACACACACACACACACACACACATATACACACACGTATGCATGCATATGTATACACATTATGTGACTATAATCTGCCAGGTCTGCTTTTTTAGTGTTTGTGTATGTGCATGTGCGTGTATGTGTGTATGTGTGCTTGCGTGTGTTTGTATGTGTGTATGCTTTCAGGACTGAGCACATCATATTGAATACATATTAAGAGTGGCTCATCCATGTTCAGAGCTAATTTTCCCTTTCCCAGCAGTAATTAATTACCTGTACTTTTTTGTGCAGGAGCCGGACCTTGTGGAATATTTCTCTTTCCAAATTAACATGCCTACTGATATTGGTATTTTCCTAATCTTGTTTATGCAGATACTTTTTGGCAAGACTTTTTCCTAGCAGACTTCTTGGAATTCTGCCCCTTATAGTTTCCACACCCTCTCCTGAGATGTTCCCTGAGCTATAGACACAAGAGCTGTGATGGAATATATCCCCTTTGGAGAAGCTCACCAATATCCATTGATTCTCTGCCTTGTGTGCAGTTATAATGTTCTGTAATACTTTCTATTTTCTTTAAAGAGAAGCTTTATTCTCATGCTAAAGTACACTTAATAAAGAGGAATGTTTATCCTTTTAAAAGAAAATTATTGTTAACCTTACACCTCATTAATTGTTCTCTCTCTCTCTCTCTCTCTCTCTCTCTCTCTCTCTCTCTCTCTCTCTCTCTCTCTCTCTCCCTCTGTGTGTGTGTGTGTGTGTGTGTGTGTGTGTGTGTGTGTGTCTATCAACTTTAGTTCTATCATCTGATTTAGTAAGTGATACAATTTCTTAAAATTTACCTGTGGCCTAACTTTATCAACACAAATTATATAAAAACAGGACCATGAGTTTCTGAATGTGACTTTGAATTAAAATAAATCTGGTTTTCTCTTTAAATTAAATGGTAAGTGAATACTTTCAAATTCAGCCTGTGTTTTTTTTAAATCCAACTCACAGAAATTTCTCTGCCACATTATATGTCTATGTTTTGATTTTAAAGGAGTAGGATTTGAGTTTAAAAGTAAGAATTTCTATGTATAATGTTTAAATTCAAGGCATTACTAAGATTCATTTAAGAAAAATAAAATGTTGGCAAAATATGCTGATAAGACTCAGGACTTTATTGTTATATTTTTAGATTGTTGCAGAATCACATCCTTCCTTCTTTCTTGTTATTTTTCCCTCCAAACCATCCCATATAGCCTTTATTACTCCCTTTCTAATTCATGACTCATTTTTTATTAATTGTTGTTATAGATACACACGCAAATTTACACATACACAAATGCACACACACACACATACACACACAGACACACACACAGACACACACACACACACACATATATATATGTATATATATGCTAGTCTACATAGTATTACCTGCATGTATGTTTTTAGAGCTGACCTTTGATATTGTATAACTATTTTCTCAACTATTAGTGTACTATCGTTTCCTGTAGTTTATGAGTAGTGTTGAAGCATCTTTTTCTTTCTATATCCACTTTTCAATTCATGTTTAGGCAGTGATGTTGGTAAGAATTTACGGGTGTATCCTCTGTTGTTACAAGTAGACCTGGTTTTATAGCAAACTCAATGAGACTTTTGCTCTTACAATGTTCCCAATCTCCTTCCACAATATTTCCTGAGCCTTATGTGCAGGAGTTGTTTGGTTGCATTCATTGAGATTTGGTTCCAGAATTCTGAATTTAAATTATTGGCGGTCTTTGGTAATTGTCTCCTTTTGTTGCAAAGGGAGGTTTACATGATCAAGGATTATACTTATCTCTGGATATAAGGTTAAATATTTTGACTGTAATTAAAATTTATTCTTTTTTTAAAAAAATGGGGTTTATTGATTCTCCTCCCACATCTATAACTTCATTAGTAGTCCTGGGTATTTCACTAAATTTCCAGTACTAGGCATGCTTTTCTTTATTTCTAAGTCAGTTTTAAGCCCATTTACAGAACTTCTGGTTACCACCAACGTATGTGTATCCCTACAGAACTCACAGGGCTATTATTCCACATGTATAACAATACATTGTGGTTCATTGATGTCACACCTAAATTGGATTATTGATTTCTTCCTCTTTTGCAAGGATGCATGAAAATTTCTGGTACCATGAAAGTTAGTTCTCAGAGAGGATGCTTTCAGGTAAGGTTAAGCTTAGAGGCCTCTAGGCCTTCTGTCTGCATTGTATAGTGTCTTCATCAATAGTGACATACCTTCTAACTCTGAGGAATACCAGAGTAAATGCAATAGGTTGAATAGGTTGTAATATTTTCATGGTGTTTTGGACAATTCTGACTAATAACTTCAAAGAGGGCTTCTCATGTCTGGTGATAGGATTTAGTTAGGTGGTCTTAGATTCACCTAACTAAATGAAATTTCATTTAAGAGTTGTGTGAGTGTGCGTGTGTGTCCCACACACAATACATGTATGTATGTAAGTACTTACATAATTTACACTTACACACATACCTTCCCACTCACATGTAGACTCACCTGTATTATATATTTAAACACACACTATTTTAAAATCATTAAATTATAATTACTCCCTGTAAAACTGATTAACACCCACCTTTATTTTCTTTCATCTTACTATTCACAGCTAATATAGTTGATCAATTTTCTGTAACACCAAGTTTATGGGAAAAGCTAGAACATTTCTGAATGTTGTTGTGGCTGTGGTCCAAGAAACTCCACATGGTCTTGTGTGCATCTCTGTATTTTCAAAGATTGTATTATGTTGGTGTCAGAGAAAGAGAAAACCGCCTTACATTATCGCACTTAACCTTGTAAAGAAATATGAATTTATGAAACTATGTCCGAGAGGAGATGCTAGATCTCATAACTGAAATGTCAAACTAGGAATACATTCTTTTCATTAAACCATACCTTGTCCTTCAAACAAAAATTCTATGAGCTTTTGAAAGTATTTAAACCAACAATTAAGAGTCCTGAGTATATTTTGTTGTGAATATGGAAAACAGGAAGAAATCATCTTAAATCATCTCATAACTGAGATGTCATTAGACATGCATATCCTATAATAGAAAACATTTAGCTAACACAATATGTGAGCCATTATGGCAACTTTAATATCTATGGTATCTTCTTTATAAGTGATTTCATTAAATTTTCCTCTGTCTTTTATTTCTCAGAGTTGTGAGCATCAGATGAGATACTATATTTAATGTACTTTCAAAATGCTAAAGGACTGTTATGTGTTTTATAGATAAAATTTTTGGAGTCCCACTTAAAGCCTATAGTTCAAGTATGATAATGGCTCCTTCAATTTTATTATCTCAGCTACAAATGTTCCTTGTTTAAATATTTAAAATATAGAAATAGTCTGTACTCCCAAAACATATATAAATTTTCTTGATTTATTAATTTTATATTGAGATTTATATAATTTATAATGGTTTACATGTAGTAAAAGAACTTTTTTTTCTATCAGTTTTAAAACAAGACAATAGTAACATATTTAGAAACAATGAGCACCAGCAACTCTAGCTTCTCTTAGTACTAGTCCAGCACAAGAAGTTCGGCCACATTGGAAACTTGGCTTGTGACTATGTGAGAAGAAGGAGGAATTGAGGGAGCAAATTTAAAATTTGTCACAAAGAGGTCTCTAGTTCCTTTTGTGTTTCAATTAAAACAAACGATCAAGGAGAGGAAGGGGGAAGGGAGAGAAAGAGGAAAGGAGGAAGGGAGATAGAAGGAAATGGAGAGAGAGAGAGGGAGGGGGAAATTGAGAGGGAGAGGGAGAAAGAGAGAAAGAGGGGAAGAGAGGGAGAAAAGGAGAAAGGGAAAGAAGGAGAGATGGAAAGAGGCAGAGAGGGAGAGAAAGAGAGAGAAAGAGATTTTGTCATTGGAAAGTGGTAAGGTCAGTACAAAGGCTCAACAATGATCTCACATAGAGTAGATAGTGATTAGGCACTGAATGAAACAATTAAGAAGCCCAAACAAGCAGATTCAGATTCCCATGCAGAAGAATAAACTGAAATGAACTGACTGACTGTATACAGAGGTCAAAACAAACAGACAAAATATATGTGAATTTTTACCTTGAGCTACTGCACAAATGGTGCTGTGTTTTACCAGCACCGAGGTGAAGCCTAATTAAAGGAGTAAAGAACAATTATTTGTTTTACATTGTTAAATTCTGAAGCATATTTTCTGAGCAATTTGTGGGACCTAGCAGTAGTAAATTTAGAAAGCTGTACTACATGCAGTGTTTTCTTAGCTTGACTCTTTGAATAAAATTAAAAAGCTACTAACCTACTGAGGACAGAAGGAATCACACTTGTGAGTACAGTCCTCAGGAGTGAGACATCACTGACACTAAATCCAAGATGTTGAAAGAGCTTGATGTGGCTTTAGAAGAGAGTCTGCTTTGTGTCCAGTGAACCCATGGATGGAAACGCTGCTGACATTTTTGTCTCCAGTACAGTAACTTTCCATGAGAACTTGTTTTTCCTTTTTGCCAGAAAGAAGACTGTGGCTCTGGAGCCAAATGTGCAGCCTTTGTTATGAAAAACAGACCAGAAGACTCTTGGCCAATGTAAAGCTCTCCAGTCTGAAGAACTGATGGCCACAGTGCCATAGTGACCATGCTAGTATAATGTCAGATCTAGAAGCCGTTTCCTATGAAAGCCAAGCAAAGTTCTCCATTCGCAACAGCATCTGTCCTTGCAGTTAACAAGCTGTATGATATACAAGTCAGAAGTCAGGATGCCAGGCTGCCCTAGTCTGGAACAGATTCACTATAGGTTTAATTTTATCCAGTGTTGGATCAGTATTACAAGAGACATAAATTCCATTCTACACATCTTTATCATCTCATCTCATCAAGATATGAGTTTAAATTGAGTATCATGGAATTTTAAAGAGCAGTAGGAGCAGACTTGCATACCCTGCAGTTCATTTAAAATGTGTTGAATTTCATGTTCAAAGACAGTCTGAAGTCCTCTGAGTAACATATTGGAAAATAGGTGGAAGCCATAAAACAGAAGAGCAGATTGCCATCTTCTATCCAAGTTTAAAAGAAGTAAGTTTGATGTAATATTTAAACTGAAAGGAAGCATGTGTGTGTGGAGAGAGAGAGAGAGAGAGAGAGAGAGAGAGAGAGAGAGAGAGAGAGAGAGAGAATTTTATGCCTAAGGAGGTAAATAAGTAGGTGAGTAATTTAATCATGTTTTTCTTACTAATTTATTAAATTCTGTAATCTGTGTGAGTAACACTTTTGAGGGTTATGACCAAATTCTTGCAAAGAAACTAATTAAGAGAGGAAGGGATTATTGTGACTTACAGTTTGAGAAAATACAGTTCATTTTAACAGGGAAGGCATGGCAAAGGAAGTGGACTCATGTGGTAGGCACACTGCATCTCCAATCAGGAAGCAGAAAAGAAAAGGCAAATGATGGTACTGAGATCAATTTCTCTCTTAGTTTCCTTCTTTCTTTCCTTCCTTTCTTTCTTTTCTTTCTTTCTTTCTTTCTTTCTTTCTTTCTTTCTTTCTTTCTTTCTTTCTCTCGTTCCTTCCTTCCTTTCTCTCTTTCTTTGTTATACCTATGTGTATATATTGGTTGTGTTAATTCTTGTTCTGTTGCTAATGTGTGTCTGAGGGCATGTACATGTGTGTGTTGGAGGCTGTGCATTAGACAGAGTTAATTTTCAGTAACTATCCAGTTTGGTTTTCAAGAAATGGTATTTCACTGAGACCTAGGACTCAGTTTGGGGAGGCTGTGTACTGAGCCCTTCATCGGTGCCAGAAAATTACTGGGATTACAAATGTGTTGCCCATAACTAACTTTTCTGGACATGCTATGGATTGCACTCAAAAGATGTGACTATGAATATGGCCAAGGACATAACCTTTTTATTTAATGGCTTGAATTTTTATGAAGATTGTGTGTGCATCAATGCTCTTTAGTTTCTCTCCTCTAGAAAATACTCAGAGACATAAAACTGTGTTGATAATTTTTAAACACTCACATGTTTAGCAACTAGCACAATGGAAGAGGTGGAAGTTGTAAGTTACCTTTGTGGTAACTAAGAAGGTAAATGATGATAGGCTTAAAAGGAAGGTCACCACGTTACCTACAGAAAATTAACCACCAAAAATGTGTGCAAAAATGTGTGTGTGTGTGTGTGTGTGTGTGTGTGTGTGTGTTTACAAGATTCCAAAACTTCTGTTTAAGTACCTGCTTTATATACTACAAAGCATATTTATGTTTTTATTTTAACTGTATCTTGTCCTTTAATGCCTTTTTAACCAAGTCATTGTGAAGACAGTCAAACTAATGAAGACAACCACTGACCATAACATTCATATTTTAATATAAACTACTTTAAGAAGGAATACTTTGTATTTGTTTCCACTTTTTCTAAATAGACACTCATATAAATTTGTATTTGTACTGCAAGTACTTAAACATCCTTTTCTAATTTCAGATATCATTTTATTTTGATTGAAGTGGAGAAAAAAAACTTCTGTATGAAGTAGGTAGGAACACATAATATGCTTCTGTGTTTTAACTTAGGATACTATTAATGTTGCTATACATATTAATTTTGGTGTGTGTTTAGAAAGGTTAATTTTGTGTTCAACTAGCCATATCCTTTTCATAGGTAATGAAACATATGTGTAAGCTCTCTAACTCAGAGGTTGTGATCTGTTGCCAATGGAATAGGAATTAAAATTATCATCAGCTGAGGTTGTATGTACTAACTCAGTTTGATTAGCACCATGCTCAAATCAACTCATGCAATCAGGCAGAAGGACGAACAGTAATTAAAGTATAATTGCTTTACAAAACCAACTAGATTTCTGACTTTTATTTTATGAAAATGGTGCATTTTTTTTCTTAAGCTGAATTATAAGAATCTGTGTTATTTAATAATTTAATACTATAAGTTCATTAATCAGTTCTATTTACATGTAGGTAATATACAAGTAAAAATAATTAAAGGAAAAATAAGTAGAAAATGTTGGATTAAGCAGATTTCATGGGGCTCTTGGCAGCTTGGAAATAACAGAGTCATGAGATGAGTCCTGCATGAGATATCCACTATCTATACTGTGGTATCAGAAGTTGCTAAAGTTTTAAGTGTGTGTGTGTGTGTGTGTCTGTGTGTCTGTGTGTCTGTGTGTGTGTGTGTATGTGTGCTCATGCTCACATATGCATGAGCACACGTGTGTGTTTTGTTAACAGATATTTTAAAATATATTTTAATATTGTAATAAAATTCTATCCATACATAGCATAATTTGCTAAGAATGTAAATTATATTAAATATTCTATCTGCAATAATAACAGGGATTAGCTTTATCTTATAATGTATACTTTTGGAAATTGTTCTTTGGTCAATGTTATTAAACTATCTTATGATGGCACAGGCAATTCCTTGAAAATTAATATGCCTGTATCTAAACTTAATTGTCCATAAATGTAAAATACTCAATGAAGAAAACTAAGAATTCTCATCCAAAATATAAACAAATATACGTGAATTTGAATAATGGCTTAAATTTCAGAAAATCTCCATATACTTAGTTTTAGTTTCACATTACTTTTCTTCTAAGTAAAGTATATCCACTGCACTTTGTGGCAGAGCACCAATATTCTGTCAAAAATTTTGGCATAGTTGTAAGTATACAATCTGTATAGAGTTGGCATGAAGAAAATATTGGGTTTGGAAAGTCTTTGACTGGGCATTAAAAATCTTTGGAAACAACACCGTTCTGTCCTTGCCCGCATTTATTGATAGAAAATACTACTCCAAGAGCCTAATTTTCATTTTATAAAGAATCGTCTTTCCTCTAAAATCAAATATTTTATTCTATTCTAGGAAAGCTTGTCTGAGCCAGATTTGATTTTCCAAAACATGCCTTACAGTGGAGCATACCTTGGATACAAATGTGAACTAATTTCTATACAATTATTTAAACAGGTTCAAATGATATTAGATTGGCAGTTCTTATTGTTATGATTTTACAGTGCCCAGTGACTTGTCTTTGTTTCATAACTTGCCTCACAACATACTCTTTAGTCATATTGATGGATGTATACAATACCATTAGTATTGAATTTGTGCTGTTTTCACTCATATTTTTCTGTAAATTTTGATTTACAAATAAATCCACATATTTAAAGTATATAAGATGATGGTATACTGTGTACTATAAAATGATTAGCACCATAATATTAAAAATGCTAGCACATATTGATTTTTATGTGAAGAGACATGATAAGAACACATGAAAGATAATGTTGCAAATTTCAAGTATGCAATATACTATTGCTGAGTTACAACTCTCTGCATCAAGATTTAGAGAAATTATTTATCCCCTGAGTAAAAATTGGTTGTCTTTGACTAATACATCACCTTTATCCTGTACTCCTAACTCTTATTATCACAAGTTACACCGTATATCTATGAGAGTTTTAGTTCCAGTTACACACAGGTTTAGAACAAATTATATTAAGGCTTTTGGCATTTACTAGTATTATGTGCTTGAAATCAGAGTTCACCTAGAATATATGCCTTTATATTTTTAAAAAAATGTCAAAATAAGTAGATGTTTCCATCATTTTAATTATATTTTAACCCAGTTCCCATCTATATAGTTGCACAAGCCCAAATATGATTCTATTTAGAATTCTGTTTATTTTGTCCTATGCTTTGTCTGTCAGTTATACCAATAGTACTTCTGACAGAGGTACCTGAAATAGTTAGCTTTTTTATTTCTGAGTCTTCTCACCTTAATTTTAATGTCCTGTTGACATTTCTATGAGATTGTTGCAAAGCCTTTGAGGTGGAACTTCAGCTATGATACTGCCATACTATCCCTTGCCAAAGCAATCTGTATTTCTGTTTCTGTACATCTGTGTGTGTGTGTGTGTGTGTGTGTGTGTGTGTGTGTGTGTAGATGGGATACTTTACATTTTATTGTCAAGGTTAATTGCAAAATATACAAATCAGACAGATCTTAACAACTGTGAGATTTGACTTTAATGATTCATCCTTCTCCAAGGCCATGGGCATACAAGTTTCATGTCACCAATGGACAAAATCACTGGTAAATCTAAGGTTATCTCTTTGATTAGTATTTTGTGAAAACCCATACTTCTTTCTCATATTGATTGTACTCATCAGAAAATAAAAACTGTACCATAAAACATCATGTCATTACACAGTCAACACTATGGCTAGTGTCAGGACACACAGAATATTGTTGGCAGAACTTATCTGGATACCTTTGAGCTTCATATGTTTGGCTGTATATGTCTCTCCCAAGATTTAAGAAATAACTTTCACTATATGTATAATGTTTTTCTTCATTTTAAATTGTCTTCATTATTCATTAGGATTCTATGATGCAAATAATTGCTGTTGATTGTTGGTGTCCTATAAATTCTGTAGGCTTTCCTTCTTTTTGATGTTTTCCTTGTATTCATTGTTTGGATGGTTGATAGCTAACTACCATTGAGCTCTGAGATGTGTTTGCCTAGTAAATTAGTTGCTGGTAACTTTCACTGATTTTTTTAAAGTAAATTTTGCCACTGAATACATTAGCTACCTTTTCTTTCTTTGTTTGTTTGTTACTTATGTCAACTGTCTCTTTGGTAAACTACTGCTTTTATCCTTGTATTTTTCCTAATTATGTTAAACTGTTTGTGTTTTCTTGTAGCACAGAGTTTCTATCAAATAATTATGTTTAATACTCTGTCAAGCAGGTTGATTCTCTACACCTTGTTGGGTTTGAACACAGAGGTTTTTTTTGATATTTGAATACTTTGTGAACTTTTGAGTTCTTTTCATGGTCTGATAAACATAGACCAGATTAGTTTGATGGATCTAAATTACAAGATGGCAAAGGAAGAATGTGAAGTGATTTCAAATTTGGAAAGGCAGATGCCAATAATGTTAGCATGAGCATGACCCTTGGTGACAGGAGCTAAAAGGTGCATAGTGATCTTTGGCAAACTTTTGTTCAGTGGCACTAGATAGTCCTTTGTGACAGTAAGAACTGTGACTTTAAGCATGTCTATACATATCCACAGAGCTTTGTTTCATGAAGTATCCTTGGTCAGATAAATTCTGTGTATATGTATTATTGCATAAGTCAAAGTTTGAGTGTACACATGTATTACTATATTGGCCAGCTTCACATGTGCAATCAGTGGTTGGAACTTAGAAGCCAGGGATTTTTTTTTTTGTTATTGTTGCATACATTTGGCTATGAGAAGAAACATTAAGATTGATGAAAATTTAGTTTTGGGACTTGTAGTGCATCATATAATTTGAATAATATCTATGAGTGAATGTGGAGATTATTTAAAGAAAGGTAAGCTTAGTTAAAATACTATTCACTAGATCTCTATTAATTTACCATGTTCAATTTTCCCCTAACTCTATTCTGACAATTGTCTTTAACTCTAGCCACAGAAATCTAACACTATATTTTAGATTCCATGTGCAACTCCATGAAAACACACACACACACAGAGAGAGAGAGAGAGAGAGAGAGAGAGAGAGAGAGAGAGAGAGAGAACTAAAATATAAACCTTTTAAAAAAACATCTTCAAGAAGGAAGGGAAGAAACAACAGCTGTCAGTTCACCTCAAAATGTATTTCCTATTTTCACTTCCTCTTTTCAAAATTGCATCTACTCTGTTTCCCATAATTTCAACAGCTGTGTAGTATTTTCTAAAATATCTGATTATGAGCTATGTCTAGCTTTCTCTATGTGACTTAGCTAGTCTTACCTGATAATGAATTTAGCAAATATTCAAAATATAATATACAAGCGACTTAAGTATTAGGGAAAAGATTAATAAATGATAGGCCTGAAAACACAGACACACACACAAACGCACACACACAGACACACACACACACACAGGTTCACGGTTTCAATGAAAATCTGCACTAAAAATCAGAAAATAACAGTCTAATTTTATGAATTATTATCATCAAAAGTTTTTTTTAACAAAACCTTACTTGGGTAAAATGTGAGATACTGTGACATGTAGTGACATAATGATTGCTCAGATTGCTCAAACTCCCACCCATAAAAAGGAGAATCATTTAATCACAGAACTTTGACAATTGTTTAAGAATTAATTATTAGAAAGACATAACATATTCTTCTTTTTAACAATATTCGAAAATTTGCATAAGTAAATGAAAATTCAAAGAACTGATGTAATAGCACAAGTAAAGATGACATTCCATATTTTATACATGAAAAATTAAAATTCCATTGCCTTCATTTCTACAAAGCTAAGGGTTAAGTGAAGAAAATCAAATCAACTGAGCCACAAGTTTTCACTAAAGAAATACTATGCATTTATGAATTTAAGAATTATGGAATTCTTTCCATAAAATATGATAAAATATGATATACATATTTCACCAATTCAAATATTACATAAGCTTTCCATGGATCAAATCATCATAGTATCCTATTAATAGCTAAATTTTGTTTTCATGTATCATCTAAAATAATGTAATATAATTTAATAAGTAAGCACATATAAGTTGCAATATAATTATAATAAAAATGATACAAAAAGAGACATAATATAACATTATTTCCTTACATAAATGCATATATATTTTTTGCTTTTTCAAAAGGAAAAAAAATTGACCACAAACTAGTATATAGTAATATATATCATGAATGCTACTAGAGAAAAATTTAAGGAACATGAACTAAATGTCTTTGGTTTACATTTTACTTTATGTATTACAAATTAAACAGATTTTACCAGATTAAAGGGATTGAATACAGTTGTCCTAATGTAGGATAACTAAGAAAGGAAAGGATAATAAACAAGAGAGGGAGAGAAATGAACAGAAAAGTGAGTTGTAAGTTAGCAAGGCATGTAGATATCCCAATGATACAAAAAGACACATAATATAACATTATTTCCTTACGTAAATGCTTATGTATTTTTTGCTTTTTCAAAAGGAAAAAATGGACCACAAACTAGTATATAATAATATATATCATGAATGCTATATCATAGGTTGAATATATGAATATATATCATAGGTATAAGATGAACAAGAATGAGTCAAAAAAGAAAACAGGAAGGGACTGTCAGAGTCTGCAAGGGAAATGGGGGCTGAGATTTTCCATAAAATTCATAGAGAGAAAAACAGTAAATACACTGGGATTGTCAAGTGGGCTTGGCAATTAGGATTTCATGAGCTCAAAATTGGAAATTGTTGAGCAAAAAGGTAAAAGAAACTCAAGATACCAGAGTTCATGCTTAATGATTCCGTCCTAAGCCCATGCTAAGAATTGTAACTATTAAACTGCTTTGCACCCCATGTTCAATGTTAACTCGCTGAAATGATAGCGCTGGAAAGCAGACAGGTTGCAAACAAACAAAATCCCAAATGATAGTTTAAATTAGTCTCTTTGCAGCAGAATTTGTTTTCTTTTTCACTTACCTTCTCAGTGGTCTGTTTTGAATCAAGAATCCCACACACAGGCTACACTAATTCTCTAGCGTCCCCGCAGTGGAAATCCTTTCAGAACTTTTAAGTCATTTTCTTATGCACTGTGTGCTTTGCTCTGAGCCCATTGTTTGAAATGTCTGTAGCTCTTCAGGCCACAGAGGAACAAATCTTTCAAAGTGGCCATGCTGGCTTAGCCCACAGAGAGGAAAGTTGACAAGAGGAGTTCAAGTACTGTGAATTTAAACAGAAAAAAAAAAATGTCTTTCTAAAGTCCCAGTTATGTTCAACTAGAATGTATCAACATCTAAAAAATGGCACTTCCCTGTTTTAAATTTGCAATCATTCCTTTCCTGCTGTTCACCCAGGGGCTCAGCCACTACCACAGTCACATTGTTCTGCTCTATAGCAAGGAAAGTAGTCATAGTGACTTCCAGGCAGCCTTTATTTCTGCATCCAGACCTACATCCAACCATGAGCAGAGTTGCTCATGAGCACAGAAAAAAGGTGAGAAATTGATAATGAATGGATAGACGGTATATAATATAGATATATTGGTAAACAATAGTAGTACATGGTAAGATATGCAGATAGATAGACACATGGTTATGTAATAGTAGGTTGTAGAGAGATGGTTCCTGATAGATCATATATGACCTCTTAAAGAGAGAAAACCTGGCACTAGATAGACCAGAGGCCTAGGGGAAAGTCAAATACTGTTGTTCTGCTAACAGAAGGAAGCAATTAAATGACTCCTAGTGATATTCTGCTATACTTATAGATTAGTGCCTTGCTCGGTGTCTTCAGAGAAGCTTCCTCCTGCATATTTGATGGGAACAAATATGGAGCTCACAGCCAGAGAATGGAAAAAGAGTGAAAGATCTTAGATCATACAGTTTTAACTGAGATGTCCCTTTCCAGTCCCTCCCCTCAGGCCTCTGGGGGTATGAGGAAGAGGAGATTCTTTATCTAACAATGTGTTGTTAGCAATTATTTTCTTTCTTTCTTTCTTTCTCTCTTTCTTTCTTTCTTTCTTTCTTTCTTTCTTTCACCCTTGTCAACATAAAAATATCTAGCTCTCATTTTAAAAGGAATAAAGGATAGTTTATATTAGACCCATTTTGAGTAACCATAACCTGGGAACACATAGATTTAGGTTATTCTAAGTTTCATGTTCCAACACAGAAGTAGTTTCATGAAGTTTTAATAGTTTTACAGAATAAAGAACGTCATAAATCAAGGCAAGTTTAAAATACATCTGTTGGTAAAGAAAGGGAGTTCCACCAAATGTGGGAATCTATTCTATAGAACTAGAATGCTATGTAAGAACATTTTTACCTTTAGGATTGGCAGAAGCTAATATACTGTTATGTTAATAGCATTTAAAAGGTTTTAATTTATTATCACAAGGTATAAACAGGGGCAAGTAATGGCTGTTCTGTAAGGCTGAAACTCGATCTAGATAAAATAATTAGTTTAGCCTCTGAACTTGCAAATTTCTAATCTTTCAACAGTATTAGAAATTGGTATACTTGTGTGTGAATTTCTTCCAGGAGATTTTCATTCACACTCAGACACAACTTATTTTCTGAAATTTTTATTACCACTCTATTGGTTCTATGCTAGTTCGAATAAAACTGAACCCATCGACTCATATATTTCAATGCTTAGGGAGTAACATTAGGTGTGACACTGTTGGAGTAGGAGTGGCCTACTTGTTGAAGGAAGTATGTCACAGGGAGTGGGCTGCTCAAGCCAGACCAGGTATTCTCTCTTCTTGTTGCCTTCTGACATAGAAATCTCACTCCTTCTCCAGTACCATGTTTGCCTGTCAACCACCATGATTACAATGGACTCTGAAGCTATAGGTCAGCTCCAATTAAATATTTTCCTTTATAAGGATTTCTGGAATCAGGGCATTTCATCACAGCCATAGAACATTGACTGAGACAAACTTTTTGTGTACATATCATAGTTTCCAATTTTGTAATTTATGGGATTACTGTGTATGGAAATGTGTGTGACTGTGAGTCTATATGTGTTCCATATGTTTTTTTTTTTGTAGTTCTTTTTCTTCATTAGTTTGTTCTGTCCTATTCTGTTTTTAATTCATATCATAATAATTATTATTTATTGATATTGTTATTGCTGATGATAATGTCTCTATTCTAATGAAAAATAGAAAGTGTGTAGATTTGGGTGAATGGAAAATTAAGGACAATCTGAAAGGAGCTTGAGAAAGGAACTGTATCAAAATATATTTTATGAAAAATCTATTTTCAATACAAAAATACTTCTGTTGAGGGAACCAAGGATTATGACATTAATTCACTTCACCATTAATCTCTTTCTTAACTACTCAAACTGTCAGATATACCACTAAAATTGTGCCAAGCCAAAAAAAAATCATTTGGCATGCAAATTATAAAGTCAATGTTGAACAGGGTCACACTAGGAAAACCACTGACATTGGTCCAGGCTAAAAGGGTATTGACAATTATCCATTAACAATATCATTGAGTAATTTTGTTTGTATATTCACTATTCTTTTTTTTTTCCTTTATTTTTTTTTGCACTAATTTATTTATTCACTTTACATGTCAACCTCAGCCCCAGCTCCTCCTAGTCCTCCCTCCTTGGCTCACATGGCCCCACTCCCCTTTTCCTCTGGGAAGGGGGAGGTCCCTCGACAGGAACCAACCCATTCTGGTACCTCAAGTCACTGCAGGACTAGGTACATATTCTTCCACTGAGGCCAGACAGGACAGCCCAGTTAGGAGAGCAGGATCCACAAGCAGACAGCAAAGTCAAGGTAAGCCACCTCTCCAGTTTGTGCATCTGTATGAAGACCAAGCTGCACATCTGTGCAGGGGGGTAACTCCAGCACTTGTATGTTCTTTGGTTGATGGTTCAGGCACTGGGAACACCTAAGGTTCCAGGTTAGTTGACTTTGTTGGTCTTCATGTAGAGTCCATATCCCCTCCAGGTTTGTCATTCCTTCCCCCAACTCTTCCACAAGGCCCTGAGCTGGGTCTAATGTTTGGCTGTGAGTCTCTGCATCTGTTTCAGTCAGCTGCTGGGTGGAGCTCCTCAGAGGACAGTTATGTTAGGCTCCTGTCTTAGTCCCCAAGCCCAGGGAATAGGGGCACTGACTCTTCTTTAACTTCTTCAAGCTGGGCATATACCCAGAAGATGCTCCAACATATAATAAGGACATATGCTCCACTATGTTCATAGCAGCCTTATTTATAATAGCCAGAAGCTGGAAAGAACAAAGATGTCCCTCAACAGAGGAATGGATACAAAAAATGTGGTACATCTACACAATGGAGTATTACTTAGCTATTAAAAATAATGAATTCGAGAAAGTTTTAGGTAAATGGATGGATTTAGAAATTATCATCCTGAGCGAGTTAACCCAATCACAAAAGAACACACATGGTATTTACTCACTGTTAAGCGGATGTTAGCCCAAAAGCTTGGAATAGCAAAGACTCAACCCACAGACCACATGAAGCTCATGAAGAAGGAAGACCAAGAGGGGATGCCTCAGTTCTACTTAAAAACAAAAATACTCAAGGGAGCAAATATAGAAACAAAACATGGGACAGAAACTGAAGGAGGGGCCAACAGGAGACCATTCCACCTGGGTATTCATCCCATGTACAGTCACCTAAGCTAGACACTGATGTGGATGGCTGGAAGTGCATGCTGTCAAGAATATGATATAGCTGTCTACTTAGAGGTCTGCCAAAGACTAACACATTCAGAGGATGATGCTCACAGCTAACCACTGATATGATCAAGGGTTTCCCAATGGAGAACTTAGAGAGAAAACTGAAAGAGCAGAAAGGGTTTGTGGCCCCAGGAAGAAAGCAACAATACCAAACAACCAGAGCCCCCCAGGGTCTAAACCACCAGCCTGGGAGCACATAGGGAATGACCCATGACTCCAGCAGTATATGTAGGGGAGGACAGCCTTGTAGGGCATAGGTGGGAGAGGAGTTTCTTGGTCCCATAAAAAACAAACACAGAGTGGAGGCGGGGGGGGGGGGACCTGAGGGGGGGAAGGGGTAGTAGGGGGTAGGTGCGGGCACTGCCTCATAGAAGCATGAAGAAGGGGGATGGGAAAGGAGGTTTCTGGGTGGTGGGAGGAAGTGGGGTAAGGGGATAAAATATGAAAGGTAAATATAATACCCAATTTTTTAAAAAGACTAAAAAAAAGGGAAAAAGGAGAAAAGAGAAAAAAAGAAAGAAAAAACAGGAGATTTAATAATATAAAGGAAAGGATTTAGAAATTTAGGAGGCAATTTATGTTAATGGAAACATTAACAATTATGTTAATGGAAACAGCATCATAAAACCTGGAAAATCACACCCTCATAGAAGCACAAGGAGGGGGGATGGGATAAGGGGTTCCTGGGTGGTGGGGGGAATGGGATAAGGGGATAAATTTTGAAATGTAAATATTACAACCAATTTTTAAAAGTGGAAAAAAGTATATTCACTATTCTTGAGACCAAAGTTGCAACACATAATAAGAGCAGTGAAAATAGCTACTCTATCTTATTATTATGTGTACATTTCCCCTCTATTATATTTTATACCTTAGTTTTGCTAATACTTTTAGATTTATGTCACTAAGAGGGAGAGTCTAAGAGGGAAATTTGCTTACAACACATCCTTGGCATGCCAAATACCTACCTGTTTTGCTTAATATTATACTGGCTTTCATAGTTTTAGACACACACACACACACGGAAAACAATGATCAATTTGCAGACTAGGCTTTTAATAGGTAATAAAATGCTTGTTCTTTTTTCTATGGTTACTGGAAATTAAAAAAAAAAAAAACTTATTACATTAGAAATTTTTTCATTAGAAAACATTATTTTCCTGGAAATTTTTCTATGTGCTTTATTCCACTTCATCCATAGAACTTCACCGAAATGGTAGATCTTTAAATAGTTATGCTCTATTTTACACACCCTCAAAAAATATGCCTGTGAGCAATGCATTTAGAATTTTTACTACTTACCCATTGCTATGCCTAACTGGCAAAATATCGCCACAATAATGTCCATAAGATCGTATGAAATATATTATGCTAATTAAAAACCCTAACCATAAAAGTAACACAAAAAATAAAATAATAATAATAAATAAATGGTACATATATGCAAGCTCTTTCTTATATTCCTTACTTATGGAGACATAAATGGCAGCACTTGGCAGGCAGGACTGTAGCCACACACCAGGTGCCAGAGTTATAAGGATCTCCTCCTGTAAAATACTGTCTCCAGTAGAGCAGCTGCAATTGTCTATGCCAACTCATTAAGTTTATAAAAATGTACTGTTAACTTTGCAAGTACGTTGGACTTTTGCACAGGCCAAGCAGGTGCCATGAATGTGAATAGAAGAGGAGTCAGGATTCTTGCATATTTACTCCATTCCACAATTTTGCTGCTGGCTGAGCCATTCTGATGAGTTTCTGCATGTCCCCTGCAATCAGACAAAACCCAAAATATGATTAAAGCCTTTAAGAACTTAGTGACCCCAGTGAGGCTTTCCACACCCTGGGTATGCTTAATGGAATCAAGGCTACATGTTTAGTGATACTTTGCCTGCCCTGGGCTTAACCACTTACTATCATGTGTTTTAAAATTTGCACATTTCTTTTCTGTATCCTTTTGTTTCTTTCTTGGAGCCAAGACTTCTCATGTAGTTTAGACTTCCTAGTAGTGATTGAATAGCCAAGGTGGCTTCAAACGCACAGTGATCCTCCTGCCTCAGCTTCTTCAGTGTTGTCATTAAAGGCATTCACCACCACTGATTATGCCCTTCATAAGAGTTCATGCATCTCCCTTGAAATCAGACTAAAAGGTGATTGAAGTTAAGCTTGTAGTGACTCCAGTGGGACTTTTCATCCCCTAGATATGCTGAATGGAATGAAGGCTGCATGTTTAGTGGGAAGCTGCTTGATCTGGGTTTAACAGTGTAAAACTAGAAAACCAGCTCATGAAAGCAAATGCATAGACTTTTGTTGTCAACATCTAAAGCTTGCATCTGCCCTCACTAGTTATATCAGCTTGTATTTGGCCCCAAAAGACCCATTCACTTTTATGGACACATTGGGTTGCCAATGAAAATGTTGATCTCTCCCTGAAAGTGAGTAAAGCTGGCCTGGATGGCACTTCAGTCACATTGCTGTAAGAGCGAGAGATCCAAATTTCCCTGGACTTATATGGAAAAGAGAGTAGAGTGCTTTCCGCAACATGTCAGATGCTGGCTTAGATATTCAACAATACAAAAATAACAAAATTACTAAAATGTATAAAAGTTAACAAAATAATGTTTAAGTATTTCTATAAGCTCTCATACATTTATTTTTGTAGTTATGAATTTTATAATTTTTAATCACCTGCAGTTACAGACTTTTATACTGCTATATGTACATCTGCTTGCACCTATATGGCAACATCTAGACTAGCTAAAGAGTGCTAGATATTAGCACCACAAACTGTACAGAGGTTTATGCCATAGGAAAATACTGAGTCGTTGGTTTCTATGTCTTAACATAAAATGTTACTTATAACTGTGGAAATAATAAATGGTATAAAACATGCCTAGTAGTTATGATAAGAAATACTGTGTTGATCCACATGTGCATAGTAACTAAATATCACAGTAATGTTTCTTTGAACTGAGATGCTATTAAAGTGGTACTACTTATGGAGATTCTGAGTTCAGGTTATGTTATCTTGTAGTAGCTTCAAGAGCAGGGAGTTAAAATTATGAATAGACCAGTGGTGCTACAGACAAACATATGCTGCAGTACAGAGTGAGCAATGATGAAAAATAATGAAAGCACGAGAGAGGCCACTGCCCTCCATTCAGTTGAGAATAATCTTAGATGCAGTATGTGCTTCGAAAAGGGGAAAATGGTTGATTCTTTTGTTGTCACAGAGCAAAGTCTTATTTCAAGGAAGATGTATAATCAAGAATGTAGTGCGTGTGGTGCAGAATATATGGGCACGTATCCAGAGAACATAACACATGATTATCTCATACGTAAAAATGCAAACTAAAACCTTTTATATAATGTCATATGGGAATTTTTCTGCTTGAAATGAGTGATTATCAACATTAGTTTGTACAATGTGAACTAAAATTGCACATTTTAAAAGGTGTGAATATTAAGTTATGAAAAATTTATAAACTCTCAATATACATATGGCAATAATATCTTTAAGGGATGCTGTTACTGTTCCTCCGATCACCTATGAGCCTCTGAATTTTGATCTCTTAGAAGAGTTTGTTTTCACCAAACAACTTGGATGTCAGTGGTAACGATTTTTTAGAGCAGACAGGAATCTAGCCTTTGTTCCCTATAGCACTAAAGTATTCCTCATTGCAGGGATTTGTATATTTGTTTCAGTATCCTCAACACCCTTTCCACTACTTAATTCATCCTTATAAACTTAAGTTATTCACATCTAAATGTTTTGTTTTTAACTTTCTGTTAGACCTTTTTTGATCCATCAAATTAAAATGACCCTTCCTTTTTATGCTCATGTAACAGTATGACTTGTGCCATTTATAAACAGAAACTTTTTTTTTACTTGTCCTATAGATTCCATGAACAAAGAATTTTCCCCTAAACATTGCATCAGGGCCCTGGATTCAACCCCATTTTGAACATAAATATACTTAGAAAAGTAAGTCACTCAGAATTGAAACACCAGCTTCACTTGAGCCATACATATTTATTTGCATTTACTCTCTAACACAAATTTACAAATTGCCATAAACACCCAATTCTGTGAATGGTGTCCTAGTCTACTTTGATTTGCGATGTTCTTTTTGAAGACTTAGTGTGGCCTTTCTTATGCCTAATAATTTTTTTTTTTTTTTTTTTTTTTTTTTTTGTTTTTCGAGACAGGATTTCTCTGTGTAGCCCTGGCTGTCCTGGAACTCACTTTGTAGACCAGGCTAGACTTGAACTCAGAAATCTGCCTGCCTCTGCCTCCCAAGTGCTGGGATTAAAGGCATGTGCCACCACCACCTGGCATAATTTTTTTTTTCTGACATCACATACTCTGCACAACACAGATGCCTTGTGGTAGCATTATTTGTCATACTAAAATACATAATTCTCTATTTTACTGGAAAAAGTATTTAAAGAACATTAAAACTAATGCTAGCACTTAAAACTAAGATATACTGGTCTGATTGTCCTTTGTCATTAGTATGGTAATTTATTACACTCCAATCTACACTAATTTGTTTGTGAAAATTTCACTCATCACCCTTCTTTATTGCAGATTTGTATTCTTTTGTAGTAAAGTTTTAATATTTTCAATATTGTTAAGTTGGTAAGAATCGACAAACTTTTACAATTCTTAGAAGTTAAATTCACTTTTTCTCAAGAAAATAAGATTTCTCTCAGTGTCTTTATGCAAAATTCTTTATTTGAGTGTGTTTAGCATTACAAAAGCCTCAGAAAAGTCATATAAAATGAGTTTTTCTAGGATCATTGAACTCCTGAAAGAATTAAAGGATGTGCTAAATCCATGTCTATCAAACAATATCCATATTACTTACATCTCATATGGAAAACTTTTAAAATTAACTCTGGGCAATTAAACAATTATAGTGAATGAGAAAAAAGTTAAGATTTGAATATATAGTCATTTGTCAGGTAGGCAGTAATGTGAAGTGTTTTAAGGGACAATGTTAGCTGATATTGGACATAACAGAATATTTGACAAAAGAACAAACAAAGTGATGCCATTTTACATGAGAAGACACAATATGTTGCAAATATATATATATATATATATATATATATATATATATACATTGATACTGCTATTTCAATTATAATAATAGAGGACAATCAGAGCTTTACCATTAAGACAAATATGCATATCATAGAAATGACTGTGATACCAAGGAGAGTTTATTTGCCATATCATGAAATAAATTAGGCATATTTTATTTCAATGCTAGGATTTGATGAATGACAGCAATGATAATAGTATAATAATGATGGGAGCATGTGAATTGAGATGAAATTTCTGAATTTAATTGTCTGAATCAAAATGTACAACTCAAAAGAGATAAAACATTTAGAGCATAAATATATACAATATGTGGCTGTCCTCTTTCTTCAAATAAGGTCAATTTGAACCAGCAGTGTGTCCTCATAGCACTGGTTTCTGTCATCTAGTAAAGAACGTGCCACTAGGGTTTCTAGGTCAGTACACCTGGTGTGTTGTATTTCAAAGTCTCCATTTTTAAAAAGCTGGAGATTTTTCATTTATTATATACTTTCAGGATGTGAATATCTATTTATAGCTGGCAGATCTTGGTTCTGATTAGTTATTTTGTTTCTAAAGAATAACAAAGTAGATAGTAGAGATACTGAGCAATAAAACCCACTTGCTCTCCAAGCATGGGACTTGAATTTGGTTAACTTCCATATGTAATAAAGTGGCACTTATCACATCATACTATTACATAATAGGTGGCTTCACTTACTGATAATCCAAGCATTGAGGAAAAGACAAGAAGAAACCAGAGAGCTCAGTAGACATCCAGATTATACCCTTCCCTATAAACATTGTCTCCACACTTGACTTGCTCTACACTCTGTGTGTTTGCTGAACAGGGGTACAGAGACTTGCCCACTCATAAGTATGTCCTCATGTGCTATAGGTACATACATCCTCACTACACACATGTACACAAAAATGAATGAAAATTGATATGATCACAATTTTCTAGTAGTATATATGTATGAAACATGTAAGCTTATCTCCTGTGCCTACAGAAGAATTTACTGTTGGCTATGTGCAATAGACACTAAGGAAACATAGACATTGTGCTTATGATACAAAACGTTCTCTCAAGAAAGAACAAAACTTTCATGTAAATGTTACCTACCAGCACTACTAATATTTTAATTTTTGTCAATGATTAAAGATGTAAGTTACTCCAAAGCAATAATATTATAGTCGCATGTAACTGAGCTAGCTATTCTTCTAAGTCTGTACTTTCTTTTGTCTAAAGTTGTGCATTATAAGACAAATGGGTGAACGAGACAAAATCAAAATTAATATTAGATTATTTTATACCTAACTGCATTTCCTGTTTTAAATTTTTATGTGAATTTAAGTTACTTATTGCAGAATATTCTTTATAATGACAGTAACAAGTAAGGTGGGTCTTCTGTTTCTAGGTATGATGGTATCAATAGATCAGACTCATTAGATCAAAAGACTGAACAAAACTAACTCCACAGTGGCTTCCATACATTAGTCAATAGAGCAGAGTGGAGCAGAATCTCACAATCATAACAAATAGAATGAACCAACGTTAACTCTATCCTAGCCTAGACTATGTCCTGAAGAGTTTCTAACCACACCAGGAAAGAGGGAACCAGAAAAGAGGGAACACAATTAAATTCCTGATAGTTGAAACAAATAAAGATTATGGTAATGACCATTAGAATGCTCAGAGAGACTTCATAGTGAGAAACAGTGAATGTAGCTATGGATGCAGTGAGTGAATCCTCACAGCACTTTATGATTTCTAAGGACCAGCCAGCATAAGCTTCCAAGAAAACTGAGCTGCCTGGGAACTACAAATAGTAAATAAGTGCACATAACTAAAGCAAGCACTCAGAGAGGTTTTGGAAAATATATGCTGTAACCCGAGTCACAGCAGAGTGGCAAAGACGAAGAGTGAGTCTTCCAATCAGACCCTGGCTTAGAAGGGTAGTAAATTAGTGATGGATCACAAGAAAAAGTAAAGCCCACTAACAAATATTATCATACTACAACCAAATTACTTAGCTGTATCCAAAACCAAAGAGCAATGTTATTTAAAAGACTATTAAAATATATTGAACTAAAAAAATGTAAACTACAATATCACACATGTAAAGATTAAGAAAGGAAAAAACAAACAATAACTCGGGACATCTGACCACCCTTAGGAGAACAATAAACAATAGAGATTGACTGAACAGTGATGTAAATGGTAAAGGCATTAATTCAGTTAAATATGTGCTGCATATTACCAAGAAAAAAATATGATTGAGGTACAAATAGAGAGAGAAGATAGAAAATAAATATAGCAAAATCCCCACCATGGAAAGAGAGTATATTAAGGATACAAATTCTACTGAATGCAAATAACAACCAGACAGCAACAGCAGGGAATGGGGAACTTGAAAGGGTAGGTGGCATCATAAACTAACAAGAAACAGAAGGGGCAGAAAATAAGATTGAAGTGAAGGAAAGACTAATCGAAGATAATAGGAAGGTAGAGAATGAGGGAGGTCACTGTACAAAAGACTACTTTGCACATTGTAGATGTAGAAACACAGTCACAGAATCAAAGCATAGATACAAATACATTGGTAGACACAGAAGTGGGTACCCAAATCTTCAGTAGGATTCAGAAGTCAGTCAGCTCTAAACTGTAATTGAAGAATTTCTGGAGGCTCAGAATAGATAAGACTGAGGGTTAAAGACTTTGGAAAGTTTTCTGTCTTTTTGTGGTTTACTTCCTAAAAGTAATTGGTGATCCAGAAACTGGTGATCACAGTGGAGAGGAAAGAAATTTTTTCAGCTATCTACAGAAGGAGGGGAAATGGCCAATCGAACCATCCGAGTACCTGTTCTTAATCAGACATTCCTTGGAAGACACTACTGGAATTTTATCAAAACCTACCTTCCCTGACTGAAGTTAAATGTATAAGTGCAGTTCAGAAAACAAATGCACAGATCTACAGCCACACATTAGGTAAAGCTGGGGTAATCTTGTGGAAAGACTGAAGAGCCAGAGAGGTAAAGGCCAATGGAATAAACTAACGAGGGTATATATGGGCTCACAGAGACTGATCCACAGTGGGACCTGCCCGGAGCCCACAGGACCCAGGAACCACAGAGCACCCAGGGACATGATCCTTTCAGTTTCCATCTGTGTCCCTGAGCTGACCCTGGGCTGCAACTACCTGCACACCAATCCTGCTTGGAGAGAGCAGGTCTCCGAGGAGTGGTGACACACCTACAATCACAGAGAGAGCTGGTCTCCTAGGAGTGCTGACACACTTAATATCACAGCTAACAACACCCTAATTTTGCCTGAAGAGAGCTTGTCTTCCAGGAGTACTGGCACATCTAAGACAGGCTCACAGGAGGGACAAGCTCCAGTCAGAGACAGCAAAACTAGAGATAACCAGATGGCGAGAGGCAAGTGCAAGAATGTAAGCAACAGAAACCAAGGCTACTTAGTACCATCAGAACCCAGTTCTTCCACCACTGCAAGTCCTGGATACCCCCAACACACCTAAAAAGCAGAGTTTAAATAAAAGACAAAAGTGACATACATCCAAAAACTATATCTGCTGCTTTTTTCTTTTATTATGCCTAGATTTACACACACACACACACACGTATGTGCATGCACAACAAATAAATAAAATAAACAAACAAATAAAACCAATTATGAAGTATGGAGCTAGGGGCTGGGGGAAAGTGCCATTGTTTAAAGATTTAAAAGCAGAATAAAGCATGGACATGGTACTGTGATGGAAGAAATAATTAGAATAACTATTTAACCACAACAAAGTGGATACCATGAAAGAACTGATGTCATTTAAACAAAGAGAAAATAAACAGCCCATATCCAAAAGGGTCCAAATAATGACATTAAAAAACATTAAAATAATGACATTAAAAAATGACATTAAAAAATTTAAAAGATTTTTAAAAATAGATGACAAGCATGTGTAAGAATAAAAATGTTCTATAATATATATCAGGCAAATATTTAGGCAGTTGGAGCTATAACAATGATGAGACTCCTGTACAGGTTATGTAAATAGATGAAAACCAGAAGACCAACAACAGCATTTGCTGGAAAGTATATAGAGCAGGATGAACTCACAGGCATTGCTAGCAGAAATGCTAAAGGGTACAGCCAAAGAAGCACTTTTGATGATTCCTTATAAAATTAAACATACCATTACTAGATGATACAGCAGACAAGTTTCCTGGCATTTACCAAAATAGGTTGGTAAATTTTACCCCCACAAAACCAACAATAGATAGATAAACTGCAGAACATCTAAATAATCAATATTATAAAGTGCTAGGAGAAATGATCTATCAAGACAAGAAAAGTGTGAAGGAATCTCTCCTGCATACTGCTAAATAAGAAATAGCCTACCTGATCCCAAATGCATATATATGAGTGACTCCTCTTATCCAAGTATCCAGATATATAGCTTCCTTTGTCACTGGAGCAAACTTTAGTACAGGACTATGCACACAGGTCAAGAAATAAATATCATGGATCTCTCATTGCTCAATAATGCTGTGTTACCTCTGAGAATAAGGACCTTGGATGCTCAAGTGGCTACAACATCTTTGCAGTCATCAGCATAGTTCTGTGTAGGGAATGAAGCAAACTCACTTGAAAGCACAGTGAAAGAAGAGAGTAAAGGAATCACAATTTTAGCTAAGATGGCATATATATCTCATATTTATTTTGTCTTATTTTATTATGGTTTTGACACTCTGTTTGAGTTGATTTCATGACATTCAGAGCTTAGAGTTTCTGATCAGTTTAACTGTCCTGTGTAATTTAATATATGTTCCTCCCTACAAATCAACACTTTATTATTTTTGTAGAATTCATTTCTTAAGAGATAAAATATATTTATAACATTCCTGGAAGAGAAATAGCTGACAATCTCCATAAAAATAACCAGAAAAGAATTATTGAAGGGAGTATTTATAGAGAGCTCAGGTTAAATTGGACAAGAAGGCTTGAAGAAACTGCAGCCAAGGGGCCATAGGAAGTAAGTCCTACTCTAAAATTCTCAGCAGAATAGGGGAGGGAATCTTTTAACTGGCAGAGAGATATGGACTTCTTAGAAGAGAGAAAGCAGGTAAGGCTATAACAAGGAGGCTATGAACCTTTCCTGTATGTGAGTGGAACCCTATTAAATTACCTTTTAATATTTCACCCAGGCAGATAGATCATTAAATGACCCAGTGTCTCCAAAAACAAATGTGTACTTCCCAGGAATAGCAGGTATGGTATAATTTGGCTCTAAATATTTAAAATTTAATTCCCATGACATAGGTTTTCTATAAATTGAAACAATGTATTAAGTGAACCTTTTATTAACCATCCTTCCTCAATTTCATAAAGATCTTCTTTGCAATTTGAGCATTAAAATTTTAAAGTTCTTTTTTTTTGGTGAATTGAAATTCAATGCTAATATTTTTATTGAAGTATTATTTTATAAATGTGACAGTGGACACTGACCAGAAAACTTGAGAGTAAATAAAAACTGACTTAGTAAAGTAACACTTAATATGTTTATAACCACACAGATTCTTGGGTGTCTTTATTTATTGCTGGTTTTTTTTTTTTTTATCATTTTAAGAGATGACATTTGTCTAGATTTCAATCAAGAGACGGCTGAATAATGAAAATATAATTCCTGCATTGTCTTTTTTTTAACCAAAATAAAAATGCAATTATGAAACATGTAGAGAATTATGCAAGCTATTTTCTATCTCTTCAAATTTGTAACTATTAAAATTCACATCTTATATATTTTATTTAATTATATAAAATATGTTAACATACTTATTTTAAAGGCAAAAAATGATTACAAACTTAAAAAATTGAAAGAATTTTACAGGAAAATCTAGCTTATCCTTTTTTCCATAAGTAAAGGATCTGTGACATTGGATGGATTCAGCTGAGGCTGTAAGGTTCCATGTCCTACTGTTTACCAGCACCTTGAGCAATCCTGTGTGCAGAGACCAAGAGAAACTATGTCTTTTATATGGCATATATTCCGTGCTTTTCTTATTTTAGTGTTAAGGAAAGGCTGCAATATTTCTTTTCTTCTCTTGAACTACATGTGATAACCTTTATCTTGAAAAAAAAAAGTGAATAAGTTATGCCTTATGGCTTTGTTGCTTGGTATTCTTATGGGACTTACCATATTGGGAGTAGAAGGATGTTGCTGACTCTAAGAAAGGAGTTTAAAAAAAGGAAAAACGAAAGAATTCTGAAGATTTTAAGAAAACCAAGGAACTATGATTTTCTTAAAGCATTTAAAATGTCTTGCCTAGTCACGAATAAACACATTAAGTGTTTGCCAGAAATCAAAATATTATCTTAGGTAGCAAAATTTGTGGTTTTATAATAAAATTATAAATTATTTAAAATAATCATAATTATTTTCCGAGATAAGACATCACATAAATATTTATGTTCCATGCATTATGTTGACAGATGTTTATATAATATCATTTTCCTTTTTCTTTCTGTCTTTCTATATACATTCATGTCAAATGTCTACCTACACATAAACTTACACCCATTCATGTACATTGTAGACTTATATTCTGACATTTTAAACATTACTTCATAGATATTAACATTTTCCTAATTTTCAAAGTCTGAAAGTTTTCACTGTTATTTTAAAGTAATCTAGAAGCTTGAGCACTGTCGATGAAACACTATAGTGGAAGCCTATTATTATGTTTTCAGGATAAACACTCATGGCTATGCTAATCTGATGCTAAATTATATGCGATTTCCATACATTTCATGAAAGTATTAACATATAAAATTGTCAGAATAAAAGTTATCAGATAAATATGTAACAAATTTATTAATCAATAAATGTTTTTCTGTTTCACCTTTTTTGACATTTGGCTCTTGATCATCTCAAAGTTAACTAAGAAATATTCATAAGTATGTATAATACCCAAAATGTAAAGTTATGAACTAACAAAATAATATATTATTACATGATTTTGTGGCAACAAACTTAATTTTCTAGTACTTAAAATGGTTAAATTTGTTTGTTTTAATTTTTCTTTTATTTTTGATATAATATAATCACATAACTTCCCCCTTACTTTTTCTCCTGAAACCCTTCCATATACTCTTTTGAATTTATGAGGATTCATACATTTAATCTTCACTTCAATTTGCTTACAGTAGAAACATGTTATATAAAGAATCTTGCTCAACCACCTAAATTACATAGGCTGTGTGGTAATGTATTAATAGATGTTCCTTATCTGTTACGCACTGACTCATTAAAGAGACAAAGACATCAACATGAAGAGTTGCCAATCATGAAAAGTTTGGGAGATCTCCCACCCTCATAACATGTTTAATGAATTAGCTCTTTAAAATGATCCATGCACTTTAATGGTTTTGCAAAGTCTAATAAGAAAGATTTGAAAGCAGTAATGTCTCCCAAGAGCCTCTGAGATCAAAACAAAACAAAAAAAGGAAGGAAAGAAGGAAGGAAGAGAGAGAGAGGAGAGAGAGAGAGAGAGAGAGAGAGAGAGAGAGAGAGAGAGAGAAGAAAACAAATTTAAAACCTAGAAACTTTGTAGAAAATGGTTAAAATAACTAAAATTTATTAGTTAGAAAATAATTAATGTGTGGTTAGAAAAATAGGAAGAAGGATGGCCATGTAATTCAGAGAAAATAGGACAAAATATGACAGAAGAGAATGTAATGAAAAAGTTTATAAAGGCTGATTACTACCTAGGAAGCTGCAGTCCCATGAAGTAAAGCTGAAGAGGGAGGAACAGACATTGGCTTGGGAATTTTTTTAAATTGATTACTTTACTTATTTATCTCCATATTTTAGTCCCCTCCTAGTCCACACTCCTACTGTTCCACATCCCATACCTCTTCCCTAGCCCCCTGTCTCCATGAGGATGTCCCCACTCCCAACCCCACCAGACCTCTAAACTCCCTGGGGCCTCCAATCTCTTGAGGGTTAGGTGCATCTTCTCTAACTAAACCCAGACCCAGTAGTCCTCTGCTGTAGGTGTTGGGGACTCATATCAGCTGGTGTATGCTGCATGGGTGGTGGTCCAGTGTCTGAGAGATCTCGGGAGTCAAGGTTAATTGAGACTGCTGGTCCTCCTATAAGGTCGCCCTTCTCCTCAGTTTTTTCCAGTTTTCTCCTAATCCAACTACAAGGGTCAGCAGCTTCTGTCCATTGGTTAGGTAAAAATATTTGCATCTGACTTTTTCATCTGCTTGTTGGGTCTTTTGAAAGGCAGTCATGATAGGTCCCCTTTCTGTGAGTACTCTATTGCCTCAGTAATAGTATCAGGTCTTGGGGCCTCCCCTTAAGCTGGATCCACCTTTGGACCAGTTGCTGGACCTTCTTTTCCTCAGGCTCATATCCATTTCCATCCCTGCAGTTCTTTCAGACAAGAACAGTTATGGGTCAGAGTTTTGATTGTGGAATGGCAAAACTGATCCATCACTTGATGCCCTGGGTTTCTGCTGGAGGTGGGCTTTACAAGTTCCCTCTCCTCAATGTAGGGTATTTCATCTTAGGCCCCTCCCTTTCATTCCTGAGAGTCTCTTACTTCCAGGTCTCTGGTACATTCTGAAGGGTCCCCCCAACCTACTACCTCTTGAGGCTTCCTGTTTCAATTCTTTCTACTGTCCCTCAGGGCTTCAGTCCTTGTTTGTTTGTTTGTTTGGTTGGTTGGTTGGTTGGTTGGTTGGTTTCCATTGATAAATAGATTTTATTTGGTAAAAAGTTATTTAACACTGAAGATAAAATTAAAATTACCTTCATTTTTTTTCATTTTTTATTGGTTATTTTATTTGTTTACATTTCATTGTAGACTTTGATCATGCTATCATTTTCTGTGAGTTGATATGAGCATTAGTCCTGGTGTGTTTAGAAGGCCTTGTTTTTTGTTGTCCATCTCCTTTGGTCCTTAGAGTATTTTGCCTCTTTTTTGGCAGAGATTCCTTAACCTCGATGAAATGAGTTTGGTAGAGATGTCATATGGACTCAATATTCCAAATCATTCATACCTTTGAGTAAGCATATTGTTCAGCTCTGGTCTCTGCATTTGTACCCATATATAGCTTCTGTGATGATGGCTAGTAAAGATATAACTGATGAATGTCACACAGTCATTAGAAGTTCCTTTGTAGCTACACACCTTTAACACAACGGTAGTATTTGGTTTTCCCTAGGTCCATTGTCTGACAAGTCTCAGAATCTTGGCTACATGGGCAGTGCTGGTCTTGGGTTCATCCTCCTGAAATCAGCCTTAAATTTAATCAGATCTATGCTGTTTAGTCCATAAAGCTTTGAGCCACTATGTACTATCATATCTTGCAAGTCAGTCATCCTTATAGATGGAAAACATTTGTAGCTAGTGCAGTGTTTATTTTATCTTTGGTAGCATGCAGAGTTCCTTTTTGAATTGTAGGTATGATGTCTCTAGGTAAGCATCAGCTCAGCATCTCCATTTTCAATGGGTTGTGTAGACATTGTCTTCAGCAAGAGAGTATTATCATAGGTTTGCAAAGGATTATCAATAGCCTGGGTTTTCTTGGAGCTTTTTCTATGGCTCCTTTGTATGGAAATTTGATTATATGTAACTCAACCCAGAACTGGACATTTTATTTGTTGGTGAGAGATGTCCAGGTGGATCTCCATCTCCTGTTATTTGGCAATTACATTAATATCTTCTTAATACATGTACATAGTATAGGAATCTTCTACTGTATTAGGTTTCCATAGAGCTACTCAAACAGGCTTTCATTTTACCTGTCACTCCCCATAGATCCTTATTCTCTCCCTTCTTCCTACCCTTTCCAATCTGACCCTCCCATTCCAGGATTGCCACCCATTCCCAGCTCTATATTCTTTTTGTACTTTGTAGAGAGATCAATCTGTAGGCTTAGATGTTTTAAACCTACTTTTTTTTTTTTGGGGGGGGGGTTCTGTTTTGTTTTCGTTTTTGTTTTTTGAGACAGGGCTTCTCTGTATAGCCCTGGCTGTCCTGGAACTTATTTTGTAGACCAGGCTGGCTTTGAACTCAGAAATTCACCTGCCTCTGTCTTCCAAGTGCTGGGATTAAAGGCCTGTGCCACAACTGCCTGGCTTTTAACCCTACTTTTAATAAGGGTTCTCAAAAGCTTCAAGCCCCTCTAACTCATGGTCCAAAGGTATGGGAAAGAAGATGGTGAACAGGACAAGGGAAGGTGAACCTGTTAAAAATTAGTTCCCTGGGGTGACTCCAATCTATGTCAGGATGACAGCAGTCCAATTTAGTAGTGTCAAGATACCAAACATGAATCAGTAGCAGTGACACAATCCAGCCAATTTGGCATGAGTCAGAAGGAATGCTCAGGATAAGTCTGGACTCCAAAAGTTCTCTGCCATGCCCCTCTCAGCGATCGGTATTACAATGATCAGCAAAGGTGAAGACCTGAGACCAATGAAACATAACAAAGCTAGCTATGCAAGCACACCATCACTGTCAGTTGAATCTTATGTATATTTCCTCCAAATATCACATGTCCTCCCACAGGTCTTGCCTCAGCAAAACACCAAATGAGTCACCCTTAGTGTGTGAATCTCTATCAGCAAAATCCCATGTGTGTCTGTATCACCTAACATATTCACAAACTTCTACTTCATTCATCTCTTTCTCTTAGCCTCTTTCTCTACATCTAACTTTTATGTTTGTGAGGATTGTAACCTGCTTATTGAAGACTTACAAGTCAATATCTACATATATTTGAATGCATACTATATTTATCTTTTAAAGTATGGGTTAGAGATTAGTATTTTAGTTCTATCCATTTACCTACAAATTTCATATCATTTTTAAACAGCTGAGTATTGTATAAATGTACCATATTTTCTTTATTTATACATACCTTTATTGGTACATTCCTTACGTCTAGCTTGTTTCTAATTTATGACTAAAGCAGCAAAGAACATTCTAGAGCAAATGTCTTTGTAGTAGGATGAAAAAAATATCTTAATGTATATGTCCAAAGAAGTACAGTTGGATCATAAGGTAGTATGAACCTATCTTCCCAAGGAACTGCCACAATGATGTCCATACTAGTTATACATATTTGCACTTCTAGCAGCAATGGATGAATGTTTCCCTTACTCCACACATTCTTCAGCATGAAGTGTCATTAGTTTTATCAGTCTTGGCTATTCTGACAGGTGTAAGATGAAATCTCAATTTGGTTTTGACTTGCATTTTCCTGATAACTAAAACTGTTGAACATTCCTTTGAGTGTTTCTCAGCCTTTGCTTTCCAGTTTTGAGAATTATTCATTTAGATTTATACCCCATTCAAAAGAATTATTTGGTGCTTTTTGTTTGGTTGGTTATTTTTTAATTCTTTACATATTTTGTATATTAATCCTCTGGATTTGTAGTTGACAAAAACTGTCTCGTTCTATAGGTTACTTCTTTCACTGAATGATGCTGTCCATTGCCTTACAGAAACATCACAGTTTAATGAGGTCCTATTTATTAATTATTGATCTTAATACCCATATTAATGGTGATCTCTTCAGAAACTTTTCTCTGGTGCGAGTGAGTTCAAGGCTATTCCTCAACCTCCCTTCTATCAGTTTTATTGTATCAAGTTTTGTTTTATTTAAGGTCTTTGATCTATTTGAAGTTTTGTGCCAGGTTGTAAGTATGGACCAACTTTTAATTTTCTGTATGTAGCCAACTGGTTAGACCAGCACTATGTACTAAAGATGCAGTCTTTTTCTTCCACTATGTATTTCTGACTTGGTTATAAGAGATCAGATGTTCATTGTTCTGTGGATTTACTTCTTCTGTGTCATCAATTAGGTTCCATTAATCATTTTCTCTAATTTTATGTGAAAACCATGATTTTTCTATTACTGGAACTAAGTAGTAAAGTTCGCAATAAGAGACTGTGATACCTCCAGAGGATCTTTGATTATTCAGAGTTTACATATTTATCATTTTTAGCTAACTTGAATTTCTTTGTTTCCATATGAAGTTTTAAAGTGTGCTTTCATGTTTTGTGAAGAAGTTGCATTGGAATTTTAATGAAAATTGCTTTGAATCTGCAGATTGCTTTTTATAGTATGGTCATTTTCACACTAGTCCAAGGGCAATGATTGCATCCTCTAATATCTTCATCAATTTCTTTCTGCAATGTCTTTAACTTTTTTATTGGATATTTTCTTTTTTTATATTTCAAATGTTACCCCCTTTTCAGGTTCCCCCCAGAAATCCCTTACCCCATTCCTCATCTCTCTTCTTCTATGAGGATGTTTCCACACCCACCCACCCATCCATTCCCACCTCCCTGTCCTGGCATTCCCTTAGACTGGGGCATTGAGCCTTCACAGGACCAAGGGCCTCTCCTCCCATTGATGCCTAACAAGGCCATCCTCTGCTACATATTGGGCTGGAGCCATTGGTTGAATGATTAGTGGTTTATCTACTCCTGGAAGATCTGGGGGTTCTGGTTGGTTGATGTTGTTCTTTCTATGAGGTTAGAAACCCCTTCAGCTTCTTCACCCCTCTCTCTAGCCCCTCTAATGGGGACTCTGTGCTCAGTCCAATAGTTGCCTGAGAGCATTTGTCTCTGTATTTCTTGGGCTCTGGCAGAGCCTCACAGGAGACAGCTATATCAGGCTCCTGTCAGCAACACTTCTTGGCATCCAGAATAGGGTCTGGGTTTGGTGACTGTATATGGGATGGATCACCAGGTGGTACAGTCTCTGGATGGCCTTTCCATCTGTCTCTGCTCCACATTTTGTCCCCATAATTTTTCCTGTGAGTATTTTGTCCCTCTTTCTAAGAAGCACTGAAGAACCTAAAGAACTTTGGTCTTTCTTCTTCTTGAACTTATGGTCTGCGAATTGTATCTTGGGTATTTCTAGCTTTGGGGCTAATATCTACTTATCAAGAGTGCATGCCTTGTGTGTTCTTTTGTGATTGGGTTACCTCACTAAAGATGATATTTTCTAGTTCCATCTATTTGCCTAATACTTTCATGAATTCATTGTTTTTAATAGCTGAGTAGTACTCCATTGTGTAAATGTACCACATTTTCTGTATCCATTCTTCTTTTGAAGGACATTTGGGTTCTTTCCAGCTTCTGGCTTTTATAAATAAGGCTGCCATGAATATAGTGGAGCATGTGTACATGTTTGAGCATCTTTTGGGCATATACCCAGAAGTTATCATACAAGTCACTAATCTTGCTTGATGAAAGTTACCCCAATATATTTAATATTGTTATGAAGGCTGTCTTACTGATTTAATTCTGGGTCAATTCATTATTTGTATTTCAGTGGGTTGTTAAGTTTTGTGAGTTAATATTCTATCCAGCTATTTTTCTGAAAATGTTTATCACTTATAGGAGTTCCCTGCCAACATTTTCTGGTTACTATATAACTCTCATATCATCTGCAAATAACAATACTTTGAGTACTGCTCTACATATTTGTATTGGTTGTCGCATTGAGCTAAATAATACTGCAAGTTCTGTATTATATAGCTTGGATTTCTCATGGACCTCCCCCTATTTACGTTGATATTGGCGCTGAGCTTGCTGCAAACTATACTTTGTTGAGGAGTATCTCATGTATTCCTATTCTATTTAGGACTTGTATCATGATGTGGTTTGACTTGGATTTCTTTTCCTTCTTCTATTCCTACTATTTTTAGATTTGGTCTTTTTGAAGCATAGGACAGAGCAGTGCTCCCAGTTAATTAGTTCTTTACTCTTTTTGTAAATTTTGCAAAAAAAAAAAAAAAAAAATCAGTCTGAGTCATTTATAGTGAATATGTATGAAAAATTATGATGTTTCTGTGAATAAAATGAATCACTTATGTTGGCATAAGGTATATTTAAAATCTGTGAATATACTTCACCAGAAATACTCTCAATTTTTCTTAGTAACTATTTAGGTATAAGTTATTTTAAGCAAGAATAGTATATTGTCATTGAATGAGTCTTCTAAAAGTAACCAATGAACATTTTAATCCTTTGAATTATGCAACTTCTGTATCATTAAAATACTTGATCTCTTTTGTTTGCTTTACACATTCAGTTTTCTAAGAAGAAAGAAAGAAAGAAAGAAAGAAAGAAAGAAAGAAAGAAAGAAAAAAGAAAGAAAGAAAGACAACAACCTATTGAATATATAGAAATCTTGTTTTCTTGTTTTGCATGACTGATGGCTAACACTGTCAACTTGATTGTATCAGAATCAACTAAACCCCAAACAGCTGAAAATACCTGAGATGGATTTTCATGATTGGATTACTTGATAAGAGAAGACCTACACTAAATTTGGATCATTAAGGTCAGAAGACTTACTGTAAATTCTAACAAATCTGGTTGCAGCCTATTTAAAATATCATTGTAATAATAAGCTTTCACCTGCTCATCCTTACTTTTGATAGTAAACTAGTGTATTTTGCCACTAAGGCATGCCTTTGACTGGGATTTCAAATGTAGAATGAAGACTCACTAAGACATTCAACCTCATTGACCAAAGATACTGTCCTTTAAACTAGGGACAACCATTTTTGACATAGTCAGACCAGGATCTATAAACAATTCTTAAAAACTACTATTTTGAAAAAAATATATAATTAATTTTATTTCTCTAGAAAACTCTAATACTGTGACAGTCTGCACACCTTAGTAATTTCCCAAACAGCACAATTGACACCATAATGGCTGTACCACTGAAACCATGAACTTGGCATGTAGACAACAACACTAGTCAAAAGAAGAACAAAGACCCAATCCATCCATCAAAGCCCATAGATTCAAGAAAAATCCTAAATGCACTAACCTTGCTTTTCACTTCTGTATTACTGCTTCTGATTAATTATTCTTGCTAACTGAGGTATGTCAACACAGGATGTGTTTTTGTGCCTAAAAGCCCACTCTGAGAAAGGCTGAGAACTGCATTCAGCCTAGAACACCCAATACAGTTGCCAGCCAGCTAGCTAATAAAGACTTTCTATTGACTTGAACCCATGTCTGAGTAGTCTTCTCTGGTGGATACCTTACAACAATCAGCATGCATGAGCATTGGTGTGTGTGATTTACACATGCTTCTGTGTTAATGTGAGATAGTATTTTATTGCCAATACAGTTATTTCTGACATAGTTTATCACTGTGTCCTATGTCAAGATTAGGATTATGTCATATCGTAGTTATTTTATTTATAGTAGATTGTTACAGAGTAACCAGTTTAGATCTATATCTTGCAATCAGTATAGATGAAAAATATTTGTATTGTAGTTTTATACAAATTATGAAGTGTATTTTGTAGAATATTTTCATCTACAGAGTAAGTTTTGAGTAATAAGTTGTACTTTTCATTCATGTCAGCCATCTTAGAAATAAGGCCAATAACTGATAACTAAATTCTTATCATTCATTTTTATCACTGATGTACAGCTACTAAATTTTAAACTCCGTTCCAGGAAACATTCTTATCCATAAGTAATGATATAGCAATAGAGTAGAAGAATATTTCTTTTAAAATATTTGGAACTAAGATGTCTGAATAGAGAGAATGATAGTTTTCTCTAGAGAAAAATGTTCCAATAAAATGAATATATGCTCAAAGGAGACTTTACTGTATTGGCATAGTCAAATTTTCACACTGGAAAGGATGAAAACTCATGAACTACCCAGTCTATAATGCTGGATGTCTTGGAAGTTGAAGAGTCATAAGTTTCCTATTAGTATTGCAAGTAAAGAAGCTGGGTATTGATATAATCAAATGATGGTTACAAAAACAATGACAACAATATAGACACATTCACCAGCAAGAAGAAAAGAGCAGGTAAGCAATAAGCATGTTTTTTTCCTCAGATACCTTTACATCCCAGTCAGTACTGGAAGGTTCCTCATACACTAGGTGAGAGAGTCTTTACTCAGTTAATTCTTCCAGTATATTTTCTTGCAATCCTGTTCAGAATCCATGAAGTTGACCATCAGTGTTAATCATCACAATGTTAATGATATACCTGTGTGTATAGATGGATAGATGATAGACACAAATGTCAAAAAAATTAGGAATATTTTTGTTGCTTAATATTCTAAAATAATAGTGAAAATAATACCCCAGCTTTTCTATAATACATTACTGTTTTTGAAATATTGAAAAATTTCAGTTGACCCAGTAATGTGGGTGAAGTGGAAAGTTTGACTAGTGTTTTGAATTAAAGATTTTGTTTCTGGATACCAAGTTAAGAATAAATAATTGTTATAAAATACAGACCTATTTCTTATGTATTACTAAAATGAGTAGTGAACAGTTTCTTAGAGAAAGTTAAAATTAAAAAAAAACTTAAAACTTCCATAAAGATAAAAAAATTTCTTGAACTAGCATTTAACTGTATAGAATTAAATTGTAAAATTTAATAACTGATATGAGATTACACATGTACACATACAAACATATGCATGTCCGTACACACCACACACACAAACACACACAAAGCTTTATTAGGACCTGTACTTATTACTTATCTTTTTTTAGATGCTTTTTTTCAGTCCTTCTGGAATAGTCTCCATTTTATATTTATCTTCTTTAAATATAGAAAAAGAAATCTTGATGATTACTTAGCCATTTGTATTTGACAGAGTTAAGCAACTGTAATTTATGCAAATAATTGTTAAGTGTATTTTCTTCTACCACCTAATATAGCTTCAAGAACTTTGACCCGAACTACTTCTTACATCCTCAGAACTGAATAAGAAAGACTGGCTCCTGTACTAGTTGTATTTAATAAAATATTCAGGCAGTATCATTTTTCTTGTCTGTTCAATTGATATCAGAAGAATTGCATGTCACTAATATGAATATGATTTCAAGAGCCCATGGAATATGCCCAAGGACATTAACTGTGTCATCTATTTCTGTCAGGCAGAGAAATCTACTTGATTGACTTATATCACAGCACATTTAAAAGTCCTAACTGGACAAAATGACTAAATTAGCTGTTTGGCTTCTATGAGAGAAGTTAATTCAAGTCTATTGAAGGATCACAGAGACTTGTAGGATTTTAACTTTTTGCTTCAAACAGTATTTTGTAAAGAATTATTACATTCTTTCTCAAATCCATATAGGGTTTTGAGAATCAATACAACTTGCATTTCTGCATAATATTTTAAAACATATATTTCTTTACAATTGCATACATGCATACATGGGGTTTTTTGATATTCAATTTTATTGATTGTAAGTTTCACATTATGCACCCAAGTCCCACTCATCTCCACCTCCCCTCCCCTTGTATCTGTCATCCACCTTTGCAACCCTCCCCCAAAACACACACACACACACACACACACACACAAAATAAACTAAACAAAGCAAAAGTATTTTAATCATAGTCATACTTTCCCCAAAGTCTTTTCTAAATACATCCAATTTCATGTCCTTTTTATTTATTTAATTTTGTCACACATTAATTCTAATTCATACTTCCCTGGTGATATCTTGACCGATCTGGTTGGCTTGACCTTGTTTATGGCACAATATGTGCCATGAGTTACTGGAAGTAATAGCCATGTGAGGTACAGGAAACAGCATTTTCTAGCATATCTTTCTGTCTTCTGCCTCTTATGCTTGTTCCTTCCTTCACAATGTTCTATGGGCCTTGTTTGGTCAGGGTACTTGATAGAGGTTTATGAATGAACAAGCCTAAAAACACATTTAAGAGTTAACATTCCATAGTCATTAATCTCAATATCTTGACCAGTTGAGTCTTTTCATTGCTACACAGAAAAGTAAGAGATTTTGCTGGCCAAACTTGAGAATAGCATTAATCTATAATCATACATCATTTGGAAACAGTTTGATATGTCCATTTAGAGGAACAACAGTATTTCCTCTAGAGCCTAAGAGCTCTAGAGACATGGGTTTTGACCTTGATTACAGAATAAGGCATGAATTCTTTCTAGTGAAGTAGACCTCACAGCCTATCAAAAAGTGGCAGATTATTCTTTTAACCTTTATGTCTGTTTCACCAGCTCTTTTTAGTAGGTTATTTTGTAAGATACAGAAATCAGTACTGCATAAGACCATATTTTTTTTTTCTTCCCAGTGACCATCATAACAATTTTTGGTACTAGTTACCCAAGAAATACAAAGGTCAGTCCTATTTGATTTTTCTATATCCTGCAACTAAAGTGTGTTCTATCTTCACTAATAGGGACTTACTATATAGTAATGATGGGCAATCAAAAACAATGTCAATGGCTATACTGTTTTGGCATCCTTGCACCACTGAAGCTTCCTTTTCAGTAGCTAGTAGAGAAGTATCCAATCCATGGCACAAAAATTTTCATTTAATAGCCCATATTTCCTGGGGGAAGTATTGGTTACCCATGTATAAAATCTATGTTGAAGAATCTTTTTTGTTATATTTGAATTACTAGTGGACTCCAAAAGGCATTCCTTTAAGCTACTGAGATGAGATGTCCAGTAAAGCTTGGTAACAAACTAACATATGTAATTATTCTTAAAAGACACAGTTACATTTTTGTAAAACCACAGAACTCTCAGGATAACTTTATTTCGCCTACTTTTCATTATGTGCTCTTCCCAGCATGAAGCAATTCTACAAGGTATTAGAGTTGAGTAATTAGAAAAGGTTATTATTAAATAATTGAAATTTATCTTATTATATGTTAATTCAGGATGGTTTCCCTTTTTTCTGAGGCATAAATGTCATTGTGTTATGTTTTATCAGACAGTTGGATAAATATTCTTTTCAAGGAAATTTGCAGTTGATTCTGCAACTAACTCTTTTTTTTTTACATAATGACTTTTGTTTGAAAGTGAGAAAACAATTCTAGTCATTTTATTATCAAGTATTCTTTATTTATATTTATTTATTTATATTTATATTATTTATATTTATATAATGCCAGAAGCCAAACTCAGGGAATTACCTGCTGTTCTGGAAAGCTTAGTCAGAACAAGGTTAAGAAAGGATGATCATAGGTCTCAGGTCCCAGGAACTTAAAGAACACCTGGTATTTCCTGGGAGCCATTTAAGACAATGGGATGGTCTTAGACAATGAGGATTCAATAGTGGGATAGCCCTAAGCAATGACCCCTGCCTAAACTTCCCATTTTGCTGTGTCTTTATAACCTGCTGCCTGAAATTAAAGTTAAAGAGATTGATCAGAACCTCAGAATTGCTCTCCTCCTTTGTGTCTCTGGTCCCTTCATTCTTTCGCCCCCTTCCCTAGGATCTCCTTGAATCCCCATAGTCTGGGGCAGTTGGCACCCAATGTGTGGCCTTTCAGTCAGGGTCGGATAGAACGTTGCTCCCTCAAGCATAGGATCGATGCTACACCATAAAGGCGAGTGAAGAGAGAAGATCCACATTGTGATCGCAACAGAGTCACCCGCCTGTGAGATTGATCCAATTAAGGTATCAAACTGGTAAGAAAGAGCAGTGAAATTCTGGGACAAGCATTAAGCAAACATGATTTGCTCTTAAAGGTTCTCAAGAAGTCCCTCAAGACATGAGAATTAAGGGTTAAGAAAAACGATCTTTAAAAAAAATTCTTTGATTCCATTGGTGATGTTTCCCCAAGAGGGGACGATTAATGAAAAAACACTACACCTCCTAAGGAGGAGATAAAAAGTTAAACCTTGAAGATGTGAGAGAAAAAGGGCTAAAACAGTTGTCCACTCTACGGCCGTGTTAGCAAATTAAAAGGAAAAGGCTATATTTCAGAGCTCTCCTAGGAGCAAGAGAAAATCAGGAGACATCCTGCTTTCTCTCTGGCTCCTAATGGAGAAATCCTTAGTTCTGTTTTCTGTGTTTGTTGTCTATCCTTAGCACACCAATCTGTCCATGTGTGTTAATTTTCTGTTTTTGTTTCATTGTTTGAATAAGTGTTGTTCTATGTTTCATGTTCAAAAATGGTTAAACAAGATGATTTTTTTCTTGAAATTACAGATAGAAAAAGTAAGAAAATATTGTTTAGTCTAAATATATAAAATGTGTAGCCACTTCATTTTTATTCTGACTGGTTTTAAAAGTATGAAAATGTTCTGCATATCTTGGTTATAGATTATTTGCCTATAAGTTATGGGTGTGATTAAAAATTTGCAACTTTGGTAGCAGAAAGTTGGTTTAAAACTGGTAACTCAGGATTGGAGTCATTCAGAAACCAGATGTATAAAGATAGGATTTAAAACAATGTCTCTTTTATGAGATATTAAAACCTACACTACCATGCATTCATATATAAGAACTGCCAAACTTTGTAAGATGAAAATAATGTAGTTGGTGTTGATTTTAGAGAAAACGGATTGTTTTCTTTATTTAAAATTGGTTTGTTTCCCAAAATTATGGTTATACTCTAATATTACAAAAAGAAACTTAAAAATATAGTTAAACTGCCAATGTTCCATTGGATGCAGTTGGCAGTTCAATCGAGAGCTCAAGAATTTTTGACTCACCCATGTTTATGGTTGAGAAGAGAATCAAGCAGGTGGAAGTGATTGCAAGAGTAATAAGAAGTAAAAACAGCTGTAGCACAGTACAGCACTGCTGTCACTTTTACAGCTTTATTAGATACATGGGTAGAGGCAAATTTAGCCACCCAAGATTTAAAAAGGAGATCTCAGTGGGAATTTTATCTGCTATTAAACAAGGCCCTTTCCTCCTTCGGGAGGAAAGGCCAGCCTCAGACCCGAAGTCATTCACAACAGAAAGCTTATGGGCCAGGAGTTATAGATGACGATTATGCTGGAGAAATTAGAATTATGCCTGCTTCCCTACATGGTATTATAGTTGTGCCCACTAACAAAAGAATTGCTCTAAGAGTAAGAAAGGAAAAGACTGGCCTTCAACTTGGCCTTTATCTGATACTCTCACTCAGCTACATGAGATTGGTTATTCCATTAATCCAAAACAAAGTTGAAACTTAAGATTTATGAAATTTGTGGGGCATTACAGCCTGAGTTATCTACTCCTGCTGCCATTCCAGGAAATGTATATAAAATTATTGTGGATTTAGAAGATTGTTTTTATACCATTCCTTCACATCCTGGTGAAGGTGGAAAGGTTTGCATTCAGTGAGTTTGCTTGTAATTTTGGAGAGCCCAGGAAGTGATATCACTAGAAAGTTTTGCATCAAGGAATGGCTAATAGGCTTATATTATGTACAAAATTTGTTGTTGCTTTAATAAAAGAAATTAAGAGTTTGTGTATATATAATGTATAATCATATACATCAGTGTATATGATTCATTGTATGGTATTTATTAGTTGATCTCTCTGAAGAAGTTTTAATGCAAGCCTTTGCTCTCATACAATGAGCTTTAAAATTTTGGAGTGCTTGTTGCTCCAGAAAACAGTCAAAGGCAATATCTTTTCAATTTTTGAGACATCAGGTATATTCCTCAACAAATTGTGGCACAGAAAATTCAAATACAAAAAACTAGTTTACTTAATTAAAATTATTTTCAAAAGCTTCTAGGATATGCTAATTGGTTAAGACATAACCTTAAACTCACCACAAGAGGACTTAAGCCTCTGTTTGATGTTTTCAAGGAGAATACAAATTCTAATTCCTCTTGACAATTAACTGATGAAGGAAGAATAACTTTGCAGAAAGTAAAGGAAGCTGTTAGTTATCAATAGATACAATATACAGACTGATCAATTGTTGGCTGTTTCACAGCAGCCCTTTGGCAAAAGGGACCATTAATGTGGATTCATATTTCTTCATCTCCAAAGAAAGTTTTAACATCCTGTTCTGAAGCTGTTGCTGTGTTAATACAGAATTGTAGGTCAGGATCACAAAAGTATTTTGAGAAAGAACTTAATGAAATATCCCTTATTTCAAACAGCAATTAAATTGGTTATTAAAAATCCTGATATTTGGCCTATTATATGACCAACCTTTTAGACAAATTTAGTAATCAATATTCAAAAAATAAGTTGTTACAGTTTTCCTCTATGCATGCTTTTATATTTCCTGTAAATTTACACATGCAGCCCATAGAAAAGGTGTTTACTGTATTTACAGCCAGCTCATCTAATGTGAAGACAGTATATGTAATTGGATCACATGTTCATTCTCTTGAGTTTCCCCCTACTTCAGCACAAATAATTGAATTATGTGCTACAGCCACTGTTTGAAATGCTGAAAAATCAAGCTTTCAATTTGTATACTTATAGACAATATATAGCTCATGGTTATAATTGTTTGAAATTGTTGCTTTTTTTAGATATTGTTAATTCTCAAATTTTACAAATACTTAATTTAAGAAACGTGTACTTTTTCTTAACTTTATAAGACATTTAAGAGCTCATACTGGATTGCCTGGACCCCAGGGCAATGCCACAGTAGATTTGTATACCAGGCAGATTATAGGCTTTACAGAAACAATTGGCCATACATTCTTATTATTTACATCATTAAAATAATAATAGCTTGAGACAATAATTTTGTATTTCTAGAGAGTATGCAAGTCAAATTGCAAAAGCTTATTCTCAGTGTCCTCAATTTTTCATAATGGTGTTAATCCTTGAGGACTTATACCTAATCAATTATGGCAAGTAGATGTTACTCATTTTTGATTTTGGAAAATTAAAACATGTACATATGACTTGACACCTTTTCAGGCTTTCTAGTTGAACTGCTTTAACAGGAGAATCAACTAAAAATGTAATTAGTTATTGCTGACATTATCTTTCTATGCTTGGTGTTCCATATCAGGTTAAGATAGATATTGGAACTGGCTATCGCAGTCAGGCATTGAGATATTTTGTTGACAATTTAATATTACTGGATTCCTTATAATCTTCAAGGACAACATATTGTGAAATAGGTACCATGGAACTTTAAGTAATATCGTCATACCTCTCTGTGTGTGAGAGGAGCAGCTACTGGTGCTTCTGTCCTGGTTTTGAAGAAACTCTAAATGATTGGTTTTTAAAAAACAAAAGAGGGGGAATTATACCTCCAGAAATTGTCTCTTAAATATATTTTCCATCATGCCTTGTTGTTTTCAATTTTCTAAATCTGGAAACTCATGGCAAATCTGCTACTGATTGCCTCTGGCACCCTGATACTAATAAAAATTATGCCACAGTTATGTGGAAGGACCTTCTTACCTTTAGATGGAACAGCCCAGACCCAGTTCTCATATGGGGCTGAGGATCAGTATATCTGTTTGATAGCAAAGAAGGCAAAGCTAGATAGCTTCCAGGAAGATAAGTGAAACAAATAGATACCTCCACAAAGCCAGATCCAATTGTAAATAAAATTGATATCAATTGAGATTCATGGAAGAGAGATCTCCCTGAGAATTCTCTTCTTTTTTTCCTTTCCAGATAAAAATGAGCCACCTGTGGTGTTTGCTCTTAGAGGTTCTGATCCTGATGCTGGCCTCAGGACTTGCACTATTCAGAACAGTGACTGGCCATTGACAAGGACATCAAACAGCTAGAGATTGGCTTTACTAATCTGGAAAAATCCCTCATTTTACTGTCTGAAGTGGTCCTCCAAAATCTCAGAGGGCTTGATTTGCTTTTCCTTCAGCAAGGGGGTCTCTGTGCCGCCCTCAAGGAGGAATGCTGTTTTTTAATTGACCAAACTGGGGTAGTTAGAGATAGTATGCCCAAGATCAGAGGGAGATTACAATGGAAAAAAAAACAGTGGTAACAAGAAGAGGGATGGCTTAAAAACTCATTCTGTGCCTCTCCTTGGCTTAACACCCTTCTCCTGTCTATCCTAGACCCTGTGGTCAGTCCCTTCTCCCTTTGGCTTTCTGCCCTTGGGCCTTTCAAAGACTCATGGACTCTGTAAAACAACAAATTGGACTGTGTAAAACAACAAATTAACTCCATGGCATCTAAACCTCTACAAATACATTATCATAGACTTGATCTGGCTAATAGAGGTTTAGCTGAGCCTTATGATGACAGATCTCCTTTAGAAGCTACATAGAACTCAAAGCTGTGCACGTTGGTTTGAAATTCCATGGACACAACATAGGTACTGACATGGCTGTGAAGCTAAGCATTGCAGGGGGAGTACTTTATAGTCTGATTCTGAGTCTCCTGTGAAGCAATCCTGATTGCATAGAGGTTGGTATTGATTTTTTGTGTCTCAAAGCAGCCAACTAGGACCCTCAATATCCTACGTGGTTCATGAGACAATTAATCCCCTTCTCCAAAAATCACCATTTTGAATGATACTGGGAGGATCATGTCAATACTTTCCCCCTCTGATTAATGCTTACTCACCTGCTGATGAAATTTCTTAATGTTCACATTCTCCTGCCTGCATTATTTAAAATTTTTAAAAGGGAAGATATGCCAGGAGCCAAACCCAGGGAATTACCTGCTGTTCTGGAAAGCCTAGCCAGTACAAGGTTAAGAAAGGACATTCATGAGTCTCAGGTCCCAGAAACTTAAAGAACATCTGGTATTTCCTGGGAGCTGGTTATAACTGTGGGATGGTCTTGGGCAATGAGGATTCAATTGTGGAATAACCCTAAGCAACGATCCTTGCCTAAACTTCCTGTTTTGCTGTGTTTTTATAACCTATCACCTAAAATTAAAGTTAAAGAGATTGATCAGAACTCCAGACTTACTCTCCTCCTTTGTGTCTCTTGTCCCTTAATTCTTTCACCCCCTTCCCTTGGGTTTTGTCAAATCCCTGTGGGCTGGAGCAATATGAGACTTCAGAATTTTTCTACAAAATAGACGTCATATATTTTTTATAGCTTACCTAGACTAAGGTCACAATGATAAAAGAAAACTTATGTGCCTACATACTTATCCACAAGCACTCAATGCTCAGCAGTTACTATAGAGATATAATCCATGATTCACAGGACATGCTTTATAGGACTTTAATATTTTTGCACACTTTTTTTAAAAAATTAGTAATTTAAGATTTAACCTATAAATATGCATAAGCATACTGAAATATTAATGTTTCAGTGTGAGCCATTGGGAGAGTGAATAACTCAGAGCAGGACAATGTTTACCACTGAGGCACTACTATGCAATGTGTGAGAAAGATAAAAAACCAAGGTAAGGGGAATTAAAAACAGACACACATGGAGAGAGTATCTTGCTACCAGAGGAAATCCACATGTATAAATTTTGCTTAAGATAAACTATGAATACTGTAAAAATAATTTCTTGTTTGGGAAGAAAGAAAGGCATTTAATGCAAAGCCACCAGTATATACAAAGGTGTAAACATCAGAGGAAATAAAAAAGATGCATCGTCAATAGAGGGACACTTGGTCTCAGAGGATGAAAGGTGAAGGTAAAACAGATTGATCAAGGGTAGACAATGAGATACATTGCTAGCTTTGATATTTTTTTAAAGAATTATTTTTTATCTATGTGTATGAGTGTTTGATCTACATACATCCACCACTTGCATACCCAGTGCCCTGAAGACCAAACTGGACAGTCAGTTCCCCTGCAACAGCAATTACAGATATGTATTAGTTGACATTTATATAAGGGGTATTAAACTGGGAGCTTCCAAAAAAAAAAACAAATGGTGCTCCTAATCAATAAGAAATCTCTCAAGCCAGGAATAAGATTCTTTTAAAATAGGACAACCCTCATTTCAAGTGTTTAATATTTGGCCTGGTCTTCCAGAGAATTCCTGCTTGATTCCTAGAAGACATGCAGTAGCTCACCACTAAGTATAACCCCAGTTCCCAGAAGTACAATGCCTTATTCTGGCCTCTGTGAGAACTTCATGAATCTAGTACACAGACAGGTATTCAGGTAAAACTCAAATATAATATATGATGATATATGATATGTGATATATGATTCATATATGAGAAATGATTGAGATATGAGATGAGAGATATGAGATATGAGATAGATATGAGATATGAGATATATTGTGGGTCCCTGTAGCTGGAACACAGAGATATCCTCCATGATGCCTGCAAGACAGCAGGCCTCAATAACCCAAGAAAGTCCATGGGTTTCCAAAATGGCTTTATTGGCATAATGGATCATGGTTGAATCTGGATGTGCACCCCAGTGAAACTCAGGGCAGACCTGAGTTAAATAGGGAGGGTGAAAGGGGGAGGGTCTGGGGAAGAATGCTTAATTGGCTAAGCCCTCTGGCCTTCAGGTATGTAAATCTCTTGAGGCTGAGGCCTATAGTCATGCCCTATGTCTGTGTTCTTTGAGAGGGGCTATATTGTCGTACATGACTGAACAATGTAGGTTAATGGAGTTCCACACCAGGTGTTAAGATCCTGGATTCTGGGAGCTCAGCAGAATAAATGCCCATCTTTTGCAGGGTCTCTGGGCTACTTCCAGCCAGCGCTTCCACCAAAAACCAAGACCTCTTTCATGGCCCTACATCTCCCCCTATTTTACTTTTAAAAAAAGGGGAGGTCACTGTCATCTTTGAAATTTTTGGATGAAAAAGTCAAAAAGAAAACACTATGCAGGCTGAAGGGGGTAGCACAATTAAGTCACAGGGTAAGTAGAGTCAAGGGTGGGTTGGGAAGGCAAGGTATCATTGAACCAATTAAATACAGGTGGTACAATTTGAGTGTAATGATTAATCTAGATAGACTTTATGTTTTTCTTACTAACATGTAACCTTAGCTATATGACTTTTGGCAAAAGAGTTCATCTGTAGCTGAAAGATCTGGATCTGTTTGTAGGACTCAGTGTGTATCTCTGGAGTTTGGTGTGTCTCTAGGTCTCAGCCTGTCTTTGTAGTCTCAGTCAGATGGTGTGGCTGGAAGAAGGCAGCTTGGTGTCCAAGGCAGGTTTCAGGAGATGGTGTTGTTTCTGTTGGATCTGTGGGTGTGCCTGTAGAATAGTTACAACAGGGAAGCAGCACCCCAGCATGGGAGTGTCTGTGAAGGGTGAGTAGCCAGTAGTAAGCTACTCAGGAGCAAGCATGTCATGGTCTGTCGTTAAGATCCTAGAAAGGCAAGGGTGTTTCAGGAAATTTTAGTCCTTGAAAGCACCTTTGAGTCTGTTTTGGATGGCTGAGAAAGAAAACATCATGTTAATTATGTATCTGGGGTAGGCAGCAAGAGTTTGTCTGTAAAAGGAAACTAGTTATTAATTAAGGATTGAAAAAGAGTGATCAGTATATTGATTTGACCTGTGGAAGTAGATTAGATAAGAGATCTCAAAAAGTTTAAAAAAAAAAGTTGGACATATATCACAAGTGTTAGAGAAAAAAGGAAACATTTAAACAAAAAAACAAGAAAATTTCCAGTTGAGAAGCACAAACATTGTTGCTTTAGGTGTTTCTGTTAGGGAGAAAAGAAAAAGTTTAAATAAAAAAAACAAGAAAATTTTTGGTTGAAAAGCACGAGAACGTTGTTGTAGGTATTCCTGTTGGGGAGAAGAAGCATTTATGGTGGGTTTAGAAGCAGTGAGGGAGGGGCTTGCTCTGCCATGTGGCTTCTGGGTGCTCTAGCAGAGTATGCCCCATTTGTTTTTTCTTAGAAATCCTAAATGTAGAGAAGGAGAAGAAAGGCCAACCTTGAAAAAAGCTAAAAGCAAGAAACATAGAGGCTTGTTAGGAGAGTTAAAAGTTCTGTGTAAAAGAGTAAGCCATGGGAGGGAGAGACAGCAACTGCTTGGCGCCATTAGCTCCTAGGAGAAGCTAGCAGGCGGCTCACAGTTTTTCCAGACTCAGCCCAGAGTTTTTTAGCCATGAGAAATAAACTGTGAGGAACACAGGGGTGAAGGGAGCAGACAGGGTCCCAGCCCTGCCATGTCAAGCAAGCCAGCTGGGCTAAGTAGCTCTAGCTTGCCACAAAAGACAGAGGAGGGGAAAAGTCTATGCTAGCAGGCTGTGCACAAGCTTGGAGCCAGTGCTCTTGAGAAGCTAGCAGGCTGACCCTTGTGGGAGGGGCAGAGCGTGGAGATTAGAGAGTTGCTGCCATCTTTCTGAGTTGGAGAACACAAAAGAGAGAGCAAAAAAAAAAAAAAAAAAAACTATGCTAGCAGGCATCGTGTGAAAGACTGAAGGTAGTGCTCTTGAGAGCTCAAACGAAAGGGGAATCTCTCACCCAAGGAAAAGAATCTTAGAACAAGAGTCTTGGAGCGGGCTTTGCCTGTATCCTCCACCACCTGTGGGGAAAAAATGAGGGCCTGCATCGGGGTGGATCTCTGTTGTGTTGTTGGGGTGTAGTTCCCTCGTGTTTGCCATGGCTTAGCCAGCTGCAACTGCAGCTCGGCATGGCAGAAGTGCACTGGATCTGAGTGAGTTGGTTCCATGAACAGCACAGGGCGGGCACTAGCGGGACCCCACCCAGCATGGGGAACTCTCACTCAGTCTTGAGTTCCTGGGGGGGGTGAGGGCTCTTGGATTGGGGATCCCCAGGACAGGAGGTGGCCAGGGACAGACTAGTCTCAAGCCTGTGGGCTCTCAGATGCCACTGAGAGGCCTTGGAAGGACTGAGACCGGGGGCATGTGGGTGTGTGACCTGCCGGCCCACAGCAGAGAGAAATGAGGGGGGAGAGAAGAAAGAGGTCCTCCCCGGCAGTGCCCCACAGGAGAGACTCATTTACTGTACTTGCTTAGCAGACAGGGTGGCCTGGCTAGCTTGCTTGAAGAGATGGCAGTTCCTGCATTCGTGTTGCTGTTTGAGCCTGACATTGGTCACCAGATGCAGGTCCCTGTGGTTGGAACATAGGGATGTCCTCCACAATGGCCGCAAGACAGCAGGCCCCAACAGCCCAAGAAAGTCTGTGGGTTTCCAAAGCAGCTTTATTAGCATGAGGGATGATGGTTGAATCTGGATGTGCACCCCAGTGAAACTCAGGGCAGACCTGAGTTAAATAAGGAGGGAGAAAGGGGGGGAGGGTCTGAGGAAGAATGCTTAATTGGCTAAGCCTCAGAGATCCAATAGTATGTAAATCTCTTGAGGTTGAGGCCTGTAGTCACACCCTCTCCTTGTGTTCTTTGAGAGGGGCTACATTGTCCTACTTCCAGCCAGCGAGTCTACCTAAATCCAAGACCCCTTTCACGGCCTTACAATATATGATATATGATATATCATGTGATATGTGATATGTGATATGTGGTATATGATGATTAATGATTGATGTATGATATATACTATAATTTTAAAAAGTAGAGAGTTTACAGTGAAAACACAGAGGCATAAATATAGTTTACAAAGTTCAGTTATTTTACTCATTGAGACATATCATGCAGTTCAAACATTTTTGTTTTTCTTATTTTGATTTTTTGTTTTATGTTTTTTCCTGAGATAGGGTTTCTTTGTTTAGCCCTGACTGTCCTAGAACTGGCTCTGTAGACCAAACTGGCCTCAAACTTATAGATCTACCTACCTCTGCTTCTTGAACACTGGGATTAAAGTTATGAGCTGCCACCACCACCCTCTGAGGTTCTAAATCTTAAACTGTGTGAACCTTTATTCATAAATTCTGTGGAGGAAAAATATTTTCATTCTGAATGGATATTCATTTTGTATTCATGTTTTGTATCCATGTTTCATTTTGTATTCATCATTTTACAGTATTTTTATTATTAAATAGCTTTATCAAACAGATGCTTTGACCACCATAAATCCTGGATTCATTGCTCTGTACTCTAAGATCTATACCTGCTAAGAAGGGAATAATTGGAAGTCCAAATAATGACAGATTTGCAAACAAGGTAATGGAATTCACGGATGCATTAATGTTTTTGGCTACATATGACTTTCTAAAAGAATCTGCTTTTAACTTTACCCACAAAGAGGAATAATTTTTCTCATGCTAACATTAGTTACACATCTGAAAATTAGTCAGAAAGTGATGTGAATAAGTTAATGAGATTCAAAACACAGACAATCCAAAGCGTAGTCCTTTTGGCAGAATGATAAAGAGCTTATTAGAAGGAAGAAAATTGACTTATAGACTCCCTAATTTACTGTTGAAAACTGCATCCACTAGGATTAAATTTATTAAGAAGAATTTTGAGAAACAAAGTTGAGATATTACTATAGAATAGGAAACATGAGCTAAAAAACATGAAACCCACACCAAGAAATGTAAGATTAGATCACACAGCAAATTTGGAATCCAGAGTCATAAAATGACACTTATGAGACTGAGTACATTTAAAATACATAAGCTGTTCCAATTTTATTTTCTGTGGCTGTGATAAATATCCTGACTAAGATAATTTAAAAAATAACTTATTTGGTTCAATTTTGTTTTTCATTATGGAAAGGCAGGAGTGTGAGGGAACCGGTCACAGCTGAGTGGAGAGAGCAATAAATTTATGCATGGATTTTAGCACTAGACTGACATTTAACACTCTTATACCACCCATGGTGCTTGCCCAATGTAATAGTACTATCTACAGTGTACAAGATATCCTGTTTCAATTAATAGTATCAAGATAGTCTTTCAGAGACATACATATAGGACAATCAAATTTAGACAGCTTCTCATTCAGTCTTTTTCTAGGTGATGCTAGATTGTTCAAGTTGACAAAGTAAAACTAATTATTTTATGTACATACATACACCCCTAACACACATGCACACACATACAGAGAGAGAGAGAGAGAGAGAGAGAGAGAGAGAGAGAGAGAGAGAGAGAGAGAGAGAGGTAGGTGGTGGGAACAAGAGATCAAGATTTTCTTATCCCAGTTACATAGTTGGGACATGTTGAAAGGGTATTTTTATTTTGTTTTGTTTTTTGGTTTTCTTTTTTTGTTGTTGTTGGGTTTTTGTTTATTTGTATTTTGTTTTTTTGAAATTGAATTGCTTATCCTGTAAACCAAAAGTACAGAAGATGCAAATACATGTTCTTTGATATGTTTAATTTCTTTTAAATGAAATTTATAACTATTGTTCACTCCTATAAAAGGAAGCAATACCTTGAAACAAATTATTTCTTCACACTGAAGCTACTTGTGTCTTAAACAATTTTATTTGCTTTCATAATAAATATACACATACAAAATATAAAATAAAATATATCTGTAATTGAGGACTGATTTTTTTTTTAAACTTCAGTTTTTTCTTTTTAAGTAGGAATATTAGGCAAAGTTTTTGATTGACTTCTCTATCATTTCTTATACTTTAATAGACTGTAAACAGAAAAAAACAAAACTGCAGTTGCGTTTTGTTAAATTTCAAATAAGAAAAAACAACAGGAAGTAAAGAAAAGAGTAAACCAAATACAGAGGAAAAAGGTATGATCTACTCAACTTGAGAGACCAGGAAAACAATCCTCACCCAATTATGGTGATTCCCTCCCTGTAACAAAACAGCCATATTATCATAAAATGCATATTCAACCATCTGTTTAAAGAATAAAAATATGTGCTCTATCCACAGCTGCTGCAATAAATGTCATCTACAAATTTAAATTGGAGTGCTCACATTATTCTTGACTATTATATAAAATCAACACATTTTAAATTTAAACAAACACATCCCAATGACATGGACCATGTACAGAAAATTCTAGAAATATTGGGAAATTTTCTGGTGGAATATAATCTCCAAGTTTTATTCTTTACTACTAAACCCTAATATTTACATGTTTATAGCTGAAAATAAAACCATTTCATTGAAAATAAATCCATTGACATAAAGGTGGGACTTTATTCTGTTGTAAGTATTCTGCTAAGATTCTTTGTTCCATCCTCACTAATAAGACAAATATTGATAAATCATCAATATTCACCTCTTTGTTTAAAGCAGATTAATAACTAAATTACCTAGTCAGAATGTTATTATTCTTTGCCTAATGAACTCCAGAGAGATGGTTCCTCAAGCAATCTGTGTCAACTTTCTATCATTTTATTAAATATCATGGAAGAGGTTTTTTCCTGCTGTTTAACCAAATGAACTGGTTTATTAAATATCAAGATACAGATATATAGATGTATACCTATAAAATCTATACTATTCTACCCAGTCTCAGTCCGCTGCTCTTAAATTTTTTATTTCTTTCCAATTGATAACTGTAGATGTGGATTTACTCCGTGATCTATTCTTTGGTCTTTTAAAAGTAATTGTGAATTTCCATCACTGCCAAAGTCCTTTCTGGACTAGCTACAAAATGTTCATTATTTTAAGAAACTTACACCTTTCTTTTAATTTTAAGAGAATTTGTCATATTAAGCGTATAGAGGAGTAGGATATCATAAGATAGGGGTGGGTTGAGTGGGTAACTGGGAAGTAGAATATCATTTGAGAGGTAAACGAATGAAATAATTAATAAAGATTTTATAAAAAGAAAGAAAAAACAGTATAAAAGGAGCAGAGACTGAAGGAAGGGCCATCCGGGGAGTCCACCTGGGGATCCATCCTGTCTACAGATACCAAACCCTACACTGTTGCTGTGCTCAAGAGGCACTTACTGACAGGAACCTGGTGTGGTTGCTCCATGGGAGGTCTGGCCAGCAACTGACCAACACAGATGTGGATGCTTGGAACCAACCATTAGACTGAGGTCAGAGACCCTGTGGAGCAGCTGGCAGAAAGACTGGAGGAGCACAGGGGGATTGCAACCCCATAGGAACATCAACATCAGCTGGCCGGACCTCTCAGTGCTCCCAGAGACTAGACCACCAACAAAGGAGTGTACAGGGAGGAATTCAGGATTCCAGATATATATGTAGCAGAGGATGGCCTTACCTGACAGCAATGGGAATGAAGGCCCTTGGTTCTGTGGAGGTTTGATGCCCCACCATAAGGGGATGCTGGAGCGGTGCGTGGGACAGGGTGGGTAAGTGGGTGAGCACCTTCATAGAGGTAAAGGGGAGGGGCAGAAGGTGAATGTGGAATGTGTGTGTGTGTGTGTGTAGGGGTAACCAGAAATTAGAATATCATTTGAATTGAGTAATTAATAATAAGTAAAATTGTATAGGGTAAGTTCCAAGACAGCCAAGGCTATAGAGAAACCCCCTCCCCTCAAAAAAATGAAAGGAGAGAGAAAATTGGTAATCAAAATAAATAAAGAAGATGCACTGTCATTATAATGGGGATTACTGAGAAGAAAGTACCTACTCTGGTGATATGGACAATTCAGGATCTATGGTTTACACAATAGTATCAACATATAGGAGAAGCAGATTCTCAATACAGTAAGAAGACAAAGACGGGTGGATTCTTTAGGGTTATAAATTTTAAAGAATGTGGTGAAATGATTCTCAATTTGTAAACACTGGCTACTTACTTATACTGGTTCATTTGCCCTTAAGCTCTTCTATATTGAATCTCAAAAGCAACATTAGAGGTGAAAAAAATAAGGTCTCATATTTGGTTACTGAGAGTCACTTCTCATCACAATTTAGAAAAAGAAACTCAGCTGTTCAGTGGTGGCTCACATGTTTAATCTCAACACTCAGAAGGCATAAAAAGGCAGATCACTTAGAATTTAGGGAAGAGTGAGTTCCAGGGCAGCATGGACAATGCAGAGACATCTTGTCTTAAAAAAAAAAAACCACAAAACAAACAAAAATTATGAAAAGAACCTCATCAAGAGTCCATAGATAGGGAATTCAAGAATTCAGGAAAAAATGCATTATTATATTTTAAAACTATTATTCTACAAATGTTCCTAGCATAGTTGTAGAATTATGTGGTATGCATTACTCCTAAAGATAGAACTCCTTGCTCAAACTGGATTTAACATATGATCCAGCTTTTCCATTCACCAGTCTACAGTCAATAAAAATAAAACAGCTTGCCAAAGAGTCTCCTGACCTCTTCTTGTTATTATAGTCACATTCATGATATCTAAGATCTGTATTCAGCTTTACCATTTGCTAATAGAAATATAAATATAGGGAGCAGTCATAGGGCACCAGCTCTGCACCCAATCCCCCAAGACCCAGAGGAAGCTGGACTCCCAGGAACTCTAACACAACCAGGATCATGGGTGAGTAGGCCAAAAGAAAGTGATGCTTACCAACATACAAGAAGCCTAGAGAACACCAATTAGACTAGATCAGAAAAGAAATTCCTCCCGTCACATAATAATCGAAACAAATAATGCAAAAATGAAAAAAAGAAAGAATATTAAAAGCAGTAAGGGAAAAGGTCAATTAACAAATAAAAGCAGACCTATCAGAATTACACCAGACTTCTCACCAAAGACTATAAAAGCAAGAAGATCATGAACAGATGTCAGACGGACCACAAGAGAACACAAATGTCAGCCCAGGCTACTATACCCAGCAAAACTCTCAGTTACCACAGATGGAGAAATCAAGATATTCCATGACAAAGGAAATTTACACAATATCTTTCCACAAATCCAGCTCCACAAAGGATAGAGGGAAAACTCCATCACAAGGAGGGAAATTATACCCTAGAAAAAGCAAGAAAGTCATCTTCTTCCAACAAATGCAAAATAAGATAGCCACACAAACGTAACTCCACCTATAATAAAAAAAATAACAGGAAGCAACAATCACTTTTCCTTAATATCTCTTAACATCAATGGATTCAATTCCCCAATAAAAAGAGATAGACTAACAGACAAGATACATAAACAGGACCCAACATTTTGCTGTACATGGGAAATGCACCTCAGTGGCAATGAGAGACACTACCTCAGAATAAAAGGCTGGAAAACCATTTTCCAAGCAACTGTTCCTAAAAAATCAAGCTGGAGTAGCCATTCTAATATCGAATAAAATTGACTTTCAACCAAAAGTTATCAAGAAAGATAAGGATGGACACTTCATACTCATCAAAGGAAATATCAACCAAGATAAAAATCTCAATTGTAAGCATCTATGCTCCAAATGGAAGGGCACCCACATTCATAAAAGAAATTTTACTAAAGCTCAAAGCATACATTGCATCTCACACAATAATAGTGGGAGACTTCAATACCCCACTCTCCTCAATGGACAAATCATGGAAACAGAAACTAAACAGAGACACAGTGAAACTAATAGAAGTTATGAAACAAAGAGATATAACAGGTATTTATAAAACAGTTTTTCCAAAAACTACAGAAAATACATTCCTCTCAGCACCTCTTGTTAACTTCTCCAAAACTGACCATATAATTGGTCACAAAACAGACCTCAAAAGATATAAGAAGACTGAAATAACCCCATGCATCTTATCAGATAACCATGGACTAAGTCTGGTCTTCAATAACAATAAAATCAAAAGAAAGCCCACAAACACGTGGAAACTGAACAGTGTTCTACTCAACAGTGTTGGTCAGGTAATAAATAAATAAAGAAATTAAAGAGTACTTAGAATTTAATGGAAAATAAGATACATCATATCAAATCTTTTGGGACACAATGAAAGCAGTGCTAAAAGGAAAACTCAAATTTAAGTGCCTACAAAAAGAAACTGGAGAGAGCATACACTAGCAGTTGACAGCACACCTGAAAGCTCTAGAACAAAAAGAGGCAAATGCACCCAAGAGGAATAGATGTCAGGAAATAATCAAACTCAGAGCTGAAATTAATCAAGTAGTAACAAAAAGAACTATATAAAGAAAAAAAAAATAAAACAGGAGCTGGTTCTTCAAGAAAATCAACAAGATAGATAAACCCTTAGCCAGACTAACCAGAGGGCACAGAGACATTAATTATCCAAATTAATAAAATCAGAACTAAAAAAGCAAATATAACAACAGAAACTGAGGAAATTCAAAAAAAATAATCAGATCCAACTACAAAAGCCTATATTCAACAAAACGGGAAAATCTGGATGAAATGGACATTTCCTTGACGGATACCAGGTACCAAAGTTATATCAGGATCGGATAAACCATCTAAATAGTCCTATATTAAAAAAAAAAAAGCCCAGGACTAGATGTTTTCAGTGCAGAAATCTATAGGTCCTTCTGAGAAGACCTAATACCAATTCTCTATAAACTTTTACAAAATAGAAACAAAAGGAACACTACCCAATTCATTCTGTGAAGCCACAATTATGCTCATACCTAAAACACACAAAGAACCAACAATGTAAGAGAACTTCAGACCAAACTCCTTTATGAATATTGATGCAATAATACTCAATAAAATTCTCACAAACCGAATCCAAGAACACATCAAAACATTCATCCAACATGATCATGTAGGCTTTATCCAAGAAATGCAGGGATGTTTCAATATTCAGAAATCTATCAATGTAATCCACTATATAAACAAACTCAAAGAAAAAAAATGATCATTGCACTAGATGCTGAGAAAGCATTTGACAACTTCAACACCCCTTCATGAAAAAAAGTCCTGAAAAGATCAGGAATTCAAGGCCCAACCTAAACATAGTAAAAGCAGTATACAGCAAACCAGTAGCCAACTTCAAACTAAATGGAGAGAAACTTGAAGCAATCCCACTAAAATCAGGGACTAGACAAAGCTGCCTACTTCTTCCTACCTATTCAATATAGTACTCTAATTCTTAGCCAGAGCAATTAGACAACAAAAGGAGGTCAAAGGGATACAAAGTGAAAAGGAAGAAGTCAAAATATCACTATTTGCAGATGATATGACAGTATACTTAAGTGACTCCAAAACACCCACCAGAGAACTCCAGAACCTGATAAACAACTTCAGCAAAGTGGATAGATATAAAATTAACTCAAACAAATCAGTAGTCTTCCTCTACTCAAAGGATAAAAGACTGAGAATGAAATTATAGAATATATATACCCTTTATATACTTATATAGAAATATATTCTATATTTATATAGAATATATACCCTTTATAATATTCAAAAATAATACAAATTACCTTGGTGTGAATTTAACCAAGCAAGTGAAAGATCTTTGTGACAAGAAATTCAAGTTTCTGAAGAAAGCAATTAAAGAAGATCTCGGAAGATGGAAAGATCTCCCATATTCATGGATTGGTAGGATTAATATGGTAAAAATGGCCATCTTGCCAAAAGAAATCTACAGATTTAATTCAATCCCCATCAAAATTCCAACTCAATTCTTCATAGAGATAGAAAGACCAATCCTCAAATTCATTTGGAATACCAAAACCCCCAGGATAGTGAGAACTATTCTCAACAATAAAAGAACTTCTGGGGGAATCACCATCCTTGACCTCAAGCTATACTACAAAACAATAGTGATAAAAACTGCATGTTATTGGTACAGAGACAGCCAGGAAGATCAGAATAGAACTCAAAAATGAATCCATACACCTATGGTCACTTAATCTTTGACAAAGGAGCTAAAACCATCCAGCATAATAAGGACATCATTTTCTACAAATGGTGCTGGTTCAACTGGAGGTCAACATGTACTAAAATGTAAATTGATCCATTCTCATTTTTGTTCAAAACTCAAGTCTAAGTGGATTAAGGACCTCCACATAAAAGCAGACACACTGAAACTAATAGAAGAAAAAGGGGGGAAGAGCCTCAAATACATGTGCACAGGAGAAAATTTCCTGAACAGAACAACAATGGCTTATGTTCTAAGATCAAGAGTTGACAAATGGGACCTCCTAAAATTGCAAAGCTTCTGTAAGGCAAAGGACACTGTCAATAGGACAAAATGGCAACTAACAGATTAGGAAAATTTTTTTTACCAACCCTACATCTGATAGAGGGATAATATTCAAAATATACATCATTTCAAGAAATTAGACTCCAGACAATCAAATAACTCTATTAAAAATGGGGTATAGAGCTCATCAAAGAACTTTCAACTGAGGAATATCAGATGGCTTAGAAGCACCAAAAGAAGAGTTCAACATCTTTAATCACCAGGGAAATGCAAATCAAAACAATTCTGTGATCCTACCTCATACCAGTCAGAATGGCTAAGTTTAAAAACTCAGATGACTGAAAATGCTGGCAAGAATGTGGAGAAAGAGTAACACTCAGTCTGGTGGCTCCTCAGAAATTTGGACATAGTATTACTTGTGGATCTAGCAATATCACTCCTGGGCATATATTCCAAAATATGTTCCAACATATTACAAGGGCACATGTTCCACTTTTTCATAGCAGCCTTATTTATAATAGCCAGAAAAATAGCTAGAAAGAACCGATATGTTCTTCAACAGAGGAATGGATACAGAAAATGTGGTACATTTACACAATGGAGGACTACTCAGCTACTAAAAACAATGAATTCATAAAATTCTTAGGCAAATGGATGGAACTAGAATATCATCCTGAGTGAGGTAACCCAATCACAAAAGAACACACATGGTATTCACTTACTGATTAGTGGATATTGTTAGCCTAAAAGCTCAAAATACCCATGATATAACTCATAGACCACATGAAGCCCATGAAGAAGGAAGACCAAAGTGTGGGTGTTTAAGTCCTTAAATTGACCCCCAAGCAGATTTATTAAATTAACAGACTGGCAAGCCAAGGAGGGGTAAGATTCTGCACAGAGCCTTACCAACTTAAGACAGAAATGCATTGCTTTTGATAATGCATATTCCATGACAGGTAAGGAAGACATTCTTGTTAGAGTGACCTAAGACAGGCTCAGTCTTGTTTATGAAATAAAAAATAGGGAAAGGCAGAGAGCTTTTGGAGCTTCTTGGAAAAAATATGACATGAATGAATCAAGGACAAGAAAATGGTCTACTTTACAGGAATGTGACATTGGACAAGGACAAGAAAGTGAGCTTCAGACAGGAATCTGACATTAGGCTACAACAAAAATAATTTCAGGCAGAAATCTAAATATTAAGCTAGAATAAAAAGTTACTTTCAGACAGGAATCTAAATCTTAGGCTAGAACAAGGAAGTAGTCTTCAGACATAAAAATGACTTTGGGCTAGTACAGGGAAGTTGGCTCAGATATTTTGGTCATCCTGGTATGCTCTTAGAAACAGTGATGACAGGAGTGTTCAAGGAACTTTGTTTATTGCCTTGCTTTTTCTTTGACAATTTATGTTAATCATCTTGCTTCTTTCTTGACTATTTGCATCTATTGTATTGCTAGTTCCTCAAACGAGAACTGACCTTAATGCTTGCATGCAATTAAAATAATATAAAAGCAAAAAGGAGGAAGGAGGATGATATAGGGGTTTTCTAGGGAGGGAATAAGGAAGGGGCTATCATCTGAAATATAAATAAATAAAATATTCAATAAAAATATAAATATGAATACAGAAAATTCAGTTTATATAGAATAAATGTCTTTCTTAATAAGGAACCAAATATCATCATTTGCAAACTTGACTCTGAAAGGTAAGTGCAGCATGTGCTTCTCAATGCCAACTCAAGAAGAGAACACTGAGACTATGAAGGGACTGTGAAAAGCCAAAGGAAAGAGACAGTAATAAAAAGGTTGTTGGAATTTATGGTCTGCATTGCATGGAAAATATGATTATCCAATTTAGTTCATCAAGTTATAAAATTATTATCAGTTAAAACTGATAGTTAAATAACATAAAAATACTTAAAATATATTTTCATTTAGATTATTAGAAAATTAATTACATCCTATAAAATAGCTATTTTCAAAATTGATTAAATTGTATTATATATTGTCATTATATGTTCAGCATATAATATATAAAAGATAAATAGGATACTAGGTGTATCTGAACACATACATGGAATCAAAATGTAATTTAATTTTTTTCTACCTTATGCTTCAATCGTTATGTCTGCTTAAATAAGGGTAATGTGTTCTATGTAAAATGTGATCAGTCACTGATTAAGAAAATGGTTTTCATTATATACCTTTATGTGCATTGTTTCTGCCTCTAACTTGTTATGCTGCCTTCCAAATCTAATACTATCCATGACCATTCATTTAAAGGCCGATTTTCATTTGCTTACATATTAATTATTTTTAATACCTTTGAAGTTATCCTTTTTGTTTTTCCATTTATTTATTTCTTTAAGTGAGTTTTATTCATAACATTTTAGAAACTCAGCTTTAAATTTAAGAAGATGGTAGAACATGCATCTTCTTCAGTGTTCACATATATACCAAAAAGTCTCAAAATGTGCAACTCTGGATTGTGTATATAATGGCAGAAGCCTTAACAAATTTGCCAACCACATGCTGTTTAAATTCCAGATTTATCTTCTTTCCCTCCTAACAGGCTTTATTTTCATGTATGTGTGTTTTTAGACGTGTGTGTGTGTGTGTATACATATACATAAACAAACACATACACACACACACTATATATATATATATATATATATATATATATATATATATATATATGCTTCTAAGGTTTTGTCAAGTTGATTAAAACAATGACATGAGTGAGTTATATTATCTATTTGATAATTTGATATCAGTGATATCATAGCTTATGATTCATTTTACTGTTCATAGCAAAAGTGACAGTATGAATTTTAATATGTTTGTGATTTTATATAAATACCACCAAAAGATGAACATAAAATAATCATGTCACTGTTCCCCAAACTCACTTAAGATTATCCCTTTTATTACCAAATGATCCTCTACCTCGTTTTCTGACAATGACTAATGTTGCTTGAGTAATTCTGTTCACTAAATTCCACTTCTGTACAATTATATAGTATATAAGCTTCAGAGACTGACTTTTCCGTACTCACCATCATGTGTTTGAGATATATCCATGGCAATTTGTTGTATATGATATTAGTTTTCTCATACGAATGGTCTTGCATTGTATGGGTTTTCTGTATATTGTCTAAACACTGATGGCATTTGAACAAAATAGAAACAATTAATAACAGAACTGTTAATTAAAGTCTTGCAGAAGTTTTTACTTTGTTTCTAGCACTTCATGTTGCAGGTTTTGTGTGTTATAACCATTTCAGTAGGTTTTTAGCAGCACAGTTGTTAATTTAGTTCATCATCATTCATTCATGTAGCTTCTTAAATTGAGTGATAGCACTATTGTCTGTCTTTCTGTTTTTATTATTTTGGTGGAACCCTACTTTTCTATTTGCATTTTGTGATTTCTCTCATGCATAAGAAATATTTGTTTTACTAAATTTTACTACATTTTATTCTGTAATGCCTAAGAATTCCATTTCCAATTTTTAGATTGATTAGCATTTGGAGTGAATTTTGTAAAGTTGTAAGCGTGTCAAGGTTCATCTTTATGTGTCTATCCAACTGTTAATTCTTCTTCTATCAAATTTTATTTTTATCTCTCCCAGTTCTTGAGAACCAATATTTGAAATAGAAATTTCTGGTTTCTTTGGAGACAGAGTTTTTTCATGTAATATTTTTTTTTTGACATTGTCTTATGAGAGGATGTTTTTGCTGAAGCAAACATGGACGGATGTTTTTCAGAGACCAGAAAAATGGTATTTTTCTGGAAGCTGCCTGGAAAAGGGAAATGTGATATTTTGCTAGAGCAAAATGTTGAGAGAACATGTGATGTTTGGAAAGTATATAAATAGAACCCAACAGACAGTGGATGATGCTGTGTAGTATTGGTTTCCCTTGACACATGTTGTTGGTCTTTGTTAGGCTTTGCTGATGCTGGTTTTTACTGGTGATACTGTGTGTTATTGTTTTGCCCTGCCCTCTTTGTGATCATCATTTGTCATGACTCCATAGAGAGAAATGTATCAGAGAACTTCTGGTCTGCTCCAGCAGCTTCTTGCCACTTCTGTGAACTTGGGCTGATTGGCAGAGCCTAGTGGTTTCTTCTCAATGTAATTGCTATTGGGATGACAGTAGGTGTTCAGCCATACACCCCAGACACCAGGCTCCTGACACAAGGCCTCCCTCCCTGCCCCCCACGCCCCCCAAGACCTTCATTGATCTGCACCTTTCAGTCACATAGGGCAATGCCCCTACCAGCCCCTCCACAGGTAGAGGATATGACTACAGGCCTCAGTCTCAAAAAATTTCCATATTAATGAGATTCCTAAAGGCCAGAGGGCATAGCCAATTAAGCATTCTTTCCCAAACCCTCCTCCAATCTCTCTCCCTATTTAAGCTCAGGTCTGTCCTGAGTTCAGGGGGTTTGCAGCCAGATTCATCCACTTTTCACCATGATAATAAACATTTTAAACCATGGACATCCACATGTCTTTGGGACCCTTCCATGGGGAGCCATAGAGAAGGCCTTTGACTACTGAGCTTAATCTCCTGCCAGAAGACTTCACTATGTTCCTGCCATGGATGAATCTGGCTGTACCTGCTGATATGAGGCCCCCAACATATATACAGCAGGGTCTGGGTTTAGTAGGAGAGGATGCTCTTGGCCCTCAAGAGATTGGAGGCCCCAGGGAGTTTAGACATCTTTGGGACTCATCCTTGTGGAGAGAGGGAAGTGGGAAGGAGGTATGGGATATGAAGTGGTTGGAGGGTAGACTGGGAGGAAAATAAAATCTGGAGATTAAAATAACTAACTAACTAACTAAATAAATAAATAAATAAATGTTAAGAATAGGTTCATAATTAAAAATATTTATAATCTGTTGAATTTTCCCAAATATATATATATATAAAAGTAGCCCAGTGTTTAAATTTGCAAAAATTTTATGCATACTCAATTATATAATAGAGAAAAAATTTTGATTAAAGGTTATTAGTGTTTATACCATTTTACATTAAGGAGGGGTTACTCTTTTAACTCTTAACATATATCAGCAGATGTATACTTCCTGGTTGATGGTCCAGCATCTGAGAGATCTTGGGGGTCCGGGCCAATTGAGACTGCTGGGCCTCCTACAGAGTCACCCTCCTCCAGCTTTCCCCCAATTCAATCACAAGAGTCAGCAGTCTCTTTCCATTGGCTGGGTGCAAACATCCACAGCTGACTCTCTCAGCTGCTTATTGGGTCTTCCATAGCCTCAGTAATAGTGTCAGGCTTTGGGACCACCCCTTCACCTGGATCTCCCTTTGGGCCAGTCTCTGGACCTTCTTTTCCTCAGGCTCCTTTCCATTTTCATCCCTGAACTTCTTTCAGATAGGAACAATTACAGGCCAGAGTTTAGACTGTCGGATGATGACCCAATTTCTCACTCAATGTCTTTTCTGCTAAAGGTGGGCTCTACAAGTTCTATTTTCCCAATATAGGGCATTTCATCTAATGCTCCTCTCTTTGAATCCTGATGGTCTTTCACTTCCCTGGTCTCTGGTACATTCTGTGGAGTCTCCCCACCTCATACCTCCTGAAATTGCCTGTTTCCATTTTTTCTGCTGGACCTCAGGGCTTCAGTCCAATTTCTCTACCCAATACCCTACCTCCCCTTTCCCTCCCAGGTCCCTCCCTCCCTCCTCCTGGTGGCTTCTTTCTTCTCCCTCCCAAGTGGGACTGAGGTGTCCTCACTTGGGCCCTTCAGCTTATTGACCTTTTGGAGTTCTGTGGACTGTATCTTAGGTATTCTGTACTTTTTTTTTAATATCCACGTATTAGTGAGTACATACCTTGCATGTCCTTTTGGGTCAGAGTTACCTAATTCAGAATGATATTTTCTAGTTCCATCCTTTTGAAAGTATAATAAACAATTAGAATTTTGTATCTTTCATTATAATATATATTTATAACTGCATTTATAATGATATAAGAATGGCATTTTTATTATCTATACAACAGGAGACATAAGTAAATGAAACCTTCACCTAAGAGATTAGAAGAGAGCAGAGAGTTCACTGGAAAGTTAACCCTGTAATTGACAAAATGTTTGTTGAGATTTCTGAGGCTAATTTTTCTTTATCAAAGTTTGTTCTTATTACCAATTGGAAAGCAACTAAAATCCTGGACCATGAGAAAAGTATGCAATTAATTTCAGGAGTTCAGACCACTTCTGAAAATCTTATCAATGTGATATTTAGTTGAAGATTTGTGGGTAACTTTCATATTCCCTCTTGAAGTCAGATGGAAAGAGGCTTACTTTTAAAAGCCATCTGTCATACTTCACCTTTATCTTCTTATATCAGATAGATGAAGAAGAGTAGGAACATCTGACTTAGCAAAGGTAAAGGTAACAGTACAAGATGTCATCCAAGGTCAGCTACATGGTCCATCCAGCATTTTATCAAAGCACATTGAGGACTTCAATTCTCTTGTTTTAACTGCTTCAGCAATCAGGAAATGTTCAATTTTTTTCAGGGAATAATCAATGTTATTGTTTTCTTACATATATATATATGTGTATATGTGTGTGTGTGTATATGTAAAATATATATGTATATATATATATATATATATATATATATATATATATATATACATATACATATAGGCATATGTCCAATTTCCCCACCCACTACCCCAAATCCCCTTTTCTTCCCAGGTCTCTCCCTCCCTCACCCTGGTGGCTACTTTCTTCTCCCTTCCAAGTGGGACTAAGGTGTCCTCACTTAGACCCTTCAGCTTATTGACTTTTTGAGTTCACAGATTTTTAAAGTTCTATTTTAAAATAAGACAGGAAACATAGGCGGCATTTCCCTCTTGTTCTATCATCAGTCACTGTAGAAATAAATCCACCTTGGGGAGAGAACGGTAACTTGTCACACCTATAGTCAGCTCAGTAGAAGAACCAGTAAGATAGCCTGGAGATTGTCAATTCAATGGTATCAAAATGGGGGGGAGGGACTGGGCTGACTGGGAAGGGGGGGTGGGTAGGTGTGGGGGGTGGGTGCCTATTTATCTGTGTGTTTATTTAAATCTCTGGGAGATCAATCTGAAGTGAATTTTCTCTCTTGGTAGGTGGGAGTTAGTATTATGTTAATTTAAATTTAGTCAATTTGACTGATACAAAGCATTAATACTATCTCCTGAAAAAATACAAAAGCAAAATTTTATAGTATGTAGATAATGAAGGAAAGCAATATGAGTCACAATGCCTCTCTACAATTGCTTATGATATATTAGAGAAAAATAACTACAAGATAGACATGTGTCTGTTGTTTTTAATGTTTGGCCCAGTCTTTAAATATTATAAAATCAACAAGCAATGAATAATATATAGTATAACAAAATAGTCTTATGAAATCACTTACATTTATTCTAACAATTCAAAGTTATACTAATTTCCTAGTCTCTTCTTTATCCAATAAATCTAACAACTAAGATTAAACATCACATGTAATAAAAGTGATCAAAATAAAAACTGTATCAATTATTCTTCTGTGATAAAATTTTATTCAAATGTCAATATAGTAAAGAATCATTAGGAGGGAAGGAGCAGTTTGGGAAATGAGAACATGTTATTATGAACTTGAAAGCAACCTAGAGACGTTATATATAAATTTTAGTCAGAAGTCTAATCAGTGAGTTAGCTTTCTAACATCAAAAGTAGACTTGAGAACATGTAAAGAATTTGAATATAGGAAATAGGGAATTTTGAACTCCTTGAAGGAGCAGTCAAGATCTGTGATATCAGCAACAAGTTAGCTAAAGACAAATGAATGCAATAAACTCCATTTTACTAGTTATAACCAAGGCTAAGCCAAGACTAGTGTTTTAATCTAAATTCAAAACCATGAATTAATGTAATTAGAATTAATATAGAAGCCCAGATCTTCCCCGTGCAAAATAATAAGAAAAGTCCCAACTTCATTCTGCTTTTCATATTTGGAGTGCCTGCTTAATTTAAATATGGAACAATCAGTGCCTATGAATTGCCATTAATTTCCTCTGTAAATATTTCTTATGAAGTTAGATCTGTTCTCAAAATGCCTGTACTGAGTATTGAATAAATGGCATTGTGTGTAGAGTAATTACTTAATAAATATTTTAAAAAATGTGTCTAACTATCCATCACATATATAAAAAGCTAAGTTGGGCAAATGTCAGTAATCACAGAACTGGAATGGAAGATATAGGCAGATTTTAGTATCCTACTTGGCAGAATGTCTAAACAATCAGTGAGCTCTGACTTCTATGAGAGACCTTGTCTCAAAAATATAGGCAGATAGAAGTTGCAGATTACACTACAGTCAACTTCTAACTTCCACACATGCATTAATGAGTATGGACAAGAAGGCACACACCAGCACAGAAAGAGATACTAAATAAATTAATAAATTAATAAGTGAATGGATACTAAACAAATACAAAACAGAACACAGAACAAAGAACTTCTACTTCTATGGAAAGATTGAAGGATTCAGACAGGAATCACACATATATATTAAATATATAATAAATATATATTAACCTGTAATATATATATTAGATAAGCACCTTGGAATTGCACTATCTTGGCTTAAATCATAAAATTGGTGTGCATAGCTTCTGGGCCTCTAATTAAGTGTAAATTAAATTAAGATGACAGTGTATCTATTAATAGAGCTATGAACCATTTTAAAATTGTAGAAAATTATTAGTATTAAAAATTAATCATTTATCATAAAAGTTAGTTTAACTTTTGTATTAGACATTATTTTTTTTTTTTTTTGCTTTAGTGACATTTGGCACAGATACAATCCTTCCTAAATTGCTAAGAGAAATATACCTCTGTTTAGAATGAGACAGATAGAATTTGTTTCTGAAGTTTCCAGCCATAGCTAATTGAATTACTCCTTAACATTTTGTGTTCTGTAGCTGATCTGTTTCTCATGAATTGGATAGTATGATGTTTGTGTATGTGCTTCTATTACCTATTATAGTCTTTCAAGTAATGGGACATACCATGCAGACCACTAGTAAAACCAAGTATGTAAAATGTAAAGTTGGAACAGAGGGGCTTCATTCTGCACATATATAAAGCTCACATAGAATCCATATTGGTTATCATACCAGTGTAGGGCTACTACTGTGTTACTAACATTTAATTCACAGTATTCAAGAGTTGCTGAAACACATTATCATAATAATCAATTGATGAATGCAATTTTGAAAGTTAAATAGAAGGATAAATGCAAATTAAAACAACCCTTACACCAATCACCCCAGTCAGAATGGCTAATATCAAAACCTCAGGTGACAACAGATGCTGGCGAGGATGTGGAGAAAAAGGAACACTACTCCATTGTTGGCAGGATTGCAAGCTGGTACAATCACTCTGAAAATCAGTATGGCAGTTCTTCAGAAAATTGGACTTAGTATTACCTGAGAACCCAGCTATACCACTCCTGGGCATTTACCCAAAAGATGCTCCAATGTATAGCAAGGACACATGCTCCATTATTTTCATAGCAGCTTTCCTTATAATAGCTAGAAGCTGGAAAGAACCCAGATGTCCTTCAACAGAGGAATGGATACAGAAAGTCTGGCACATTTACACAATGGAGTACTTACTACTCAGCTATAAAAGATAATAAATTCATGAAAGTATTAGGCAAATAGCTGGAACTAGAAAATATCCTGAGTGAGATAACCCAATGACAAATAACATATATGCTATGCACTCACTGATAAGTGGATATTAGCCCAAAAGCTTGGAATACCCAAGATACAATTCCCAAACCACATGAAGCTCAAGAAGAAAGACCAAAGTGTGAGTGCTTTGGTACTTCTTAGAAGGGGGAACAAAATACTCACGAAAAAAAAAAAATACAGAGACAAAGTGTGGAGGAGAGACTGAAGGAACAGCCATTCAAAGACTATCCCACCTGGGGATATATTTCATATACAGTCACCAAACCCAGACACAATTGTGGATGCCAAAAAGTACATCTTGACAGGAGCCTGATATAGCTGTCTCTTTAGAAGCTCTGCCAGAACCTGAAAAATACAAAGGCTGATGCTTGCAGTCAGCCATTAGACTGAGCATTGGGAACCTGAAAAATGCAAAGGCTGATGCTTGCAGTCAGCCATTAGACTGAGCATTGGGTCCCGAGTGCAGGAGTTAGACAAAGGACTGAAGGAGCTGAAGGGATTTGCAACCCCATAGGAAGAACAACAATATCAGCCAACCTGACCCCCTGCCTCCGCCTCAGAGCTCCCACGTACTAAATCAGCCACCAAAGAGTATAGTGGGCTATCTTCACTCTACATTTGCAATAAGCTCGCTAATGTAGGAGGAGCAAAAAATGGGAAGGAAAAGGAAAAGGAGGAGGAAGAGGAGGAGGAAGAGGAGGAGCTAACAAGGAGGAAAGAGAGAGAGGTAGAAGATGGTGGCAGATGTCAGAGTGTCTCTAGCAGTCTAAGTTAGCAACTTATCAGAATGTTAAATATTGGGTACCAACTCTAATTGTATGGGCATCTTGTTAATTGAGCATTTCCAATTATATAAATCCTTTGGATAATATTAAGCTTTAGAGTCTCATTTATACTGGGTACCACATGGATGGTGTGTATTATCAGGGGCTCAGTCAAACTGTGGAGACAGCGTGGTGGATTGGCAGAGTACCACCACACTGGTATCTTGCAGGTCTATTTGTGGCAGACATGGCCCCTGGCTGCTTCCAGCTCTGCTGTGCTTGGTTTCAGGACTCAAAACATGGTAGCCTGAGCTAAGCTGAGCCCCTCCACGAGCCAGCATCAGCACTGTTTTAAATATTACCCTCAGCAAAAGTGTACACATTGAGGGACCCATGGCTTCAGCTGCATATGTAGCAGAGAGTGGCATTGTCAGGCATCAATGGGAAGAAAGGCAAGGCCTTGGTCTTGTGAAGACTTGATGCCTCAGTGTAGAAAAATGCCAGGGCAGGGAGGTGGGAGTGGGTGTGTGGGTGGGCAACACCTTTATAGAAGCAGGGAGAGGGGAAACTGGGAAAGAGAATAATATCTGAAATGTAAATAAATAAAATATAAATAATAAATAAATAAATAAAGACACTGAAATACAAATGAAAAGAGATATTTCAGCCCAAAAGTATATGAGGTCCTTAGGGATATGAATGAAGTTCTGAAAATATTAAAAACACATTTACTTTTATTTTATTACAATTTTACCTATTTTCCCAAACAAAATTCTGTGAGAGAGAAATAATGAATGAAAATCAAATTAGAAATATTTTGGAAAACAAGTCATGAGAAATATGTTAAAGCATACTTAACCGGGCGGTGGTGGCGCATGCCTTTAGTCCCAACACTTGGGAGGCAGAGGCAGGCAGATTTCTGAGTTCAAGGCCAGCCTGGTCTACAGAGTGAATTCCAGGACAGCCAGGGCTACAAATGTTATCCCCTTCCCTTGTTTCTCTCCCAGAAACCCCTATAGGCTTCTACATCCCTTAAGAAACATGAAAATTTGTTGGAATATGTGTGGGTGTAAATTGTTATAAATTTTCTCAAATCATACATATGAATATATCAATGAATCCCTTGAATAGAATATGGAGGTGAAATCTGTTATACTGAATATTCTTTACATTTGTTTATTCTCTTGCAAGTTATGACAATGATATATTTGTATTTACTTTGGTCATATTTTTACAAATCATAATTGAAAGTTAAATAAACAAAATATCATTTTAGTAGCAAATAGTAATTTCCTAGTTATTTCATCAAAATTATGATTTTATATTAATATTTATTATATTTTCTTCATTGTTTTAAGGTTTCTCTAGAAAAGAACAATACCACAAAAGGGTGGGCAGTGTTATCTTGTCCTGAGTTCATAAAATCTTGTGAATGATTGATGTTACTCTTAAGAAAGACTTCTTTTACTTGATATATAGGCTTCTGTCAACTCTGGATTGGGTTTCAGGATTTAAGTAAATAACAAAGTTAGATATTCTCACAAGCCAGCTCTGTATCTTATGGTCATCTGTGTGGTTCTGGTTCTTTTATGTATATTAGGAAATCATATATGTCTACAATTGCAAAACTAACATACTTTCTATGAATTTCCAAGATTCAACAATAAAATCTACATTTATGTGTGTGCTAAGAAAGGGATGCTTCAAAGTATATGAACCTCCCCCCCCCTAGTCTTCAACCATGTTGCTGCTTCCTTTCAAGTTTATCATTACTGTTAATAGGACACTTAAGTACAGAATTATTGGTGAATTGTCTATCTCAATTCCATCCATCTACTTTCATCATGTATTACATGGCTGTGTTTGTTCTTAGGTAACTAAACATTAAAATTTTAATCATTTATAACCTGATGACTGTTTTCATTAAAGATTTCTTTCTTGGTTCCTAGAGTTTTGTCTTTCTGAAAAGATACATTGTAAATACTGGCATTCCAATTTCCTTTTTCTTTTAATTAGATATTTCATTTATTTATATTTCAGACATTATCCCCTTTCCCCATTTTCCCCCCAGAAAGTCCTTTTCCCATCTCCCCTCCTCCTGCTTCTATGAAGGTGTGTCCCCCACCTACCCAGATTCCCACTTCTATCTGTCCTTCCTCCACACTAGGGAATCCATCCTTGATAGGACCAAGGGTCGCCTCTCTCACCGATGCTCAACAAAGCCATCCTCTAATACATATATGGCTGGAGTCATGGCTTCCTCCGTGTGTGTTCTCAGGCTGGCTGTTTAGACCCTGGAAACTCCAGTTGGTTGGTATTGTCACTCTCCCTATGGGGTTAAGAAACCCCTTCAGCTCCTTCAGCCATCTCAATAACTCATTCATTGGGAACCCAGTAACCAATTCAAGAGTGTGCTGTGAGCATCAGCCTCTTCATATGTCAGGCTCTGGCAGAGCTTCTCAGGAGAGTGCTATATCAGGCTCCTGTCAGCATGCACTTCCTGGCAATCACAACAATGTCTGCTTTTGATGACTGCACATGGGATGAATCTGCAGGTGGGGCAGTCTCTGCACTCTAGTCTCTGCTCCACACTTTGTCTCCACATTTCCTCCCCCAGGAGTATTTTGTTACTCATAAGATGAACTGAAGCACCCCCACTTTGGTTTTCCTTCTTCTTGAGCTTCATGTAGTCTGAGCGTTGTATCTTGGGTATTCTAAGCTTTGGGACTAATGTCGACTTATCAATGAGTGCTTACCATGTATGTTCTTTTGTGATAGGGTTACCTCACTCAGGATGATATTTTCTAGTTCCATCTATTTGCCTGATAGTTTCATGAATTCATTGTTTTTAATAGCTGAGTAGTACTTCATTGTGTAAATGTGTCAGACTTTCTGTATCCATTCCTCTGTTGAAGGACATCTGGGTTCTTTCCAGCTTCTAGCTATTATAAATAAGGCTGCTATGAACATAGTGGAGCAAGTGTCCTGGTCATATGTTGAAGCGTCTTTTGGGTATATGCCCAGGAGTGGTATAGCTGGATCCTCAGGTAATATTATGTCCATTTTTCTGAGGAATGGCCATACTAAATTCCAGAGTGGTTGTACCAGCAAACAATCTCACCAACAATGGAGTAATGTTCCTTTTTCTCTACATCCTTGCCAACATCTGCTGTCACCTGAGTTTTTGATCTTAACCATTCTGACTGGTGTAAGGTGGAATCTCAGGATTGTTTTGATTTTCCCTAATGACTAGGATGTTGAACATTTCTTTAGTTGCTTTTCAACCATTTGACTTTCCTCAGTGAAGAATTCTTTGTTTAGCTCTCTACCTCATTTTTAATAAGATTATTTGATTCTCTGGGGTTTAATTTCTTCAATTCATTGTATATATTTGATATTAGCCCTCTACTTTATTTAGGATTGGCAAAAACTTATCCCAATCTGTTGGTTGCTGTTTTGTCCTATCGACAGTGTCCTTTGCCTTAAAGAAGCTTTTCAGTTTTTTGAGTCCCATTTGTCAATTCTTGATCTTAGAGCATAAGCCATTGGTGTTCTGTTCAGGAACTTTTCCCCTGTGCCCATGTATTTGAGGTTCTTACCCATTTTCTCATCTATTAGTTTCAGTGTATCTGGTTATATGTGGAGGTCCTTGATAAACTTGGATTTGAGCTTTGTACAAGATGATAAGAATGGATTGATTTGCATTCTTCTACATGCTGACCTTCAACTTTCTTACGATTTCAGTTTATATGACATCCTTCCATCAGCCTTTTATTTTTAACATCCTCATATCTGTGAAATTAAAGTCTGTGCCTCTTTTTAGATATTATGTGTTAGATTCTTGATTTTAAATAAATGTTGAAGAGTTTTGTCTTTTGACTTGGCTAATAGTTTATCTCACTTTTTAAGACACTTTCTCTGTAGTTACTCTAGGGATGGCTATGTATATGCATACACATACATAAATTATTCATCTTTTCCCAATAAATATGTTAAAAATAGAACCACTGAATTGTAATTGACATGCCCATGCTATTATTTTTGAACATACTATTCAATAAGTTTTAACATATGTATATAACAATAATCATTGCCACAACCACTATAATTTCTAACACTCATATAAATAGCTGAAATGTATTTTTGCAATTTTCTTGGTTAGGGTCTTACAATATGTGTTTTCTGTCAAAATAGACCCCTCTTGGTTTTGCTATTCTGTATGTTTTCCTGTGTTTTATGCCTTCAATTATCTCACTATACTCTATTCTTCTCTATACTGATAATATATAATTTGTAGCGATTACTAATACAGAAACCTGTGTTTAATGTGACTATTCTGTTTTATAGTCTTGTGTCTCTATTCCACAGATAGGAATGATTATTCTTTATTTGCTGTATGCTTTCACAACCAATTTTTAAATATCTTACATTTTACCTCTGTGAAACATAGCTTTATATCTTTTACTTTTCAAATAAATAGATCACTTATTCAAGAAACCAAATACATCATTCATACTTCAAGTAAATTTTAACCTCTACTTTATGGAAATGTAAAATTGTAAATATTATATTAAAGCAAAACTGATGTTTTGATGATGATGTCTGGCAAACAGGCTGATTAAAATTTAGTTTTAGTTCTTCAGTAACTAGTGCAAAGTGTACACTGTTTTCCAGGAGCTCTGTGAGCCTGTGGTGTCACTGGCTGTCCCAGTATGGCATGTTAGCTCTTTCTAACATAACCCACCCACTACAACAATACTGCTAATAATTACATCCCACTGACTGTTCACACAAGTCTTTCATATGGTTTGCCTCATATTATTATTTCCTGCTGAGCTTTTCATCCCAGCATTTTAATTCTCCTTGCCATTATTCAAAGTTACTGAAGCATATGAGTAAAGTACCACTTCCTTTGAAAACAGCCTTTTAAGCAGGTGAAATTCCACATCTGTCTCTCATTTAGAAAAGAAAAAAGATAAAGCATCAAACTGAGTGTTGTTCACATAAATCTTGCAGTACCATGCATATTTATGAATATGTAGCAATTTGAAGGATTATGTAGTGATTTTTTTTTCTTTTTTCTTCTTTCCTTTTTACATCTAAACTCTAGGTAGGAATCATCTTACATCATAGGAAATCACTACTGTGGTAGGACACAGTGGAATTGCTGAAGATATTTACACAGTAATAAAAATCGGTAGGAGTTCAACATCATCAAACTTACAGCCCGTTTTTGAGAAATTATGCATTTATACTCTATTTAAAGCAAAGAAAGATTTTCAATAAGAGCAATTCATGAAAGGTAATATGTGTTTTTAAGGCTTTTTTTGAAAGAGAACAACTTTCTGGCGGTTTTCCATAAACGCTAATTGGTAACAAATCAGGAAAACGAGCATGAGAACACAATGCTTATAGGGTTCTTAAGGTGTATAAAAACAGTTGCAATGTACATTAGCCTGATTTATAATAACTTCATTGAGATTATTTACATTTTAAGAAATTGGGTCTTTTTTACATTAAGAGGTATTTATTAAAATTTCATTATTTTGAAATATTTGCTTAAAATTAAATATAATTATATAATGTAACCTTTCCTTTATTTCCCCTCAAATTCATGGCATCTCTCTCATTCTCTTTCTTTTTCTCTCCTTCTCTATATATGTGTGCATGTATACACATATGTGTACATATATATGACACACAGAGTCCATTAAATATTTTATATTTGTAAACACACACACACACACACACACACACACACACACATGCATTTCAGGGTTTACCCCCTAGAGTTTGGTAATCAATTAGGTGGCTTCTTTCTGGAGAAGACTAGAGAATATTCCATTCAGTGTTTTGGGCATACTTTCTTTCTTTCTTTTTCTTTTTTGAATATTACAAGATGATTTATTTATGTTCACATGACAAACAATATAAGAGCATAAAACCCAGCTTCAAAGGAAGATAGACATATAAGAGTTATTCATAAGAATGTGCTAAATTAAAAAGAAAGTACATAAGAAACAAACGACAAAGAAGTTAGTCCATACAAGTGAAAACTTCCTCTAGCCATGCTTATTATACTGACTATGCAAAACTTTTATCAATATAAATTCAACACAAAATATTCTTTTTGCAAGGATTTAAATAAAGAGTAGGTGTAGACCAGGAAAGAGATGTCCAAGGGTTATTAGATGTAGATGATCTTAAACGTTGGAATAGACTCTACTTTCTACTTCCTCCAAGTTTCCAAGGCATGATAATCAGTGCTGCAGAGTCCTTGGTCCAGGTGGAAGCATTCTTCAACAAGTTAGAGTCTCACAGAAAAGACAAAGAAAGAAACAATGACTTACCCTCTAAATACCTCAAGTATGTCTATGACTCAGCCATTCACAACAGTTGACAGATAGTGATGGGATTCATTTTACATTCCTGGGGTATCTGCTCTTTAAAAACTTAATAATTTTGATTAAAATGCAAGTAGTAAAAGTATTGTACAACTCTTTGTATTCAGATGAAATATTGCTATGGGATTTTAAAGAGAGGATTGTTTGTTGAATTGCTGAATCTGATTACAGGTAGCATATATGTATGTTGATTTGCTGCTCCAAAGGCAATCTTTTTTTTTTTTTAAATTGGATATAGCCAGGGATGGGTTAGATACTGCAGAGAGCTTTATCAACCTAAGACATAAGTACATTGCTTTTGATAATACATATGCCATGACAGGTAAGGAAGTCATTCTTGTCAGAACAACCTAGACAGGCTCAATCTTTTAATGAAATAAAAAAAAGGGGGGGGGAAGGCAGAGAGCCTTTGGGGCTGCTTGGCAAGAATCTAAAATGGGCCAAGGTCAAGGAAATGGACTGCTTGCCAGAAATATGACATTGGCCAAGGACAAGGAAGTAGGCTTCAGGCAGAAATCTGACATTAGGCTAGAACAAAGAAGTAATTTCAGGCAGGAATCTAAATTTTAGGCTAGAACAAGGAAGTAGGCTTCAGACATGAAAATGATTTTGGGCTAGGACAGGGAAGTTGGCTCAGATATTTTGATCATCCTAATGATGCTCCAGTTCTCCATGACCATTTCCTCTCATTGTCTGTTTTCACCTTTCAGCCTCTGAAAAATAACTGATAATCATTCTGAACTCTATAGGCTTTCTTACTCAACACAGTTCATTATATGGATTTATGTAATTTGTAATTTCCTATGTCTGTAATCTTGTCTACTATCTAAATTTCTATGTCAAAATTCTTCTCTAAAATGTTTACCTGCTATAGCTTATTAAAATGTATTTATATCAAAGTAAATTTTTACTTATATGATCACATGCATTGGAGTACAAGCCTGGAGAGGGTCTTGCAATCTGTGACCATTATGGCCAGGCTGCTGAGCTACTTCAGACTCTAAGCAGAAGCTCCAGCCTGCATGGCCTATTCAGCAGGGAGCATGCTAAACTGTCTCCTACGATGGGGCAAGCATGTTAAAGTCAGCTCAGGGACCTTCCATCTTACCAGCATCTGAGCTGCTCCTTGCCTTTGTTCTCTGCTGAAATGGGCAAGTTTATGAAACCTGGGAAAGTGGTGCTGACCCTGGGTGGATGCTACTACAGATACAAAAACATTATTGTGAAGAGTACTGGTGATGGCATCTTAGACTGCCCTTACAGGTATGCCCTATGGCTGGAATTGACCACTATACTTGAAAAGTGATCGCTGCAAGTTCTTTGTGAAAGTTTGTAACCAAAACCACCTCATGCCAACAAGGTACAGTGTTGATATACCCTTCAACAAAACTCTTTTCAACAAGGATGTCTTTGAAATGCAAGACCAGGCAGTAAGTCAAGGTCAAGATTGAGAAATGATACAAGACAGGAAAGAACAAATGGTTTTTCCAGAAGCTTCACTTTTAGGTATATTTTTGTTTTTGTCATTAAAAATAGAAAAAAAAATCACTGGCTTCTAAAAGATTATTATATTTTAACTGTGTTCATTATCTCTGATACTTCTCAATCTCAGTTGAGAGAGGAAAAGAAAAAGAGAAACAGAAAGAAGAATGAAGAATGAACTGATGGCCATTTTTATTTTATGGATTTTTATTTCTATTTTATTTAAAAATATAAAAATTAATGTTTAAAGTATGAAATTTGGATATGTTAACTGATAATGTTTAAATATTAATTAATAAATTATTTTCATTATAAGAAACATTATATAGTATTTACAACGGGCTAATCATGTCTATTTGTCCAAGCATTTAGTATTTATTTATGATGAAAACCTCATTCACTCATTCTAGTTTTTAAATGTATAGCACACAACTGTCATATACACTCATGCACGGAGTGTGTTACTTCTTTATAGCTATAATTTAGAACTAATTAGCCACTTCTTCCTATGCTGAGTCTCCAAGCAGTTGCTTGTAATGCATCCGCCTAATGCTATTTGTACTTTAATGATAATACTGGTTTCTCAAGCCCTAGTTGTCCCAGAGAGGAGAGAGTCTGTAAGTAGATCCAAGTGACACTATGTGGCCTTGCTCCCAAGTTATTTCTAATTGGTGAATAAAGATGTTGACAGCCAATAGTTTGGAAGAAGAGATACAGGTGGGAGTAGGGGCTATTACAATTCCCAGGCTTAGGGTGGATAAGACCAGTACCATTAGTGGGAGAAGATGAATGGAGGAGAAGCTGTCATGGGTTAGGTGAGTCCCGAAAACGTTGTCCTGAGGAGTGGCCTATTGGAGTTAAGAGCAGCCCAGATAAAATATAGTAAGTAATAACTTAGAGTTATCGATAAGAAAGTAGATTCTAATGGCATAGAGGGTAGATATCTGCCCAGTTCCTGTGCTGTTTGAGGTTTATTGTAAATAATAAAGTTGTGTGTCTTTTATCTAGAAACTGAATGATCACATGGGATAGAAACTCCAGATTGGAGTTAAAACCTTCTATAACACTTGAAAGCCACCATTATATTTTGAGCATCTTTACAATTAATTTTGTTGCATTTTGATCAGCGGGAGAAGTGATTTGGGGAGGGGAGATGAAAGGAGTAGGAGAAGGGAAACTGTGGTTGAGATGTATTATATGAGAGAAGAGTCTATTTTTATTTAGTCAATAAACAATAGAAAAGAAAATGTATGATAATTTTTCCTCTCTGCCCTGATTATGTCACATAATATAAACAATAATAATATCCAGTACACTGTTAGTATCACAAATGATAAAATTGTATTATTTTATGGGTAAATAATAGCCTATCATTCTATTCCTTCATTTTTAAAATTCTTCTACAATATTAAAGGTAAGTGAATTATTTCCATTTCTTAACTTGTGTGAAAAGTGTTCCAAGATATATTTGAGTGCAGTTGTCAGTGGATTCTGTTTCATGTTAACCTTCATCTTCTCTTACAAGGTGATAAAAGTATGCCTTGTCTATATATGTGGGCAGAAAATGAATAAAGGCTAAATGAAAGAATCAACACTTTTATGCCTTACTTGAATATCTTCAGATATATACTATAGATTTGGGTTGTGGGGATCTTGAAACAAATTTGTCCATTCTGAAGCTTCAGAATCTCTCCATTTCTCTGAATATGAACCTCATTTGACAAAGAAACAGAAGATATCTATTATATCAGTTTTCTAGTTACTCTTTCACACACTAAATATTCAGCTCATTTTATTTTAGTTTCATTTATCCTTTTCTGCCCTTCATTGTATCCATCTTTTTGTGTATAGTACAACTGTAGCTTTTTTAAGCAGTCAATTTTACTAAATGATTATCAAAGAAACTTCATTAGCACAGCCCTAACTCAATTTATCACAATTTATACTGATTTGGCATTATTTATCACAACTATGTCTTAGAATGTAAACAAGTTACTATGGAGTCTGTATACATGAACATAGACAGGTTAACCATTAGTAAATAAAGAGTATTGATAGATTTAAAGAGTATTGATAGATTTAATAAAGAGTATTGATAGATTTAAAACAAGTACATGTGATACAAATGTGCAGATATACATATGAACTCTCAAACTCTGAGAGCATGCACAAGACCTGCACAGGTTTAAATCAATCAAAAATCCCATCACTGAGAGGAGGGTAAACACAAAGTTTCACTCTGAAACAAGAAGCTATTTGCAAATGAGAGCTTTTCAGAAGTGGATTATCAGTCTTCTACAATGAGGTGGCAGTCAGTATATTAACAACACCCCAGGGTAGGCTTCAGACATAGTAGTTGACCACAATAAAATGGACTTCATATTGTAATTTGTGTTCTTTATTTTGTGTTTTAATTTTTGTGGTAATATAATAATATTTTTTCTTTCTGAGAATGAACATGAAGTTATGTTTCATTTGCATGGGGAAAATATTCTGTTAAGTTTTTCTCTGGGTTCTGGTTCTCCAAACAAGGAAATTATAGGAAGAAAGTAAGATGGTAAAAACTGAGGCTCAAGAAGTTTAGGAATCAATATTTATTATTTTTTGTTTCTTATTAATTAGAATTACAGGAAAATGTAAAGTTGATTAAAATATAGAAATATATTTTCTAGAAAATGGTATATATTGTATTTATTCATATTTATGTCTTTGTTAATGTTAGTTTAGATATTTATTTAAACTAAGAACTAGTAATGTATCTACTCAAGATCATTGAAGAATGTAGTTACTCTAGCATTCTCTCCTTTGCTATGTACAAAGTTTTACATATTTTCACTTTTAGCCTCAGTTTTCATTAGCATTTACTAAAGAGATGATCCGTAAGATGCCAATTTAATTAGATATGATAAAAAAAATGAGAATGGAGACAATGGAGGTGACTTAAATAATAATAGTTGCACAGTCAATTTTCTAGTTGAACATCTGCTCAATTTTACCATGTTTAATGACATAGGTGAGTTTCATCTTTAGCATTAGAGTCAAATATAATGTTTTTCATGCTACCTAGTAGCATCATAACATACGAAGTTTATGATGACCTATAGGACCCTTTTGGTTAATTATCTAGCAACATGTAACCAACCCCTGTAACTGAAATTTTATTTCATAGTATATGTTGTCTAATTGGGACATTATCTCACTGATTAAATGATAACTCCACTTAAATTCTTGTTTTTATGTTTTTGGAAGCTTCTAGAATAGTCAGTCTCCATAAAACTTTTTCTTTTTTGAAACTCTTTGTTGGTTTTGTGGGGTTTTTTTTGTTTGTTTGTTTTTGTTTTGTTTGTGTGTGTGTTCAGGGAAGGGATATTTGTTTTTCTTGATCTAATAAAAGAGGTGTTGTACATTTTTCCAAGATTGACAACAATTATTTTATTTTATTTTTGAGATAACAAAATAAAATTTAGCATAAAACTAAAACTGTCCCATCAAAATTGGATATAAGACAACAGAAAATAAAAGAGACCTAAGAGAAAACATAAAAATCATAGACACACTCATGTATACATCCAGGATTTCCATAAAAGTACTAAATAGAAAGCTATACTAGATAGGCAGACCTGGGGCATACCCATGTAGGCCCTTGCTGCTTCAGTCTCTATGAGTTCATATTATCTTTACTCATTTGTTTTAGAAGGCCTTGTTCTAGTTTCTTCAGTCTCATCAGTCTCCTCATTCTTTGTGCCTCCTCTACTTTAGGGTTTCCTAAAGCCCAAGAGGAAAGATTAGATGAATATATTTTGTTTAAAACTGTGTGTCTCAAAGGCTCTCTCTATGTGTAATGACTTGCTATTGATCTTTTTATTTGTCCTCATATGCTGTAGAAGGAAGGCTTTCTGATGAAGGATCAATTGATCTATGTGTTTACCAAAATATCATTAGGATATTTTATTGTTACTTTTTTTTCCAATAATATTTCTTTTTTCTTAGGTCTCTGGGCTATCTAATCTTTGGTTCTTGGTCACTCAAGTAGTATCATGTATGGGTTCCATTTCATAATGTGGGCTTTAAATTGATTTAGACATTAGTTGGTTACTCCTATAATTTGTTTTGTTTGTTTGTCGCTGTTCATATTTCACAATAAGGAAAGTTTGTAGATATGAGGTTTTGTGGATGGTTGGTGTTTACTTTTCTATTCTGGTAGCCTACAGAGTACCTTTCGGTGTTAAAGACACTGGAACATAGAGGTGAAGGTTCTGTGTACGCATCAGCATGACCCCTCCATTTTTGATGTTATATTGGTGTTGTCTTCAGCTATGGTTCTTGCTGTCAGGTTTTTTTTGGGGGGAGGGGGCACGGGGGAAGCAATCTATTGTCTTGACCGTAGCCTAGTTTGATGGGGGCTTACATAAAACCCTTTAGATCAACAACTCAACTGGATAAAATCTAGTCGAAGCATTGGATGATTCGTTTGCTGACAGATAATAAACTAGCTGTTCAAACCCTCTCATTACTTATAGGCTACTTGATTCTTTCTTTCATCCATTATAGAAAGTTTCTACTTCACCATGTTGCACTGCTGCCTTGTTGCTGCCCTATTTCCCTCTCAAACCCATTTTTCTTCCCCTTTCCCATTTGATTCTCTCATTCTCATGCCTCACCTTCTTCTGATTCAATGCATCATAAATATCTATTCTATTTTCTCCTCCCAGAGAGATCCATGTATCACCCCTAGCCCCTTCCTCTCTACTGATTCTATAGACTGTAGTTTTGTTATCAGTTACATAATGGCTAATATATACATATAAGGGAATATATACCATATTCAACTTTTTGGGACTGACTTGTTTCACTCAGAATGAGTTTTGCTAGTTCGGTCCAATTGCCTACAAATTTCATGTTGTAATTTTTTCAATTTTTTCATATTGTAAATATACCATGATTTTTTTAATACATTCTTTTGTTGAGTGATACATAGGTTGTTTCCAAGGAATACAGAAAAGGTGAACATGATTGAGCAAGTGTTCCTGTGGCATGGTGAAGCATACTTTTAGTATATGTTCCAAGGTGTTACAGCAAGATTATATTTAAGATCTATTTCAGCTATGGAACAACTTCCATCCTGAATTTTATAGTGGTTATACAACTTTGAACTCCATCAATGAGTAAGATTTACTATTGCCTGCATACATCATGTTTTGACATTTGTTTTATTAATGTGGACCATTTTGACCATGGTAGAATGCAATCTCAAAGTAGCTTTAATTTTCATTTGCCTGAAAAATAAGGATGCTATAGATATTTTAAGTGTTTCTAAGCCATTTATGCCTCATCTCTTCATAATTCTGTTTAGCTTTATACTCCATTTTTATTAGGTTATTTGGTTTTATTATAAATTTTGTTACTCTGTTTTTGATATATTTGTTTATTCTAAATATGAACCATTTTCAGATATATACCTAAGATTTCTTTTTAAAATGAGAATAGCAATAAATATCAACCAACATGCATTATACATGTTTATTCATCCTAGTTCTCTTAGGCTAATGGTCTATTTAGTTTGTCCTGAAAGACATCATGTAGCTTTGTTTAATAGTGTTTTGCTTTATTTTCCTTTGATGTTATTAGTATTCTACCAATATCCAAATCCATTATCTAATTAACTTACCTTTACTTTAATTACTGGTAAATGTGTGTTTGTGTCAGTGATTTGATGTATATTTTCTCTAGGACTTGTGCCATTATGTTTCTTAATTTCTTTACTATTGCCTTTCTTCATGGTAACTTTTAATTTTAACATATCTATGTAATTAACAACTAAGTTTGACAAAAGAGGGATCTCCCCTTTGCCCATCATTCCTAGGAGTTAAGTTTTAAGCTTTTACAGTAATCAAAGACATAGAAGTCATTATCAATGTGAGGTTCCATTAGGATGTTAGGTCATCAAGCAAAAGTTTGACCTCTGCAGGAGGTGAAATCAGTAATATGAGTCCTCACACATGTCTACATGGCTACAGCTCAATAAAATGCATAAATACTAAGTTTCCTTTGAGCCTACTTTGCTGGCACTGATTCATAAATATGCCAGACTACACTGTCAGGAGGGATTCACAATTCTCATGACTCTACTGGAAAACGACAAGTACAAGTTCTGTAATTGGAGTGCAGCTGAAGGATCTGTCATGAGAAAATTTAATATATCTTTTCATTGCACTGACCTGTAAGGTTTTACAGGATTTTCTTCAAACTTCTAGTCAATTATCAAATCTGAGAATGATCTCATTAACCACTGGACTTGCAATTGGTATCAGAAGTCAAACTAGTATTCCCAACTGTCTTCTCTCTATAAAGTATCAGTTTCTTCTCATAATACTTTTAGTATATTTCTAAGGTTAAACAACTAGCTACTCTTTTGCGGATTGCATTTAACACCTGAAACTAAAGTAGCATAATTTGATTCAAGACAATTTAATCAATAGTGAAATTTCACTCAGTAATTTTTTCTGAATTGCAGCATAGTCATTTTTTAAAATTTTTGTTGTTGCAGAGGTAACAAAAGGATGTAAGAGACAGAAAAATAGTGAAAGAGAGAGAGGGATAGAAGGAGGGACAGAGGAGAAGAGAGAGAAATGGGGGAGGGGAGAGGGAGGGAGAGAGAGCACAATACACTCTGTGTCCAGGACAGTCTTTAATTCACCTTGTTATTATATTATCCAGACTGGACATGAACACAGGGCAATCATCCTGCCTCAGCTTGAGAAATGCTGGGATTATAGGTGTTTAGGTCATTATACCTGGCTCAGTCATTAACTGTACTGTTTCAACAAAGTTTACAATTTTGAGTTTGTTTACATAGATGAGTCCTCTAGGTCAGGTTTTATCTAGGCATGAGCTCACACATGTGTATCCCTGACATCCCCAAGATATGTCAATGCTTTGCCAAGTCTTCTCCAAATATGTATTGAATTAAGTTAGGTCAGCTAACGATATTTAGCTCCAACTGGTGTTGCTGTTTAAGTAACACAATGATATTCAAATGCTCATTGTTACTAACAAATATGCTAGAAACAGGGATGGACATATTGGATCAATATCTCCCCAGGATCAAGGAAACAAAGAGATGTCTCATAGAAATGTCAGATATGCTGAATGGTTTATTTGTAAACAAACCTCAGCTCCAGGTGTATTTGCTACTTATGGATCTACTGGGCTTTGTTTTATTTTTGTTTAGGTTATTTCATACTAACATTTTTATGTCCTACACTGCAAAGACCAGAAAAGATAAACACAAGGATAAGGTAACTTAAATGCACAGAATTCACATCTCTTAAGAGTATCCCCATTCTTAAGTCACTCTCATTTGATTGCTATGATTTTTTATTACTTCCAGGGCTCTCCGAATTGTTGAATTTTGACAGTTGCTACAGGTGCTTCTTAGGGGAGAGGTCCCACATTCAACTCTTTGGACTCAGTCCCATTTGCTCACACCAGAGAACTTATAACTAATTTTATAAATAAACTAATATACAAACATATTTGATGTAAGCCAAAAAATATTATAGTCACAGAAAAAAATGGCCTATTCAAATCATTGTGGCTAATTTTCCTCTGTTTCCCTCTGTCTCTGTCTTTTTCCCCCTCTCTCTGTCTGTCTCTGTCTTTCTTTCCTCCCTCTGCTTCTCTATCTCCCTCTTTCCCTCTCTCTATCCTTTCCTTCCACCTTCTCTGTTTATCTGTTTCTTTCTGGACAGGATATACGTTTGTACTCAGGATGTCCTAATACCTATTGTTCAGACCAAGCTATATGTGCCCTCATTGAGGAATCAAATTCCTGCCTGCTGAGTTGTAAAATTCAAAGGCATGAGCCATAACACCTATGTTTTTTATTTTTGTTGAAAGTCTCAAAACAAGGATATATATATACATATATATATATATATATATATATATATATATATATGCAAGAAAAGGGTGAAATTAGACAGAAGAAGATACAGGTAAGAAAGGAGGGAAGGAAGAATTATTCCAGTTTCTGATTTTATGAAATGTGAATTTTTTTAAAAAAATGAGACTACTACATATTCAACTTTAGTGTATCATTTATTTCATGCAGTATAATAAGTGTCTAAAAGGAGTCTTTTTATGGTTCCTATATTGATTCATACAAATATATGATGGTGCAGTATAAATCGTGAATGGTATGTTGTTCTGTAATCTGCGAACAGCCTGCCATGCAGGAGAGTTTCAATTAATTAATTGACAGTCATCCACAAAGTAGAATAATGAGATCAGATGTATGCAGGAGAAAGATTTTAGGATAGTCATACAAGTTTAATTACAAATTACATTTATTCATTTGAACAGCCTTTTCTTTCCTTGAATATTTTAATGACTTTGTATCTGCAAATTTTATTTTAACAGGGCAGAAATCTACTGAATCGAAGGAAAATAGAGCAATAAGCATACTCATACACACAAAAGGCAGTCTCAGGTGAGCAATTCAGAGACTCTCTAGGGAAAGACTTCCTTTCCTTTCCTCCATAATATCTGACTCTTGCTTTATCACAGGTGTGATTTTAATTCATCTTGTGATTCTAGCTCTAATCCAGTCTGTGAGTAAAGAACCAAAGAGATAAAGTGAGGTAGAGGGAAGAGATAAATCTCAGGCTGCTATAATGTTTAAAAGCTTAATTCGAACGATCTTTTAAAGGAATCTTTTTTTTTTCTCTCTCTCTAAAGAGAGCCATGGTTTTTCTGTTGACTGTGATACTTTTAAAAATAACATGTGCTTTGTCGGCATTTTGATACCATTTGCTAAATGAAGATAAATGTTATAGTGTAGATAATGATATTATGTCTTCTCTGCTTTTCGACTAGTAATTTTGATGAATTTACATTTATCATTGCATTGAGGTAGAAATGAATATGTGAATACATAACTAAATAACTTAGATTTTAAAAGATTGATTTTTCAGCCATACAGCTTTGAGGATCTTAATTTTTCTTTTATGCCTAAATTAAATCAATATATTCTTAGACTGATGTCATGTTATCATGAAAACTATTAAAACTTTCTTAAGTTGAAACAACAAAGTTCTTTTATTTTAGTAACCTGATTTGGCCAATCAAATGCAAAATTACATTGAATCAAGTAGTAAGAGATACCCAATAAGAATAATGTTTACAAGCTTTTACTCTACTACAATTATTTACCAGTTACATGATTAATATTAAAATTCTCTTAATAATTTTTAAAGTATTTTATTAATTTACATTTCATCCTTTGCCCCCTCCCAGTCTCCGACCCACAGTTCTTTATTTGATTCCTCTTGCCCCTTTTCTATGAGAGGGTGCTCCCCCTCACACACCAGGTTTCTCTCTTTCCTGGGGTCTCAAGTTGCTCCAGGGTTAGGTGTATTTTCTCCCACTGAGGCTAGACAAGCCAGTCCTCTAATGTATATGTGCCAGGGGCCTCAGACCAGCTCATGTATGCTGCCTGACTGGTGATTATTTTTTTAATTAAACCAATTATGTTACTAGTGTGCACTTAATGCTACTAGCCAAAGCAGGTATGTAGCATTCAATACATTCATTTTTTAAATTAATTGAGAATATAGTTATTAGGTGAAGAAATATTTCTTTCTATTCATCTATGACTTATTTTATGATGAATCTCTTAGCTGTTACAAGTATAAGTCATAATATTTATTACTCAATTTTTTTATTAATAAAATATTCCCTCACTTTCATCATGTTCTATTATAATATTTCTATTCAAACTTGAAATGCTCCTTTTTGTTACTCAAATGAATATATTGAAACAATACATTTATAAATATAGGAAATGCTATAATTTTATCTGTGTTTTTTCATTAAGATTTTAACTGTTGGGATATGACTGACTTAAAGTATTGAGGATAATATGTTAATTTTCTTTTTTTTCTTTTTTTAATTGGATATTTTATTTACATTTCAGATGCCATCCCCTTTCCCCATCCCCCCCCCAGAAAACCCCTATCTTATGCCCCCCTTTTCCTTTTTGCATTTATACACTTTTTAAAAATGTTAATCAAAGGCTTTATAAGTTTGGTAATGCTCAATCAGAAGTGTAACCCAATACCCAACCTAGATATATCAACTATCTTTGACTGGTGGAGACATGTGACTATTGGGCTGGAGAGATGGCTCAGCCGTTAAAGGCTAGGCTCACAACCAAAATTATGTTAATTTTAAGTGGAAATCACAAATGGCATTTACTTACTGAATATCAAACCTGCCAAGAAATACTCTTGACATTAGAAGACAATATTTTTTACTCAAAATCAACCATCATTAACATTAACAGAGAAGAGCATGTTAATCCTATTGACAAATTTCCAACAAAGAAACATCTAGATTAGTGTTTTATTAAGTTACTAGGTATTAGATTACATCCAGGTTGACATACATCTCTGGAGACTCCACATGCAATTCTACAACTGCATCAAATCAAAGATGAGATGACTCTATAGGCAGGTCATTCAAATTGTATTTTATTGCAGCTACCACTTGCTGAAGATTTGCTTCAGATAAAATTATATAATGGAAAAGACTCTGTACTAGGTATTAATAATATGTGTGCCAGACTTCTCAAAAATCAGAATACAAAATACATGACCAATATTCTAAAAATTTACATCAGATATGAATTACAAGATCAGGATCATTTATGCCACATATAAATATTAGTAACAGATTATCTACTGTCTCTGAATGCAACACTTGTACATGGAAGGTAGAGGTAATGTGTCTGGAATATAATATAATGAACTTACAGTAAGTTATCTCAGGATAATGCATTTGATAACATAAAGGAAAGACTTTTCTTTGGGTAACTGTATTTGATATTCAAAAATTACTTTGTGTTATTTCTGATTACTTTTCTTTTTATCACTACCCAACTATTAACCTCACTGTTAAGTATCTTTTTATGTTGGATATATTTGAATAATTAGAATATTGTATCTCTATGCACAGTTTTATTAATAAAAACCAGGTCATTCAGATTTTTGTTAATTTTTAAAAACATATTTTTTATGCCTATGAATTCATGTTTGCAGGTCTGTATATGTACCGTGTGAGTATAGGTGTCTGCAGAGGCTTCCTGCACTAGAGTTATAACTCTAGTGTTATAAACCATCAGATGTGGATCTTGGGAACCAGATCCAGGTCATGTGGAAGGACAATGTCAATCTTAACAATTAAGGCATGTCTTCAACCCGGTAATTCAGGTTTTTTTTTTTTTTTTTTTTTTTTTTTTTTAACTCAAGGTTCATCTCAATCACAATGCCTCCTCCTCTCTTCCCAGTTTCTACCTTACAATTCCTATTCCTGTTACCAGATCCCCATCTGCTGAGAGGAAGCTGCATGACCTATCTGAAGACTAAGTGGCAAATTTGCCACAAATGTATAGGTTCATGACCCCTCCAGCTTGCTCACTACTATTCTCTACTCTTCCACCAGACTTTCAAGCTCTGCTGATGTTTGGCTATGCATTTCTGCATCTGCCTCCATCCTCCAAGAATGAAACCTTTCAGAAGACAGCCATGCTAGAAAGGATAAAGAACACCATGAGAGAACCTAGAGAATTGGCTGGCCTGAGCCCATGGGGGTTTGCAGAGACAGAATCATCAACTACCAGGGTGGATACAGGAGCTGGACCTACACCCCTTATTCACCACATTTGTCGCTATTGTTTCAGCTTTGTCTTCATGTGAGTCTCCTAACAATTGGAGCAGGGACTGTCTCTGACTCTCTTGCCTGCCATTGGATCCTCTTCCTCTACCTAGTGTACCTGGTAAGGACTCAGTGGTAAAGGAGGTGCATAGTCCTGCAAGGTATGATTGTACCGACAGAATACAAATGATGGAAGAAAATATCTAAGTGTTGACGACACAATAGAAGAAATAGACATGTTTGTCAAAAAATGTTAAGTCCAAAGAACTCCTGAAACAAAACATCCAGCAAAACAAGGACTAGATGAATGCAAGTCAAAAGTACTTCCATTTTAGAGTTGTCAGAATGGATAAGACCAATAACACACATGACAGTTCATGCTGGTGAAGATGTGGAACACAGGGAAATCCCTCCTGGTGGGAGTGTAAACTTGTACAGCCACTATGAAAACCAATATAATTATTGATCAGAACATTGGTAATTGATTTATCTCAAATTTTAGCTATACCACTCTTGAGAAAATACCCACAGGATACTCCATCCTAACACCATGATACTTGCTAGATCATGTAATTTGTGGCATTATTCATAATATCTGAAAAATAGAAATTATCTTTATGTCCTTCTACAGAAAACTGGATAAACAAAAAAATGTGACACCTTTATAGAGTGGATTATTATTTCAATTTTTAAACAATGACATCATGAAATTCACAGACAAATGGATAGAACTAAATTAAATAATTCATTTCAAATGAGATAACCCAGATCCATAAAAACTGATATAGTATATATTAATTTAAAAGTGATATTAATGTTAAGTAAATGATAATCAAGCTATAATCTGAAGGCCAAAACAGGATACGTAAAGAGGAAAAGTCTGGGATGATCCATGAAGAGAAGTAAAATATATTATCTATGTGGGCTAAGGGACAGATAGAAATGGGAGATGGAGGAATCATTCCATCTGGGGAGACGTGATAGAGGGAAAGAGTACTGAGAAAGATAGATGGAAGGGGATCCACTTGGAATGACATTTGGAAACCTAGTGCAGTGGAAACTTCCTCAAATCTAGGAAGATGATCCTAATGAAGACTTTTAAAGGTGGAGGATAGGTTCTCTCATGAATCCATCTGCTGTAACCAGGCAATATGTCTAGTGATAGGTCTAGAGTGCATTCAATTGAGTTGTTGGCCAACGTGTCCCTGTGGAAATCCCCAAACAATCTAAGCAAGTGGTAAGACAAAAAGTTGTTCTTAAAAAATTTTATCTGGGTCCGATTATAGAGAATATCATCCAAACAACTCATTGAACATAGAGATATTGAGCAGGCCCCTGCATGGAAATTTCACCACTATCTTCTAGTCTTTTGAATGCAAGAAAGTATTCTGTAGGCTACAGAAAGTAAAATCTTGGCACCACCCTGACCACAAAACCCTGAATCTACTGTACAGTTAGATAAAAAAAAAAATTTCACCAACCAGAGATAAGAAAGAATGAAGGTTAATATGAAAAAGAAATTGATTGTGGATATGTTCAATAGTTTTTGGGGTGATTCCACTCATTATTTAATGTCAAGGTACAAGCCATTCAGTTCAATAGCAAACACCAAACAGGAATCAGTAGCAATAACTCAATCCAACAAAAATGGCAAGGCTCTACCAAATTTGCATAAGTCAGCACAAGCAGCCAGAAGTAGTAGGAATACCAGATATTCTTTGGCATGAAGTAAAGACCAATGTAGACCAGTAAAACCATAGAAAATCAGCTAAGTGTTGCATGGTGTGGCAGTGCAGGACCATCCTCTCTGTATTTGTGGGGTTCTATTTATATTTTTTCTGAACATCGCACACCCTTTAAAGTGTCTGTTTTCAGCAAAACATCACATTCCCTCTAAGAAGACAACTTCTGCCAAGACATCACGTGACACAACTGAGTTGTTAAAGGAACCAAGGATTTCTGCTTCAATCTGTAATCTGTCTGGCCTACTAGATGTGCTCTGGCATAGAACTTGTGAGAATATCTGAAAAATGTCTGAATTGACTTAAGGCCCACTCCACCAGATGGAACACACACTCAACACTGTTTGAGTAACTAATAACCAGACTAGATTCATACTCATAGACCAATACCTAATTTGATAATCATTAGAGAAACTTCTCCTGCAGTAGGTGAGAATGAGCATAGACTCACAACTAGACATTTTATGAACAGAGAAAGAAAGATATAGAGAAAGAGAAAGAGAGTGAGGTAATGTCATCTTGTCATCTTCAAATTCTTCCTCTCAGATTTCAGAGAACTCTGTGAAATAAGAGATAGAAAGAATGTGAGAGGGGATGAAGAACACCAGGAGTACAAGGCCCCCTGAATCAACAAAGCAAGCTTCATAGAACTCAGAGAGACTGAAGTAGCACACCAAGGGCCTACATGGGTGTGCACCCAGTTCTATGAATATATATTATTGTCGATGACATCCTATTTTCACGGGATTCCTGAGTGTTGAAACAAGTGGGTCTCTAATTTTTGTGATTGCTCTGAGATTCTTTTTGTTCTTTAGGGGTGCCTTGTCTAACTTCAATATGATAGTTTTATTTTAGCTAATTTCATTTTATTTTCTTATGCCTGGTTGCTATCTCTAAGACACTTGCTCTTTTTTAGTCAAATACAAAAACTGAGTAGATCCTGAAATGAGAGATTGTGGGGAAACTATACGTTTTATTATCATGTTAATAAAACATATATCCTTGTGACATACTGGAGACAAACACACTGATTTATGTCATAGCCAAATAGATTTCAGTGCAAAGCCTATCTATGTTCAAGTAGTTCTGCATCTTATGTAAAAATATACCTGACCAAAATAAGTGAAAAAGATATACTCTGTAAAATTTACCAAGTCAATTATTTTACTGATAAAACCATAAAGTTAAAAGAAATTGCCAATCAGTCTGTAGATTAGTTCATTATATATGAGTAACTAAATCTTTGATTTTGAAGTTGATTATGGACAGAAAAAGCTGTATGAATAAAATAATGTAAAAAATTTACATGAATAAAATAATTTCATTTTTCATGATTGGACAACATAAAATAAAAAGAATATTTAAGTATAATGCTATATAGATAGGATATATTTTTCTCTAAGTGTATTAAGTTTCTATTGCTATGACAAAACACAATGACCAAACCTACTTATAAAAGAGTTTTTTTGAGGTTAAAATTACAGGAGATTAAAGTCAATGGAGTCAAAGAGAAGACATGGCAGCATGTAATTGCAGAGCATATGAAAACTCACATCTTACAAGCAGGCCTCAGAGAGCACAATGGGAATGGCAGTAGTCTTTTAAATCCTCGAAGCATTCCTCCAGTGATACACCTTCTTAGACAAGATCACACAGCTTAAATCTTCCCTAATAGTTCACTGGGGACCACATATGCAAACACAAGTCTACAGATGGGACATCATAACATGAACTACCACAATTAAAAATTGCAAGTATCTAATCTTAATTTATGAGAAAAATAATTTTAAAGAACAACATCTGTAATGATAAGAAACAAAAAACATAGATTCATTAAGTTTTACTTTTCTGATATATTTATATATAAATACTAGCATCTGAAAGTTTAGATTAGTGGTATAGCAAGTTTGCAGTATGACTGAGAAATCTAAAATACAATTTCAGGAATACAAATAGTACATAAGTGAAATATAATTTTTTTATTTTGTCTAAAAGAAATCATACATATTTTTAAAGAAAGAATAAATATAAAGAATGTATTAAAGGACAAGTTACTTAAAATATATACATATGTGAAATAAATAACATAGCACATTTAGACAATATGGGCAGAAAATACAGACCAAAAAAATTAGAACTGGATTAACCCCATAAATTTACTGTATTCAACAAAATTTTACTGCCAACAAATAGATAATAAAAATAAGAAAATCATACATGAAAGAGTATAAAAATAAAAAGTATAATTAAAAATATACACATATTCCTGTAAAATGGTTATATTGAAATAAGCCCCAACTTCAAGTATCATGATCTTACATGTAATAGAATCATCAGCTTCATCTTTACAATGTCAAATATACCTAAAAAGCAAGTAGTTCTTGAACCAATAAATGCAATGATGAAGTCATCAGCATTTAAAATATTAATTAATAATTATTGGAGATCAAAATAGACTTGTTCAGGGTTTAGAATTGTCAGGGATTTGCATGTTTAGGGAAATTCTCATAATTTCATTAGTTTGCCAATCTATCAAATGTTTTACTACCCCATTCTCTACAGTCTAGAATAATAAGGTATTACCAGCCAAGTGGGGCAAGGCTTTAAAGCAAGTGGATGAAACTGTATACATGCAAGCCAGTATGAATGGGCATAGGGATGGGATGGAGTTGCAACATGTATATGGATAAAAGCTGTGTAAAGAACAGTAGGCCTTCAAGATAGGCTTCCCAAAAGATAACATTGCATGAATACATCAGAGCCTTTTTATTATGCCACATCTGCTGTAGATATCAGCAAAGGCCTGGCGTAGCAATGTATTACATCTGAAAGAACTACAAGACATGGAGTTAGTCACTACAAGACCAAAACTCAGGAGGTCAGAGAAAAACAGGGAGTCCACATGAACATTTTCACTTCCATTTCAATAAAATATTTTAAATACCTTATAAAATGTCCTTATTTATATTATGTAGAAATGTGGTTTTGTTTTTAACTATCTTGGGAAATTCCTAGTTATCAGTTTGAAACTGGTTTCTACTTTTAGTACATCATGGCCAGGCAATGAATTCTGCATAGCTCCTACATTTTTGTTTCTGCTATACTTTACAATATAGTCATTTATAATTTTCTAAGGCTCTAGAAGACAATATATTATGTTGTTACATTGTATATTCTAGGTGCTATTCAAATTATGTACATTAATAAATGCCAGAACAATTGCTCTATTAATTAAACATGAAAATATGCTAAAAGATTCTAATTATAACTATATATAATCCTTATGTTTTAGTTTTTCTTGCATATTTCAATAACTTTACTTTGAAAATATACATGTCAAAGTTATTTCCTATTTATGAAATAATTATTTCTTCATAATATGTTTTGTGTGATTTGATAAATTAAAAAATGGCTATAAGAAAGTCATACTTAAAATAATGATCTTAAGTGTCACACTTTATATGGTACTGTCTAATTTTCAAAAATCCAAAGATACAGCAACATTCACACACAAAAATGTAGAGAAAATCATATCCTGATCTCTGTCTAAGAAAGGAGGCAGAAGCAGTTGAATCTTTGTCCTTGAGGCACTCTGGTCTGCAGAGGGAGTTCTATGACAGACCTATAAAGATCTATAAAAAGAAACTTGTATTGAAGAAAAAGAGGAAGAAGGAGGAGAAGAGGAGAAAGAAGAGAAGAAAGAGAAGATGGAGATGCAGAAGGAGAAGTTGTTCACTTAGTAAGTTTACGTTTCAAAACCCTGACATAATAAAATGTGAGGCACATAAAACCACACAGATGAAGTCTAATGCTGAGGGTGATGATAGCAATAAAACCAAATTCTCAGGAATATTTTCTAGAAAACTGGTGCAAAAGAATGACTTGTTAAATTACTGTACAGTAGCAGTGATATCATAACAACAATCTGGGTCCATGTGGAGAAAAAGCAGGAAATGCATGAACCAGTATGTCTCTAATCCCTTTTCCATCATCCCATGTACCAGAATGAGAAGTTCAAAAAAAGTTATTTGCCTCACAATTATGGGGTCTGTAATATCAAAAACCAACTGACCAAAACTTAGTTAGAGCTTCATTTACTATAACAACCCTTAATTGAATATGGGAGGTCATAAGGCAGGAGCAAAGGAACAAGAGATAGAAGTCAGCTTTTTGTCAGGAACTAAGTTCTATATCTAGCCTATTGCTTTCATAGCATCATTAATCCCTTAAAAAGGGGCATTGCTCTAGTGGTCCAATCATTCTCAAAAGTCCACTTTTAGTGTTGCTGTATTGGCAATTAATATTCAAACATATGGAATATGCTGATTCATTCAAACAATGATATGGGCACAGCAAATTTGTTATTAGCAAACTGAATCCAATACTGCAGATAAATAAATAAATATTATGATCAAGTATGGGGTATTAAAGTATTAAAACATTACAGTTATAAAACCTGATTAATGTTTAAAGAAAAGCATCTTTCTCAACACAGCACAGCCATTACGCCTAACAACTAATTTCAGTTGTGATTATCTGCACAAGGCATACACAATGTTTACTAGTCAGCATCCTATCATGAAGATGAGGTCCTACCATCAGAAGAGGGTCTGCGGACAGATAGTGGTTGTTGGAAAAGGAGTTTTACAGTACCACTGATATGTTTCCCTTAGTCCACTAAATAACACCCCACCTATACTCAGGCTCATAACTCTTATTAAACTTAGGACACATAAAGGACAGGAAAATAGAAGGACTTCCTGGGAGGAAATGTTCAAATGGCAAGAAAAGAAAATAACAGAGAGAAATAGAGAGTGGATGAAATAAACTTCATTGTATAAATACATGAAACTGTAAAGTAATGAAAAATGTAACATGAAAAGTTGAAGAAAAATACAGTGACATCAATTTATCCTTAAACATAAGAATGTACAATTTAATAACCATTCACTATTAAATATATCAATGTTGGGGTCCACACTAGCCCCACGTTGGGGCGGCCAAAAACATCGCAGCCCAGGCAAAATGTTGAGGCCTGGGCCTACCCACATTTGGGCGGCCACTGTATCCCGGCCCAAGCTGCCGCTCCGGTCCATGGGTCGGGGTTCAGCAAGAGCGAGGGTGAGGGCAGACCTGAAGAATGGAGACCAGACAGGGTGTGATTCAATCCTGTTTATTCTTCAGTCTGTCTTCCTCTAAGTGTCTCCTTCTCTGTCTCCTCTGTCTGCTGTGTCTGATTCTGTCTGGAGCCAAGTGTCTTCTACCTAATGTCTGATGTGTCTGATTCTCTGATTTCAGTCTGATTCTGATCTGTTCTGTCTCTGCCTTTTATATGTCTTACTTCTAAGCCACGCCTCTAAGTTTCACCTTTAATCATGCCCTTAGGTCTTGTCTCTAACTCTGATCTCTATACTTCTAAGTCATACTCTTAAGTCACACACCTTTAATCTCACGCACCTTTAATCTCAAGGTATCTAAACCAAGATTATTAGAGTGTGCTCAGCTGTTGTAGGCTATTGTAATCCAAGTCACATGTCAGGGTATATGGCTCAAGATGGCTGCAAAGCTGATAGCCGCTTTCTGCTAAAAGTCGGCCCCCAACATATCAACAGACTAGAAGTAGACAAGGCTTTTGTCTATTTGATAAGGGTTATCTACAAAAATAATGTGTTTCTCTCTCTTTCTCTGTGGGTGTGTATATGTATGTGTGTGTGTGTGTGTGTGTGTGTGTGTGGTGTGTTTATGTGTGTGTGTGTGTGTTTCTCTGTACTGACAATTCAGCACAGGATTATTTGTATGTTAGAAAAACTGACACTGAACAAAATCATCTACTAGTAACACAGCTGAGTTAATTCTTAACATTCCCAGGCTATTAAATAATGGAAATTTTATCTAGGATTTAATAAATAAGAAAAAATCAGTTGAAGTTATAAATATTACAAAGTAAGAATAAAACTTAGAATCTGTGGCTGCAGTTAAGACTAGTCATTGAACTTACAGAGGATCAGTGTTTGGCTCCCAGCACCCATAAGGCAGTTCACACTTGGCTGTAACTCTAATCTCCATGGATAATAGGAAATATTATATACATGCATCTAAAAGACTCATATGCATATATGATATAAATAACTAATTAAATAAAACATCTCAATTTATGCAAATTTTTATAAAATATATATTTATAATTATATACAGATTTATATAAATGTATAGAAAATGTTTAATTTTATATGTGTCAATAGGGTCAAAAGATTATATTTTAATACAAAGGTTCATTTAATTTCCTATATACCCATAATTAATACATATGACTTAAAATTATATACATACATATATTGTGTGTGTGACAATAACACAAAATATAAAAGCTACTAAGGCAGTTCAACTGAGACATTAAGTCATTGAATTTTTTGTAAGAAAGGGCAAAATGAATGATAGATTCAAATGCACCATGTGAAAACTATAATATCTAGTAAAATATTAGAAAGTCTAAGTGAGTTCAGATTTGGTGGAAGATATTTACTTACTATGTATAGGTAATAGACACAAAAGGGAAATACAGTTTTAAATTTTATTGTAAATACTTGAACTGTCTATTTCATTTTCTCTTCTATCTTTTAGGTAGTCATTTAGGTAAAGTAGGATCCTGTGGATATCTTGTAAATATTTTCCGTGTGTTCATGAAAACAGTCCTCATTTCCTACTTGGTTGGCTTTGAGAAAAGCAAAATGTCATTTTGGAGCTCTGAGTAGTGAGAGATAGGACATGCCACCTGCCCAGTTTCCATTTAAGTATAACTGGCTGAAAACTTTCAAGTCTTAAAAAATGTTTCAAAATTGTTTACAAGAAGCCCACATCATTTTTCTCTTCTTTGGAAGTCTGTCACTTTTCTGCTTTACTTGAGAAGTCATCAGAGTAGACTTTTGACATGTCTTATTTAAACAAAATGTGAACAAGAATGACCTAATGAATGCAACATTTTTAATTTAGAGCAAATGAAAAAAATTGCTGTGCTCTAACAGAAGCAATGCCACCACGGAAGGCACTCGCATCTTCAGAGATGCTTCTGTCTTCTCTGTGTGCCCAGCCAAACCTATGTTTTTGTAATTCTGACTGGTTCCCTGCTGCATTAATTTAGGAAGTTTGAAGTTATACCAGGGAGATTTTTGTTTTTGTTGTGCTGTCTTGAAGCAGGAGAGCAAATAGGTTAATTGAAAATTAAATTGATTGTGTTATCAGATATATTTATATATAGTTTTGTCAGTGTTTGTAAAATCACATGCTTAATTTAGAAACATTTGAAGTATGAATCTTATGTTTCAGTTAAGTGCATTTAAATAAACAAACTATGGTGGACAACCAGTATATGAACTTTCAATAATCAATTTCCAGGGCAAAAATCTAAGTTCAAAATAAGGTTGAAGAAATGAAATAATTACAAAGCATTGTTTAATATTTATCAATCAATAAAGGAATCTAATTGTCTTTCTATCATTCCAGGAAGGTCATAGAGATGGATAACACAAATCTCTCTCATCTCAGTGTAAAAAAATCATCCATCTGAAGGTCTTAATAGCAGTATTGGCTAAAAGCATAGATATTGCCTATGCTCATCATTGTTCATCATTAATCACAACACTCCAACTCCCAGGTTTGTACACAGATAGTTCACTGAGAAAAAGTAAAGTTGGTGGAACAGTTAAAGAAATACAGTCCGAAAATATTCCAACCAAAGATAGGCATTTTAAGTTGCTTATGAAAAAAAGTCTTATATTTAGGTGATTATTTTTTAAGCAAAAGCATAGAGTTTATCAAGTTATTTTCAATATATTTTTATTGTTTGAGAATTTGATACACACATATAATGTTCTGATCTAATTCCCCTTCCATTCTGGCTCTGTCATTTTCTCTTCTATGACTCTACCATTGTTCTCTCTTTACTTCCTGTGCCCTTTCTCTCTTTTAATTTTACAAAAATAAAATAAAATAAAATAAGTTTTGCACTGAGTCTACCTAGTGCTTCCAGAATGGACAAAGGTAAAGTCTCAGAGACAACGTTGCTGAAGAAAACCAATTACCTCTCACTAAAGTCATCAGTTTTCAATAGCTCTTCCAATAACTCACACAGGGTCTTCAAGAACCTCTCTTCAAACCATATTAGGATTTTGTCCAGCTTGAAATTTTGCATACCTTATGTATATAGCCCCAGCCTCTGTGAATTTGTATGTATGGTAATGTCTTTATTATGTGTAAAAATATTGTTTGAAAACAGTCTATGTGTACTACTCTGGCTTATAATGCCTTTCTACCTTGTCTGCCACTAATTCTTATGAGAAGATGTGTAATATATGTGTCCCACTTAGAGCAGATCACTCCACAGTTTTTTATTATCTGCACATTTACTAGTTTTAGGTCTCTGTATTCATTGCTACATTTGAAAGCACTGAGAGGTATACTAAGCTGTGGGTATAAAGACATACTTTAGAAAGAAGTTCAATACTATGCCCTTTTAATGAAATAATAGAATTTGGTTCTTTCCTATGTCCTGTTATTTAGTCATGAGTTTTTGTCCTGGTTAACAGTACTAGGTATGAGTTCTGTCTTCTGTAGTGGGCCTTAAATCCAGTTGCAAAGTGCTAGATTACTCCTAGAATGTCTATGCTACTATAATAACAGTGGCTATATTATGCTAGGTAAGTCATTATTTTTTTTATTATGTTTACAGATAAACAAAATCTTTGATTATAATAAAACAACAAAAATGTTCACTGTCCAAAACTATAGAAACCTTATTAGAAATGTCTTCAATTTTATTTTTGGAGATTATGACAAACATAAACTTTTAATTTTGCTTGATAACATAAAAAGAGAAAATTTCAATTAGACTGAAAATTTTAGAGATTGTAGTCAAGATTCTAATGGCCACATCACTGGAAATTAAGTGTCTTGCTTTATGGTTGACTATGAGTCTTTTAAATTCTATTTTATATCAGAATTTTAGTTTAAATTATGTGTATCAAGAAGAAATTTAACTGTACTTCTGTGGGTTACTAAAAAGTTTTTGTTTTCATGATTCCTAACAATTTAATTATATTTCTTAAACATATCCTTCTTTAAAATTATATGCTTTTGTTTGGCTTTCAGATAATTTTGTATTCTGCTCCTAACTGTAAAAATAAATGGATAACCTTTATAGTTGATGTATTTGTTGGTGTTTGAATCTTGCTTGGTAGTTCATGAACTTTATTTCATATCATTTACCACCCTTCTGTCATTATGAAAATAAAGCCATTTGCTTCTTTAGTTGTTTCCTCTATTATATCTCTATTTATATATTTTTTAGCCATTCATATACTTGAATATTTTCTTTCAATTTCAACTCTAAAGGTTTTTTTATTTTTTAATTAAATTTAATTTTATAATTTGTATGTTAATCTCAAAATAACTTATTTCTCTTTGTTTCTCCATCAAATATAGTTGATGTAGTTCTTATGATTCATGTCACTTAACAGTGAAACTTGATCATACTATATCATATTCTGTTGGGCCATGGAATGGTATCCTGGTTCTTGGGTTGTGGGTTCGGCCATGCCCCCAAAACCCAGGCTCCTGTCTCTGAGGTCTAATCTCCATTCAACCTGTGCCCTTCAGACATGTACACAGTTGGGGGCCTGATGAACAAGCCCCAGGCCCTAGAGAGATTTACATACTAATGAGATACCTGAAGGCCAGAGGGTGGAGTCAATTAAGCATTCCTCCCCAGCCCCTCTTCCCTCTTCCCCTCCCTATTTAACTCAGGTCCGCCCTGGATTTTGGGGGTGTGTGCATCCAGATCCATCCACCATCCATCATGACAATAAACCGGTTTTGGAAACTCAAGGACTTCCTCGAATGTTGGGGCCACACCATAAGGAACCATGGAGAGGCCTTTAGTTAATGAGCAGCCGGGCTTACTTGCAGCTGGAGGAACCCAGAGCTTTCCCAGCCAACTATACACAGACTGGCCTGAGGAACCCTGCGGTTCCCCAGCCATTTTTTTCCCTACAATATTCTATGTAATTCTCCTCGAGTAGGTCATCTCATATATGCCTACTAAAGTAAGCAGTTATTACTCCCACGGTGGACAAGCCTTCAGTTCTTAAGCTTTTACAGAACAAGAAGTTCATCATTTCAGCCTAGCCATGGCATCCATGCTGAGCTGGTGCTACCTTCACCAGACATGTTCTGAATTTTAGTTTTTATTCATTCTTAAGTGTTTGCTTTATATTGTAGTTCAGAGAAGTTTAACAAACTCACATTCAAAACTCTTACAAATATACTTTTTACCCAATGTTTATTTGTTCATTTGTGGTGAGTGAGAGTACTTTGGTTTTATACAAAGCATCAATTCAATGAATACATTGGGCTTACCCTTATGTGGCCTTCTGTAATATCAACACCTGCAATGCTATATTCTTTATTTTCTCCAGGAAAGAAAAATACCTTGCTCTGTTTTATTTTTTCAGTGGCTTTTCACTTGTTTCACATGTATCACACTCTACCTTTACTCTGGCAACTGTCTTTAGGTTTAAAGTTGAAATAAATCAGATTCCTAGATCTGTTGCAACTCCATTTGCCTGTGGTCACTGTTTGATTCCACTTGGTGAACAAGATGAGGAACAATTTTCTCAAGTCACTACATGATGTGTGTACTGGTGTGTTTATTATTATACAGATGTCCCTGACACATGCAGGAATGCTTAATAGATTGTACTAATTCTGTTATAACTGTGACTGCCAAGCCTCTAATACTTCTTTTCTATGTCACAATTAACTTCCATTTAATTGTAAATTTTTGTAGCTAGTTATTATCAGTGCCCAGCTGTGATTCTTGAATTAAGTGGTCCAACTCTGTCCTCCCTGCAAATGATTGACTCTTGTTATATTTTCAGCCAGCTGGTTTAATGTATCCTCTATTCCCAGAAAGTATATAATAATTTGTATGTTGCAATGTTGAAAAGTCTAAATTAACAAAAATGAGTTATCATCCCCAAAAAGAAGTTACTAATTGAATCATTAGGACAGGTTGTGATAATTAATTTTAGAGATATACCATTTATCATTCAAATGCTTAACAAACATGAGTTTTTTTTGAACACCTCTATAAAAGAAACAAAGTGTTTAGAATATAAATTCATATAAAATGTACACATCAGTAAATAGAAGCAGTAATCCAAACTCTTGATCATTTTGACACATGGTCTAAATATTTATTTACTTTAAGACAAAAAAGAAATCACAGATAGACACACACACACAATACAACAAACACATGAAACAATTACTATGTATATTTTTTTGCCCAAAACTTGGGAGAGTTTCATAATAACTTGTTATATTAATAGAAATATATGAAAGTAAAAAAAATATACAGATGATGATAGATTGAAAACAGTGTACCTCAATTACCAGAACTAAATTATCATTTCTCTTAGAAAATGAATCTGGAATCTTGCTCCAGAGACCTTGGCGTATGCCCTGTTTATACCCACACAGCATCTCCTGCAGTAAGCCCAATTCCCACAGCACCGCTACAGTTGTATTTTTGCTTTCACTAGTACTATTTAAAATATAACTGAAGGTCTCTAAACTTTTGTTGTTGGAAAAATATGAGATTGTACTTATTTACATTTTCTTCATTTTATCGTGAAACCAAATCCCCAGATGTATTTAAGTAAAAGAATTGAAGGTTAATGATTGATTAAACTATATCATGAATTTTATTTTTTCTGATGCTTTAAAAATACCCCTTTTGCCATCATCACTAATGATTAGTTAAACAAACAAATGAACAAAAGATCAAGAAGTTCAGTGTGTTTCAGAACCATGTCTGCTCTGAATAGAGAACCAAGCAAGAATATCTGTGAACAGCATTCTCAGAATTTCTATGCTTATTGTGTGTACCGAAATAAAATGCAAACATACTAAACTTGTGTTAGTCATTGAAGAGCTTATGGCATGCCTAGTGGCTTGTCATCTTGATATCACAATGTATTATGTCACCCAAAATATTATCAGATTGTTTTTATAAAGGAGCAGAAATACAGAAAATTGAGTTAAATAACTAATTTTTCTGAAAAAAAAAAAAAAAACCCAAGACTTTCAAGTAGTTTTCAAAAGAGCTTATATTCATGTCCTTAATGAAATTCATCATCATCTAGCTAATGAAGAAAGATAATTTTTGTCAGGAGAGAAGGCTCATTCTTTATTAGTACAGTAGCATTGTTACTGAAAGGATCCCTTGGCATATGTCAGTCCAGACAAGGAAAATCACATCCCCCCAGGGAGTTTTTTCCTGAATTAAAAAAAAAAATCACAGTGAGATTAAGGAAAAGATTAATGACAATTTATTAGCACTTTAAATATTAACAAGAAAGAGAGAGCGAGAAGAAAGAAAGAAAGAAAGAAAGAAAGAAAGAAAGAAAGAAAGAAATCAAGCAGACTAGCCAAGTTGTAAAACTTTGCAGGCTGTCTGCAGAAAGACATGGTGAAGAGAAGGAAAAACCTAGGCCATTTAGGCTGGCATGTAGATTGTGTCAGACACAGCAAACCAGTAGCCACATAGCAGATAGTGGAACTTTACAGAAAGGGTAAGGAAGAACAAGTTATCAGAAAAAGCATCCTTGCATTCTTAACAGCATCTGAAAGAGAAAGACAGAAAAGAGACAATGGAAATGTTGTACCTTTCTGACTCAACCTCAGGAAGCAAGGCAGACCCAGAAGTGCCTCATCCTATGTCCCAGAGCCTTCATTGGTAGTAGGAATTTGGAGAAAGAAAAGTACAATATCTCATTAAAGGATATATTATTCTGCCTATTTTTTTAATGAATAAGAAATAGCTTCTGAGTTAGAGAGGAGGTGTATGCCCCCTTCTTTTCAGCTCTGGTACAGACCAGTGCAGGTCCAGTGCCTCAGTATCTACGAGTTCATATGTGTGTTAATCGCATTGACTTAGAATGCTTATATCCTTGGTGTCCTCCACTGCCTATATCAAAAAGAAAAAAGTATATTATATGAAATCTGGCATTGTTAACATTGACCTTTCTCTCTTTCTGCCTCTTTCCATGAGCTGAGGGGAGGGATTTGATGAAAGCATCCCATTTCACACTGAGTGTTCTGAGGTCTCTGGATCTATGTAATGTCTGACTGGCAGTCTTGATACATGTTTCCATCTTTAGCAGGAGAAAGCTTCTCTGACAAAGGCTGAGCAATATTCTGCCTATTTCTTTAGCATGGCTTAAGGTGACTCTGCCTTTGTGTGAGTGGTCTCTTGGCCAGGTGACTGACGTGGCCGCAGTGGAATGCTAGGTCTCTAGCATGGCCAGAGTCTTTTTTTTTTTTTTTTTTTTTTTCATGATTAGGAGTTGTCTCTTACTGGGCATCGGATTTTCAGTGCTTCTCATTCGGTTTTGATCTCACTTTAGTGACTACACTGAGATAAAATGAAAATTTGTAAGACACTGAATGCCGCTAATAATGCATTACAAAGAGTATTAGATTCAGCAATGAAGGCAGAACATACAATAAGTTAAATACATCTTTTTCTTACATTCTCAATTGAGAGAGCAGATGTTTCCTTAAAGCAATGTTTAAGCATATTGCATGGCAGTAGGAATTTAACAATTATAAAAATTTGAAAAATTATTTAATAATAAATCTTTCTTAAGTTTTAACATATTCTGACTTTTGAAAAAGTTATTAAGCTGTTAAGCAATGAGTAGAATCAAATAATATAATAACAATCAGTAGTTTCTATTCTATTACAATCATTTTTGTAATAAAAATAATTATAAGTACATTTATATAAAAAGTATAATGCCCCGGCCAGCAGGGCATTGAACAGGGTTCCGGGGAGATCACCTGAAAGAGAGTATGGGGAACACAGGCAAACGCAAAGAACAGCAGCTTGTCTATAGGTGTCTATAGGCTGACCAAACCGCTGATTTTTCTTTTTTACACAGGAGTTATATGCACATAGAGGCAGGATGTGGGGAAGGCGGTGACACAGGAGCGTAGGTGTTCAGGGGCAGTACAGATATCTTCCAGAACAGAGTATCAGCTGGGTGACAGGTCAGGGGACAGGTCACTATGACTCCACCTATGATTCACTTGTTCTTAACTAAGTTGGTACTATCCACCAAGGCTACCCAAGGTCTATGACTATCCAGAAGACCTATGACTACTTGGTCTCATCCAGGCTGGTAAATTTCCACCAGAGCTTCCTGTTTACAATATCTGTTTTAGTGTTTTTCCCACAGCGACCAAGACTTTGTGTTAGCAGGCATGTATGTCAGGCCTATTGCTGATTTTAGGCCTTCAGTATGTAAGCAAGGCTGCCCCTGACAGTATACCGATTGGCTGATAATTTTTTTTCTTTTTTCTTTTTTTTTGTGTTTTTTTTTTAATTCATAGAAACATTCATTTGACTCAGTAGGAGCTTAAAAAGGGAATACAGTATATACAGCCTTACAAAATAGCAAAGAACAAAAGAAAGATCCAAAATATAACAAAACATCAAAACAATACAAAGAAAACCAAAACTCCAAACAAACAAAACAAACCAACCAACCAGCCATTTAGCTCAGCAGCAGTCTCTTGATGCAGACTGTGTGGTGCTGATCTATGCCCTGTGGCTGGTCGTGAACACACAGTAGGAAAGCAGCCACTGACTGTGACAACCTTTTTAGCACAAGTGTAGAGATGCCAGTTCGGAACTTTGTAAGTCAAGCCATTGCTAAGCCTGACTTGATAATTTTTGGCCACTATATGATCTTTGAGCTGACATGTACGTATAGTTATTCAAGACCAGAAAAGGATGGAGAGCATCCACTGTCCAAAGACATGGAAGGTCACTCTGACATCCTCTCTAAATTCTTTTTCAGGATTTCAATCCAGGCTGTGAAACTGGAGACTCCTCAGTCAATTTCCTTATGGAAGAACATATGGCTAGCATTACTTGCAATTCCTTTCTGTGGAGCATTGACTTCAGACTCACATGTGCGTGGCACAGAGCAGCTTCAGCCCTGCACGTTGACACTCAGTGTTCTTGCTGCTGTAGCTCTGTCTACAGGAGGCTTTCATGCTGGGCTGTGGCTTCTTCCAGCTCTTGTTGGAGTTTTTCTGCCCTTTAAATCCCATCACGTGGGAAGCAGAAGAAGGCAGAGCTCTGAGTTCAAGGAAGGTCTGTTCAGAACACACCAGAGAGCTCAGAAAGAAGGAAGAGGACACAAGTCTACAAACACACTGAGCATCAAAATTATTTTTTTCCTGGATAGAAGTTCCTGATGACTGGACCAGCACAATACTCTGAGGTGTTCTTTCTCTAGTGGTGGCTGGGAGTTTTGAACATAAAGACAGAGATTCTAGGTACAGGGGACAGCTTTGGCTCCAACCTGTAACTCCCAGTCTCATCTGGGAAAAAGTCAATTGACTCTGCAGCCTTACTGCCATGTTCCTTTCCTGGTGGGTGGGGGGTGGGGAGGCAGCTCCTCCTGCTCCAGCAGGTACTGCAGCTTTTCCTCTACTCTCTCCTGATCCTGTTCATTAGAAGATTGTGTCCTTAGTGGAGGGTTGATCACAGGCAAGAACAAAATCTCACAAAAGTGCAGGCATGTACAGACGATCCCAAGAGTTTGCTGGTCAGCTAGGCTAGCCAAAGCAGCAAGCTTCTGCAGAAGTAAGAAACCCTGCGAGGTTTTCTAAGCCACGTTCTTCGTTCTTCTCCTTTTTCTTGTCCTTCCACCAATGGCTCCAATGGCTCCTCTGGCTTCTCCACTCCTGTCGCCTACTTCGCCTCTCTCCCAGCAACTTCCTCTTCTCGGCTGATAATTTTTAAATATATCCAAGGTTTAGTTAAATACAAAGCTGGAGTCACTTAAAGAATCTAGCACAAAAAACATGAGTTTAAAGAGTGATGGTAACAATGCCATAATTCATATAATATGCATTTTTTTTTTAATTTTTGGATATAAGTTGTTTAAAATAAAACTCCATATAAAGGAAATGATATTTCTTAAGAAAAATAATGTGTAAATAATCTGAAGCAAATTCTGTTTTTAAAATTAAACATGTCTTTCAAGTAATTGATTAAATAATGCAAGTTTTTATGTCCCATCTCTGAAATGTTTGTTAAGTAAAATAAGATAATGCATTACATTATGATATATGAATACACCAAAAAACTGTGGCTGTTTTGAAACATGAGTATCATATTGTCTCTCTCACAGAAAGTTGAATGTGTTTTCAAGTGGATAAACAACAGTGATCTCAAGAAGTTTGTGTTTCAGTTCTGAAAATGAGCTCAGAAAGAGGAATGAGTAAAAACTCTTGTAACAGCTCAGGGACAAGGCTGTAGGAGACTTCAGAGATCAAGAGTCTGAGAACACAGTGTTGTGAGATTTGAGGCTGCTGGCATGCATGGTATAGCACTGCATAAGAGCCTAGGTCATTTTCAAGGATAAGAAAAAAGAGAAATTAGATATGATTTTGTGGTGGATGACATTGTTATGGTAAGTATATCATAGGAATTATATTTTTCTGAAGGTAAAACATGGACATAATTTAAAATGATGAACCATTGAAAGTCCTTGAAAACTAAACACAGTTTTATATAGCTACTGAAGGCATCATTTAAATCTAAACAGCATATTTTCAGGACTACATTTAATGGACTGTTTGCTTTGTCAAACTTAACTGAAGAACAGCTTCTTTAGGTTATACTATCTTTGTTTTGGAATAAAAATATTTTTATAGATAAACACATAATTTGCATTTAATCCTCAGCTTCAATACTTAGAAGAGCACATAAATTTTTACCCACTATTCTTGGTCAATTATTAAATTTTGACTTTTACAGTTCTTACAGTAATTCTACTTCCTGATTTTCTTAATTTTATACTTTTATTGAGATTATAAATCACATTATTTCCTCTTTCCTCCCCATCTGACTTCTCTTGTATATCCTATTGTTCTCTCAAATAAATTTTTGGTCATTATTTCTTCAATTGTTGATATATATCAACACACACACATACACACACACACACACACACACACACACACACTCCTAAATACATAAATATAACCTGATCTGTCTGCACAATGTTTCCTGTCTTATATTCATCTCAAGGCTGTTGACTTGTTATTGGATATCCAGCTGAGAGACTCTTCTCAGAAGAGCATTTCTTCTGTTGTCAACATTCTCCAGTTGCCGGCAGCTATTTATCTAAACTTGGGACTCTAAAGGTTTTCCCCCTCCATGTTGCCATGTCCAATATTGTTCAGGCTACATTTTGGCTGTTTAATGTTTAGAACCTCACTCAAGGAGGACTGTTTTAAACAATATTTTACTGTAAAATATTGTAATTATCAGTTTCCAACATTTTAATCCTTGGAGTTATGAACTATTCTGTATAATAGAAAATTATATTTTTCTGCTCATTTTCTGCCTATAATTGAGAATTGATTGAGTTTCTAAAAGAAAGTTGATTGCTTCATCCATACAGCAAAGAAAAAAATGGAAAAAATTTGCAATTTGCTATGGGAATGACTCAATTAACATTGGAACATGAAATAGGAGGGGGGATGAGATAGGGTGTTTCTGAAATAAAATTTCTTATTTCTAAAGTAGCTACTAAAATGATAAACACATAAAAGGAGATAATATGTAATCTAATGATAACTTCCATAAGCTAGGACTGAAAACTATATTAAGAAAAGAATATTGAGCCAGCTGGCTCTCCAATTGAAATTATTTTCTGCTCTGGCATATAATGGAACTTCAGTTCTTATCACCATATCAAGAAGATCACAACTGCCTTTAACTTGTGTTCCAGAAGATACAATATGATCCTGGCCTTGGAAGGTACTTACACACAGATATAGACACCCACAGAAAAATACACAAATCAAATTAAAATAAATCTTCAAGAAAATAGAATGAGTTTAGGATTTGTCATGGTAGACTTAAGTTTGAAGAAGGAAAATAATGTACATGTAAATTAGATGAGGAAATAAGGGAGAGATGAGGACTAAAGACACAGGTACATATATAGGTATAGATGATATAGATATATAATAAGTAGCCATGTAGATGTAACTAGGTAGGACTTGAGTGTAAAATGGTAGGCCACTAAGTGAAGTGGGAACCTCGAAGAATAATTAAGTGTAGGGGCAGAATAAGCAATAGTAATTCCTAAACTCACATGAAGATTGTAAGGTTTTCTATACATGCATATATAAACACAACATACCAAGAGAAACCAACATGAGTGAAAGATCAAGTAAACTCTTCAATAGAAGAAAGCTAAACAAAAATCATGAGACAAGTATGTCAGATAAAAGAATAAAGCATTGAGTAAAAATATTATAGTGTGAAATAGAGACACGAGCAGAAATTCAGCTGCTACCTTTGGTAATGCACGTGTCATAAGAAGCCATGGGAAAGCAGCTTCAATAGTTAGAAAGTAAAGCTTGATACAGATTATGTGGACACACTAAATTTTATAAAATGTAAACACATGGATAATATTTAAATTAAAAACTTAATATTTAAAGTAATAATATTTAATGATATTTAGGAAAACAGAACAGAATATTCTGAAATTACTACTATCCAAAAACTGACACTCCATTTTCTGACTTCCTCTAACAATTCTGCAATGACAGTGCATTTTTGTTTACTCCAAGATTAATCCCTTACTAATACCTTACTAAATTCCACTAGGAAGAAAATATTTATTTGCAGAGAGTTGACCTATAGGTATATATTGAGACCATGTTGTAAAACATTCTTGAAAAGGTAATTTTAAAGTCTTATTTTGTGTATTTTGTATGCCTAAATTGGATATGCAATATTTCAATGATCTTAGGAAGATTAAGAAAAAGAGGTAATTTTAGAAAGATTGAAGCAAATATTAATAATAATAGATAATAAATTTTAAATAGGGATGAATATAGACATGATTTTTACATATCAGCTATACTCTACAATTTAATTATATATTTAATAGTAACTACAGAAGAAATACTTGAAGTTTTCCAGTGCATGAGAATTATATTTAACAAAATTAAGACATTACTGTTCTTGGTGTGATCATTTCACATTGTGAACACATACACATTTACACACATACACACACACACAAACACATACATAGATCTATACACATATATTCAAGTTACCATACCTATAAGCAAATCAAAAAATATGTTTCCATTGAAAATAAAAGTAAAATTCATAAAAATATGTAAAACATTAATATTAGTCCTCATCCTCTCTCCTCCCCTGCCTCTATGAAGATGCTTCCCTACCCGTCCAGCCACTTGGGCCTCAGCACAGTAGCCTTCTCCTACCCTGGGTCATCAAGTCTCCACATGACCAAGAGGCTCCCCTCCATTGATGCCTGATAAGGCAATCCTCTGTCACATATCCAGCTGGAGCCTGTATGTATATAGTGTTTTGATTATTATATGATGTGAGAATTTTTTTCTGGTATTTTTGGTATTTGGTAGGATTCTTTATGACCTTCTTTATGGATTTTATGGCCATGTCTTTCTTTAGGTTAGGGAAGTTTTCTTTTATTATTTTATTGAAGATAGTTTCTGGTTCTTTGAGCTGGGAGTCTATACCCTCTTCCATTCCTATTATTCTCAGGTATGATCTTTTCATTGTGTTTTGAATTTCCTGGGTATTTCAGGTTAGGAGCTTTTGCACTGTGTATTTTCTTTGACTATTGTGTCAATGTTTTCTATGGTATCATCTACACCTGAGATTCTTTCTTCTATCTTTTGCATTTTGCTCATGATCCTTATATTTGTAATTCCTGATATCTTTCCTAGATTTTCCATCTCCAGGGTTGCCTTGCTTTGTGATTTCTTTATCACTTCTAGTTCTATTTTCAGACATTTTTGTTCAAGTCCTCCACCTGTTTAATTGTGTTTTTCTGCATTTCTTTTAGGAATTTATGTGTTTCCTCTTTAAGGGGTTCTACCTGTTTACCTGTGTTCTCCTGTATTTCTTAAAGGAGTTGTGTATGTCCTGCTTAAGGTCCACTATTATCTCTATGAGTTGGGGATTTTAGAATAGAACCTTGCTTTTCACGCGTGTTAGGGTATCCAGTGCTTGCTGTGGTTAGAGAACTGGGTTCTGATGGTGGCAAGTGGCCTTGGTTTCTATGGCTTTTGTTCTTGAGCTTGCTTCTCACTATCTGGTTATCTCTGGTATTAACTGGCCTCTCTGTATCTTACTGGAGCCTTTCCTCCTGTGAGCCTGATTAAGATGGACCTCCTGGGTGTCATGCTGTCTCTGGGTGTGGGAGGGGTTCTGGAGTGCTGAATCTGCCCTGGGCAGAGTTGCTCTCCAGAAGGTTAATGTGTCTCTGGCAAAGTAGAGAGGTTCTGCATACCCTGAGCCCCATAGGGGTACAAATTAGACTAGGTATTGGGGTAGTGAGGGAGGGTTCACCTTTGAGCCTGGTTATAGTAGGCCTCTTTGGAGTTAAGCTGTCTCTGGGTGTGGGAGGAGTTCTGGAGTGCAGAATCTTCCCTGGTTAGAGTTGTGGGTTATATAAATATTTACATACAACCAATCAGAACCCCTCTCATTTAAAGACAATGTATGGGAAAATGGAAAATGGTAGTTACATTATTTAAATGACAACATACAAAATTCAATTGAGTCTTTTTTAAATTTCAAATTTTTGTCAACTTAGCTGATTGTAAACATCAACCAACCAGACATCCACCCCCCTCCGCTATGCCGCCACCCAGACCTCCAGGGACTAAATCACCAACCAAAGAGTACACATGGAGGAACCCATGGTTCCAGCTGCATGTGTAGCAGAGGATAGCCTTATCTGTCATCAATAGCAGAAGAGGCCTTTGGTCCTGTGAAGACTCAATGCCCTAGTGTAGGAGAATGCCAGGGTGGTGAGGTGGGAGTGGGTGGGAAGGTGGGGGAATACTCTCACAGAAGTAGAAGGAGAGAGAGGATAGGATAGGGGGTTTACAGAGGACAAACCAGGAAAAGGGATAATATTTGAAATATAAGTAAATAAAATATTCAATTGTAAAATAGAATTTGTTGACTACTTTAAATTATTTACTTTTGTGTGTGGATATATGTATGTGTGTGAAACATTAGCAGTAATTCTTTAAGTCAGAGAACGTAAGTGAGAAGAAATTCTTCTAAAGCTAAATGTACATGGACATTTATTCTGAATCTATTGAGCACATGTATGCTTGTTCTGTGCCAAAGAATGGAAGAAGAGGATAAATAAAATTCGATTCTGACATACATTTTCATCTACTAAAACTACCATATCCCACAGCCTTCATCTGTATACAGTGCAGGAAAACATGTATTGATAATTGCAATTAGGTAATGTTATCAGTGCTACCTTGTTGAGACCAGTTATGAACACGTTCTTTTTTTAAACATATCAGTCCTACATAATACATTTTTTTGTCATTTTATTTTCCACTGGGCTATCCAGTATTTCAAATATTGCTATTTCAGAGGGGAAAAAAATGAGTACACTATCTCCACCAGAATTCTCATTTTCAAGCAAGCAAAACTCACTTAGCTAAAACCAATCTCTTCCTTCACCAGTAAGCACCAGAGAATACAAATGACAGAGGGTGGAAGAGATGATTTGATATCTTGACATCCTTCTTTACTCAAGATCTAAGATGACTAAAGACGTGACAGGAAGTGAAACACTTTTGAAAAGTTGGGGAAGTTGACAAAATTGAATTAGATGAAAACATTTACTAAAAGTAACAACTTTGGTGAATGACAACTTATCAAAATGGACTAAGTTTACAGAATATGTCCCAATATAAAGCAAAGAAATAGTAGTAAATAAACAGAAAAATACTTACAAACTCTGGTATTATTTTGGCAAGTTTTTCAGCTATTTAATTTACTATATCAAAATAGTAAAAATAGCAAAACAAATATCAATAATGTCACTATTAATTTTTAAATTGAGAATATACTTCGCTTACATTTCATAATCCACAGTTCTTTAAAAATATTTTATCTTACAGTTTTCTTAGTAACTGATTGCAATGACTATTATCCTCTAAAGTTTAGAAAAGATGCTTTAAATTAACTTAGTTTTAAACATGTACTCCATGCTTAATATTATAAGTAAGCACTAAAACCTCAGTGAATTGTTGTGTTTCTTTATTTGTTTCTTGTATAATATCCTATACATATACAGAATGTATAAAATGTTATACATTGATACATATGTATATTAATAATGTATAAAATTGAAATATATAAAATATAAATTTATAAAGTTTTGTTAAAATATTATAAATGTATAATATTTTATATAAATTATATAACATCTTACTCATTCTATATACTGTGATAATTTCATGGACATAACAGATGTGTGATCATCAAATCAAGATATCTAATATTTCCATTTTCTTAAACATTCTTAAACTTTTGTTATGCATATATAAGCAAAAGTATGATTTTCAGCACAAAATATATAATGTATTTATGTATAACATATATGAAGCAACCAGTTTAATTAATACTTCTATTTCCTTAATATTACATTGTATTTGGAATCCCCAAGGTTCTTCTAGTCATTCATAAAAACTAATAATAAATCATTGTGAACCTTAGCTATTACAACTACGCTATACAGAACTAGAACTTACCATATGGATAAAAAAAAATTAAGTATCTTTCTGAAGATTTTATTTTACTTATGAATGTTTTCTCTAAGTGACAACTTTTTTATATTTTTAATAATATGGTTGTAAGCCTTTGAAGGGATGAATAGAATTCATAGTGTCTAATCAGTTTGCTAAGCTTATTTCAATATGAATATAAGAAACTGGAGTAAGGAGAGGAGAAGATGAAGGAGAGGAGAAGCTAGGTGATGAGAAAGAGAAAGGGGGGACATGAAGGCAGATGTTCACGTGTCTCCACCAGTCAAAGATAGTTTATATATCTAGGTTGGGTATTGAGTTACACTTCTGATTGAGCATTATGAAATTTATAAAGCCTTTGATTAACATTTAAAAAATTGTATAAAAGCAAAAAGGAAAAGGGGGCATGGGATATGGGTTTTCTGGGGAGGGGAAATGGGGAAAGGGGATGGCATCTGAAATGTAAATAAAATATCCAATAAATAAAAAAGAAACTTGAAACAATGATCCCTGTAATACCTAAGCCAGAATGTCAACTCAGCCTGCTTACAGAAATTTTAATTTCCAATACTGAAAGTGAGTAAGTAATGAAAAGCAAAAGTAATATGACACAAAAAATGAGTAGTTGTTAAGCTGATTTTTGATCCAAAGAACCTGCTGTGAGAGCAATGCATCCTTTTTTTCATGAAATGATTATCAGTATATTCCAGGATAAGATATCTATATTTTTAACCTGATAAATAAAAATGCATAAATAAAATTGAAAGGCTCACAGAAATCAGGACAAAACATCTGTTACAAAAAAACAGATAAAAGAGCAGTGCAAGAGCAGCACCCAGAATTTTCTGTTGGGAAGGATATGAGACAGAATATCTTCAGCAAACTAGGAAGAAGATGATATGTGTGTTAGTCCAAGGTAATTTAAAGAATAAATAAAACACTTTGGCTCCCTTGTAAAAGAAAAATCCTTCATAAACATTTACCAGGAACAGTGTGCTGTCTGTCTATTTCTTAGTATAAATGGTGCCATCTTTGACTTGTTGGACACTAAAGTGGAGACAGCTCTCCTGTCGATCTGCTACTGTAGAATTAGACACTAGGCAAGAGTTGATCAAGCTGCCTCTTCTGAACTGTTTGTCAAACTGCCTGAGGTATTCTTTGGTATTCAAGAGGATGCTGAAGAGTCTTTGAGTAGCTGCAAGAAGAACAGTGACCTTAAAATAAAATAAAAAAAAAAAAAAACCAAATAAAAAATAAATAAGAGCAAAGCAACCAACACATGAAGAAGAAATTATTTCTGTAATCACATGACTGATAAATTAAAAAAACTAACAAAGATCCTCATGTAGAATGCATAAGAGCTCTTGATATCAGTAGCAGGATGTAGAGCCAGAATAACTTATTTCTTAAGAACTTTTTAAACTCCAGTGTTCTGTTTTAGCAACAAGACAGGTAAATAAAACCTATGCAATATTTCTTTTCCATTCACAATAATCCAGATTTCTAGCATTTCCACTCACAGATTCATAGGAAGTGGCAAGTAGCAGAATCCATAAGATATTGATTTCAGGTCAACAAGGTAAGGAATGTCGCAGTCAAGAATTTCAAATAGAAGAGAAGGAAAAGAAAAGAGTTTGGAGAGAAAAGCTGGAGCAGGAGGAAGGAGAGGAATTAGAAGGAGGGGAAATAAAAGGAAGAGGGAGAATGAAGAATTAAGATTTGAGTTATCAGAAGAAAATAACTGGAACTGTACACAGATGCTGGGCAAGGAATTATATATGCAATGAGGGCATGGAGGGCAGGACAAAGGCTGTGATCTCTGTGACACTAACGATGCCCTTTGTTATGCCTTTCTGAATAGAATAGAATAGGGAGAGCCAAAAAGAACACAGGGCAATAGCTTCTCCATGTTATTTGGTCAATAAGTTTAACCTCCTGTAAAATGCTACATACCTATCAGAGATTAATTGTGCATCTTAGTTGTTAGAACAAAGAAAAACAGATGACTTATTAGTATTAATTAATTTCTTAATGATGAAATCAAAAGATGAATTGATTGATGAATTCAAAAGACTCCTTCCTCTCTTCTAAGAGGTTAATGAGTGTCACAAATTAGGTAAGTCAGGCCTGTGAACCTGAGCTCAATTCCAATTCCTGGAACCCCTATAATCAAAGGAGAGCACAGACTCACTCAAATTGCTCTCTAACCTCTTACCACCAATTGCCACATCACATATATCCAAAACTCATACACACAAAGAGGCAGATAGACAGACAGACAGACAGACACACACACACACACACACACACACACACACACACACACACATGCATGCACTGATTTTAAAAGCAATTAAAAGATGAATACCGTGCTAAAATGAACAATATTTATTTGATTAAATTGGTGTCCATCCACTAATAAGAGGGACCTTGTTATTTAGTGAACTTGAATAGTTGTATAGTTGTATCCATCCAATACTCATGTATTAGTATTATAATTCTGAATGTAACTGATATAAAGAAAAATCGGAATTCATCCTATTGCATAAATTACCAGTGTTTTGAAAAGGACAAATTACTTACCAAGCTGCATAAGAATGTCTGCTACCTAATATGGAAGCTATGAGGATGAAAACATAATGTAGCAGTAATCTTAATGAGAAGCAAAAAAAAAAAAAAAAAAAAAAAAAAAAAACCACCTGATTTTCATACAAGTAATAAACAATATAAATATAGTTTAAACCTTAGAAAGAACATAATTTGTGGTTAATACTGTCAAGTATCTGCTAAACTTAGACAAAAGAAATTCTATAGATAAAAGATACATCACAGTTCTTTTTCTTTGATGTCCTCTAACTGACATCACTGGATTGGAAGAGTAACCCCAGGACTTCCACTTCGGCATCCTTTCATTAATCCTAGACTGACAAATGCCATCATGATCAGAGCCTCTTGGCAGCATGTACTGCACACACACTGACACATGCAAATGCTGCATACACTGTACTGCTCTGGCTGGTTGTACTTTTATGTGGCAATGTGGAATCACAATGTGAGTCCATGTAAATATTACAGGTAGATTCCTTTTTAAAAACATGTTTTTAAGTTAAGCCAGATATGACAGTATAGATAGGAAATTACAGCACGCCAGAGACAGAAACAGCAAGATAGAGAATTCCAGAGCAGCCTGGGATAAATTACAGATTACAGGATATCATAAAGTATAAAATTAGGCCTCTCTCAAAAGCAAAACCTAGTAACAGGGAAAGTCTTACAAGTTAAGATCTGTACAACAGCATATTCTTTATGATAGCTTTGAGGGAGACCTGCTTCATAATTTTAGTATAATGACCATTTGTTCCTATTCAAGGATTTTTTTCTTGATCTTGTAAATTGTATAACTGATGACAATCATCTGTCAGCATTAACTAAAAGAAAGATTTAAGGATCCTTATGGTTGGCTGACACACTTGTCAAGGTGTATAGGCATCTGTTTCAGGGCTGTAGTGTAATTCTATAATTTGATTTGTTGCTTATACATCCTCTTCCCTGCCCCCTCTTTTTTTCATTTTTGGCCTTTCTTGTACTCTCTGTGTAGACTAGCCTGGCCTAGAACTCACAGATAACCACCTGCCTCTGCCTCCAAGTGCTGGGATTAAAGGAATGTGCCATCATCTCTTCATATTTATTCTGGTATTTTTTTTCATCCTACATTAGTGAACATTTTATAATACTGCTTTCATCAAAAACATGGTATTCTTAACCAACCAGGTGTTTAAAAATGAAAATTAGAATCATAATCTAATATGTGCAGCTATGAAATACTTTCAGCAAAGCAAAATACAAGTTATTCAAAACATACTCCGTTGAGTAGTTTTCATTATATTTTGTCATTAAAAAAAGCAGCTAGTGAAAGACCTCTGTCATTAAAGGTCTTTTCAAATCTGATTCATAGAATGTTAAACTTTCTTCCCTGCAAAATGTTAGTCACATCCATTTAGAACTTTGACTGATTCCAACCAGCCCTTTTTTGAGAACACAAACTTCTGCACTTTTTTTTTAAAAATAGAACCATGTTGTATGGGATAGTGATGTTGATATTTGGTGTTATTGTAGTACAATGATGGACAGACTTTCAGATGAACATAAGTATAAACATAATATAGGGTCTAATGTTCTTCTTAATTAGGTGTTAAGAATTTATTTTCTCTTTTCAGTAATGCTAAACAAGTCATGTTCCCTAAAAAAAAATTAAAGCATTTGTTTATCAGGATAATTTAAAATCTACTTTAAGGAAGATAAGTGAAGGCATCAGTGTGCCAAATTGCTAAATACAATGTCTCTTGTCAATTAAATGGGGTTTTCACAATAATGTAGGTAAAGAAACTTTATAGCATTAATTGATCAACTCATACTAAGGTGCAGACAATACAGTAAGTTGCTATTTTATGAAGTTCTGTTTCTTTTAGGCCACCATAGTATAATCTATGAATTTTAATAACTATATGAATTTCTCAGACTTAATATTATACAATGAAAATATTTACTATTAATCTTGAAGGATTAAACTCTTAGCTTGTACCATGTGAAAAGCAGATAAAACATCTTTTTGTTTAATATAATAGAAACATAGCAATAATTTAATATCACTTTAATATAGAGAAATAAAAAATAATTGATAAAATCACTACTTGTCAATTCTCTTAATTGATTGCTCCTGTCTGATGTATGACAATAAAAACTTTTCAGCCAAGTAATTATTTCCATGAGAAACCTTGCCACAATGTGTTCTCACTTTTATTCTCCATGATAGAAGTCAACAATTGTATCAGCCTTCAGAGTGCTTTTTTGAAGACAAGTGGTTTCTATGATACCACATTTTATAACATGGCCATTCAATCTATAAAATCAGTTTCTCACACATAAGATGCCAAAGGATGGAATCTGATTAGTTCTTGGTGGTAAGAAGGATTAGAAAAAAAAAAAAAAAAAAAAAAAGGAAAGCACCAAAGTCTAAATTGGTAGTGGAAAGGTTGTACACTAATCCCTACCACATACACAGTCTAGCTTGCGCATGTCAGCTTCGATTATCCTGCCAAAAATTAAACTTGATCTTGGAAAATACCAAATATATTTCACTGTACTTATCAATAATTATGTGACACAGTGGATAAAATCTTACAAAATAAAAATTGAAATATTCAAAAAATATTTAATATAAAAACTGGAATATGAAAGACCATGTAATGATTTTATATTAAAAGAACATTTTTGAATCTTTGTTAACAGTACATTATACAAGATGAGAAAAAGTAGAAGAGCATAAACCAAGACACAGAACTCAAAATGAAATTTAAGTAAAATTTAGAAAAAGATAGGAGAGAAAGAGAAAGAGAGACAGAGAGAGAAAGAGAGAAAGAGAGAGAGAAATAAAGAGAGAGACAGAGACAGAGAGAGACAGAGAGGGAATAAAGTTTGCAGTGAGCTAAGATTAGCAGGTCACTGTAAACCTTTAAACTACCACAGGTGTCTGAAGTCAGGCTGACACAGTGACAAAGTTCTAAGAAGTTCACTGCTGCCAACTTAGGTTCACATGCTTACACAAAACAAAACAAATCGAATCTCCATTAATCTACTCCCCTAATGCCACAGAAACTGATTTTCTCACAGATTTGAAGTGTAATATTCTGAACCAAGTATCTCCTTGCAGAAATGAAGGGGGGTTAGTTGCATCAAGCTATCTGTGGAAGCCCCAGGGAGAATGGAATTGTTTTGCTTTGTTTGTGTTTATTTTGGGGTTAAGTTTTTGTTTTCTGTTTCTGGTGGCTGCTGTCACTACCTAGTTTATGGTCAATATCTTTAATTTTGGCTTCCATTTCATGACTTCACACTGTCTTTGTACATGTCCATCAATGTTTCTCTACCTGTGTTTTTAAACCTCGCAAGAAGTTGCCTGAGACCATCAGAAAACACAGATATTTAGATTAAGATTCATAACAACAACAGACTTTCAGTCATAAAGAAGCAACGAAAATATATTTTATGGTTGGGGGGCCAATAACACATGAGAAGCTGCGTTCAGGGTCACAACATTATGAAGGTTGACAATCACTAAATGGTAAGCCAGCTACATTCCTGATGATTACCCAGAGTCTAGATTAGCCTAAATTCTAGGCAAATCATCTCATAACCAATTTTTTAGCCTAAATACATTAACCAAAGAAGGTAATATTGATAGACCTCAGGATTCTAAGCTTTTGTCTTCAAAGAACTTTTTCTGCCAATCATGGCAAGGAACTGTGGAAATAAGTAGTTTCTCTAGATAAAGGATGAACAATGACTCTTGGAGAAAAACTGATGAACTGTGGAAGAAGACTACGTCTAAGGGAGGTTAAGTTGAATAACTGCCAGTTGAAATGAAGAAGGACCAGAGTGGTGGCTTGCAGCAGTAGAATTTAACAAGCTGTGTCAGATTGCAAAGCACAGATTATTTAGAAAAGATCTTTAAAGAGAAAGCAGAAAAGGAGATTTTATAAGAAACTCCACTCAAAATTCCTCTCACCATCCATTTCCAGAACAGCCTAAAGAATGTAAGATTAACAGCCCAAGATATGATAAATAAGTAAATAAATAATAATAAATGAATGGATTAGCCACACATGTTACACTGCTAAAGCATAAAAAATATAGTATTGGAAGAAAATCAGGGAAAGGAAGAACTAGAACAGGAATACAGGAATACAGGAATACAGGAGGTTGAGATGGAGGAAGGAAGGAGGCAGTGTTAATTTGAAAATTGAAATACTTTATATTTTTCATAAAGTTGTAATTACATGAAGTACATTTTTTCAAGACTTAAAAATTATACTTAAAATGTATGTATTTTAGTTTTCCCCTTCTCTGTGCGATTTGTACATTCTCTCCTGGGACCTCCATTTTACCCAGTTTCCTTCAGTCTGTGGATTGTAGCAAGGTTGTCTTGAACTTGGTTGCTAATGTCAACTTATAAGTGAGTACATTCCACACTTGCTTCTTGGCACTGGGTTACCTCACTCAGGATGATATTCTCAAGTTCCATCCATTTGCATACAAAATGAATGATATCTTTGTTTTCAATAGCTGAATAGTATTCCATTGTGTAAATGAACCCCATTTTCTTTATCCATTCTTCAGTTGAGGGACATCTAGGTTGTTTCCATTTCCTGGATATTACAAATAAGGCTGCTGTGAACATAGTAGAGTAAGTGTCTTTATGGGGTGGTGGAACATCTTTCGGTTATATGCCCAGAAGTGATATGGCTGGGTTTTGTGATTGAATTATTCTAAGTTTCCTGAGAAAATAACAACAAATTGATTTTTAAAGTGGTTGTCCAAGTTTGTACTTCCACCAGCAATGGAGGCATGTTCCCTTCTTCCGCATTCTCACCAGCATGTGCTATCACTTGAGGTTTTGATCTTAGCCATTCTGATCTGTGTAAGTTGGAATCTCAGGATCATTTTGATTTCCATTTTCCTGATGACAAAGGGCATTAAACATTTCTTTAAGTGCTTCTTGCTCATTTGAGATTCTTCTGTTGAGAATTATATTTAGCTTTGTACCCTATTTTATAATTGGATTATTTGGTTTGTTGTCTGATTTCTTGAATTCTTTATATATTTTAGATACTAGCCTTCTGTCAGATAGGGTTGGTGAAGATACTTTCTCAATCGGTAGTCTGCTGTTTTGTCCCATTAACCATGTCTTTGGCATTACAGAATCAATTCAATTCAATTCAATTTCTTGAGGTCATTCATCAATTGTTGATCTTAGAGTCTGAGCCATTGGTGTTCTGTTCAGGAAACTGTCTCCTGTATCAATATGTTCAAGGCTATTAACCACTTTCTCTTACATTATATTTAGTGTATCCAGTTGTATGTTGAGGTCTTTAGTCCACTTGGACTTGAGTTTTGTGCAGGGTAATAAAATATTGATCTACATTCTTTTATGTTTATATTCTTTCACTTGTGGACAACCAGTTTGACTTGTACCATTTCAGGGCAGGAAGGAGAAGGCTGGGAATGAGACTGGAAATCAGTGGGAGTGGAATCTCTGGTGACTAGCTGGAGGCCTGGAATGGGAGAGGAAATGGGAATCAGTGGGTATGACCATAGCTAAGATTCACACCAGAAAAGAATATAGAGACTGAAGTGGACATTTCCTGTACACAGGCAGGACTTCCAGCAGCAGGAGGAGGACATCAATCCACCTACAAAACTTTCAATCCAAAACTTTTTTTACTCATCAGATGTGCAGGGATAAAGATGGAGTAGAGACTGAGGGAACGGCCACCAATGACTGCCGCTAATTGATACCCATCCCATGGGAGAGAGCCAACCTCTGATTCTATTAATACTGTGCTTGCAGACAGGAACTTAGCATAACTGTCTCCTGAGAGATTCATCCACAGTGGTTGTAGGCAGATGCAAAGACCCACAGCCAAACATCAGGCAGAGTTCGGGGAGTCTTATAGAAGAGTGAAGAATACGGATGAGAAAGCAGGAAGAGGGCAAGAACACCACAAGAAGAACCATAGAGGCAACTAACCTGAGAAAATAGAGGCTCACAGAGCCATCAACCAGAGAGCATGCAGGATCCCCTCAACGTTTATAGACGATGTGCAGCTTGGTCTTCATGTGGGTAATATAACAAGTGGAGTGGTCTCTCTCTGCTTCTTTTCCCTGGCATTGGCTCCCCTTCATCCTACCTGAACTACCTGCTTGGGCATCAGTGGGAAAGGATTGCCTAGTCATACTAAGACTCCAGGTCCTAGGGTGGGTTGGCACCCAAGGCAGGCTTCCCTTCTTTGAGGAGAAGGTGAGGGTCAATATAGTGAGGAATTAATAGGAGTGAGATTGGGAGGAGAGGAGGAAGGGGTTGTTATTTAGAGATAAAGTAAAAAAAAATTAACTATTGATAAAAAATAAAAAAATTTAAATGTATGTATTTTACAGAATGTAAAAATATATGTGAATAAACCTGGTGCATATATCATTTTATATAAGTATGAAAACAGTAAAACATTGGTATAAATTCAAGCCAGATGTAGAAACAAATCATCATTAAATATTAAGAAAGTAAAATGAATAAAATTGCAAATAATTCTCTTCTCATGTTTTAATATCTTATTCTGTTTTATTTTTCAATTTTATATATGTTTAAAGTTCTATCAAACAAAACACAGCATGATTATATTAAAAAGGGGAGATTTGAATCCCAAATCAAATGAGAATGTAAAAAGCTTATAATAGTAAAAACAATCATTAAAAACATTCCATTACTTCTTATACCTTATAATAGTTTGAATGAAAATGTCCTCCATATGCTCAGGTTTTTGAATACATGGTCTCCAGTTCATGGAGAGTTCCATGACTTCAAACCTCAGTTTGCAGAGGTAATAGAACTTTTGAATGAACCCTTCTGGAGTAAGGAAATCTTTGTGAATAGGCTTTAATTGTTTATTTCTTGTCTCTGCTTTCTATTCTCCCTCAAGGTTTCTGGTATGTAGTTGAGATGTGATAAGACATCTTCCTGAACAGACTAACATGTCTTCCCCACCATTATGAATATCAACTTTCTCTAAAGCGAAATAAGATTGTTAAGTTGCTTTTGGTAATGGTATTTTTTACCACAGCAACAAAAATGAACAAATACAGTTCTCTTTTCAAAACGTGCTACATAGGTATCCTATTGTGATAGAATAATGCTTTAAAAAAAAAAAAAGAAAGAAACAATTCAGTTGAAGTAGAAAGATTACTGAAAGGAACCGTACATATCACAGTGAATTTATTCAACAAATGTCCCAAGTAATATAAAAGGGAATACATTGATGCTACAAATGTATGTTCATCACACTTCTCACAGAAAATCTACACATTAATTTAGGAAAGCTCTAAGACTAAATGTAAGAGCCAATTCCATAAAAGTGTCTGCCCAAAATATATGATGTTATGTAAACTAAATATTTTTTTCATATGGAATACATGAAGAAGAAACCATAAAAGGTATGACATAATTAAATTAAAAAATTGTATTTGTCAAAATCTACAGTTATGTTGTTGTTTTATAGTTTATAGTTTTATTCACATTATATCAAAATTGCAGTCCCCTTTTGCTTCTCCAAGACCTCCCCTTAACAATCTCTTCTATTTTTTCTTCATCTTCTGCTCAGAGAAAGAGAAGTCCCCACTTGGGTACAATGCTACCCTGACACATTTAGTTCCAGCAGGACTAAGCACCTCCTCTTCCACTGAGGCTTAACCAGGCAGTTCAAGTAGGGGAAGGGAATCCAATGGCAGGCAACACAGTCAGAGATAGCCTTGGCTCAAATTATTAGAGGACCTATATGAAGACCAAGCTATATATCTCCTACAAAATTGAAGACAGGATAGGTATCAGTCCAGACCCTGAATGTTCTTTGCTTGGTGATTCAGTGTCTGTGAGCTCCCATGGGCTGAGGTTATGTGACTCTGTAGGTCTTCTTGTAATATCCTTCATCCACCCTGGATCCCTTAGTTTATACCCATCTTCTACTAGATTCCATGAGCTCCACTTGATGATTTGCTATGAATTGCTTCACTTGTCTCCATCCACTGTTGGATGAAACCACTTGGGAAAGACAATTTGCTATATTCCTGGCTGCAAGCATAGCAAATTATCTTCAACAGTTTCAGGAGTTGGCTCTCTTCCATGGACTGGGTCTCAACTTGGGCCAGTCATTGGTTGGCCATTTCTCAGTACCTGCTCCATCTTTATCCTTGCACATCTTATAGCCAGGACAACTGTTGGGTTGAAGGTTTTGTGAGTGTGTTGATGCCCCCTCCTTCTACTGGTAATCCTTTCTAGCTACAGGTAGAGGCAACTTCACTCTCTATATTCTCCACTAACAGGAATCTTAAGTAAGTCCCATTTTAGATTTTTATATAGGCTCATCAAAGAAAATTTATTCACAATATATAAAAATTGATTACATATAATACATATTATAAATATATTGTATGATATATAATAATATAATATATACTATATGATATATTTATAATATATACTATAGAATTTTATATAATATATTAACATGTAATTATATATGATATATGATATTTTGTTGGGTTAGAGTTTAGAGATTTGTCACAATAGTAAGGAGAATGTTCTGTTCTGCTGCCCATGCAGAAGACAGCTATATGGCTGCTTGCATCCTTCTATACCTCCTTCTCCATGCAGTCCAATGTCCTTTCTGGCTTCTGGAAGGGCTGCATGCAGTCAAGACAATCATACACATAAAATAAAAATAAGTAAATCTTTAAAAAGAAAACAGTCCAATTAAAACAAATTTTACCTGAAAAGATGTATCAAATGAATTACTAATTACTAAATGCCCATGCATTCTTGCTCATCATATAAATTTAATGTGGTAATCACTAATGTTGAGGTTTGAAACTTGGAACTGAGAGAAACTTACTTCACCTTCTTACTTCCCGAATCTACTTCCAAAATGACAATTGATTCGAAGTTCATGAGTACAGAAATATAACTTCTCCAAGTTAGACTGTAAACACACTGTTCATTTTGGGGGCAAGAGCTCAGATCTTGTGTAAGCACTCTGAATTTTCTAGGCCGTAATTATTCTCCTCCTACTCCTCCTCTTCCTCCTCCTTCATTTCTTCTTCTTCATCATCATGTGTGTTTTTATAGGTTATATATGTAATCTATCTGAATTAATTTTATTTAAATATTAAAAGAGTTGTATATCTCTATGAGTAAGCATGGAATTGATTCACAGTAAAATATTTCTATTTTATTCTAGAAATAAATCTGACACTTGGAAACTTCTCATAGGCCGAGTACACTCTAAAATGGAAGCTTTGTCTATGCCACTTGCAAAAGTCCTAGTGTTGTGTAGTAAAGAGCACTATGACACTCAGACAATTAAAGATATAGTTCACATCTGCTTCCCAGAGAATTCTTTTTTAAAAAAAGTTATGTAGTGTTTGTTTATCCCTTTGATCCTGACATTAGTAGTTTGTCAGATCTTTACTTTTCACACAAATCATTATCAAACTAGAATTGTTTTAATCAGAATAAACAGAGAGGAGTTTAACAGTGCCTGAATATTTGAATCCTCTCTGGAGCTTCTAATATTGTCTGTGCCCCTGCTGCCTACAAGGCCACTTAATCAGGATCTGTAAAGCACAGCAAGGCAAAGAATCCAGAGCCATCCAACTCCCCCAGCACATTCTCCTCTACAGAATAGACTCTGAGCTACTTTAGTAAAGACTAAATGCATCCAAACATCAATGTTCTTGGAAGGAAGTCTGTTTGTATGGGAGAAACAAGTCTGTTTGTTTGTGTAGAGGATTTTATCTAATCTTAATTTAGCCCTGTAAAAATTTCTTATTTAAAAAAAGTAAAAAGGGAAAAGTGGGCATTCAAAAAATAGAAACCACCAAGAACATAAGAGCCTCCAACAGAGAACCCTAAAGATATCTCAAAGCTTCAAGGGTGACCTTAAAAAGGCTTATGTTTAACCACACACTACTTTTTAATTTACATTTCATGATACAATTATACAATGTAGGCAGAGGATTATCGCTGACCAATTTCCAAAAGAGGAAAACAAACAGCACCCAAGATTTGTGTTATTCAGTCAAGGAAATAACACAAAGAAAGGAGAAAACACACTATACTATATAAAGCCATAACAATTTGACCACATTTCTTAATTATTCTATGTGCTCAACTCCCAGAAAGACCTGTCTTCACTGTTTTCCTAAATTAAAAATTATGGTTCAATTAAGAAGATAATAAAATAACCTAAGATGCTGCACAGTAAGAATTACCAAGCACTATAAAGACTATTGCATCTAGGTAAAGTGAAACCTTAACTTTTCTAAGGGATTCAGCTAGCACCAAAGTGAAGAAGGGATTTGCAGTGTCATCAAATACAAGCAGAATATGACATTCTAACAGAATAAAAAATTCTAAGAAGAATTTGACAAACTTCCACTGATCTTGTAATTCTAGAGAATGGTAGGTGAGCCCAGAGCTCAAAAGCACAAGTATCTAAATGAATAGGCAATGATTAAAGACACATTAGAATTGGATCAGGAAAACCAGTAGCTAAAATTTATTAACATCATAATTCCCATTCTTCACTGAAGATATGTGATCACATAAAATTTCAGCAAGTTTTCTAGGACACCAAACTGCCTCTATTAAAGCAACCATCAAGTTTGTGTTTGGCCAAAGAAAGAACTGCTAATTTTCTGTAAACTTAAGATTATCTTTAAATTTTCGTACTAAATACTCCTCAGATGAGCACTTGCCTTTCTATTTTGGAAAACAAACAAACAAACAAAAAAACCTGTAACAAACTGACAAAAATCAGGTATTCTTGAGGAATACGGTAAGTTGTGACTATTATCAGTTTGGTAAGGATATCACTGATGATTTCTGTTTTTCTTTCTAGTCGATGCATATATGTCAAATTAGTTGTACAATGTCTTCAAGAATTACATGTTCTTTCTCTCTTCTTAGCATTACAGAATGATTTTTTCCTCTTCAATAGCATGCAAAGATCATTCCACAACACCAGTCCAGAAAAATCTGAAAAATAATTTCTGAATGAAACTATAAATAAAAATGATGCATTAAATCAACTCACTCTAAAGTCAGTAGTTTAGAAATAAAATATCTATATTTTTAGGTGGTATGCTAGTTAGTTTCACAAAAGAAAGAGTTGAACAAGATTTCTATTAATGTATTTTTTGTTACTTGATATAAATAGTAATGGCAAGGATATTTATGATAAGCAAAGGCTGAGGTTCAATAAATACTTCATATATCTATATTCAGTGAAAGCTCATTTTACTTCTACCTATCTTTATAAAGTAGAATATAAAAGTAGCTCTTTGTGAGATCTAATACCACTGTTATTATCACACTATTGTTAAGAGTGAAATTGAAATCTACCCCTGGACCCTTTGTTCTGTAGATTTAATTCTGTGGTCATTTTCTTAGTAGTTTTTCACTACAGTTGCCTACCTTTTTATCATGAGATAAAATCCGTGTCTCACAAGTTCACATTGTTAATAAATTGGAATTCCCAATACCTGGAATAAATTAAAGATCTGCTGCAACTGTCTGAAATATCAGGATCAAGCATTCAAAACAGGAAAGCTCAAAGATGATTTCTCCCTTGACAGATAAAAGCAGTTTCTGACTGTTTATAGAGCAGCTTATGTGCAATATTGAGTAGATATTCTTCTACATCTAACATTCATCAGGAGGGGTCCCAAGAGAAACACACACCTGACCATCCACTGTTCTCACCATTATCATCTCTTCCTAGATACCAATTCAAAAGAAATTAGGGGTGGAGGATATTTCATATTAAAGGCTGCCAATTAACTTTTATTTAAAAAATTAAATTTGTTGTATGTGAAAGATGGTTGATATAAAATTACTATGTTTGTCTTGTTTAAATGAAACTTCTACAGAAAAAAAAAAAAAACCCTCAGTAGAATATCTCACTGCCAGTTAATTAATTCACTTACTCACTCACTCACTCTTATGTAAATAATATTGATGTAGTGAGTGCTATTAATTGAGAAGCACACAATTGACTCTCACGTTGCTGGTATTATACTGACCACAAATTACAAAGTGATTGATTAAAATAACCACATTACTTGAAAAGCGGCTATTAGTAAAAGATAGTAAACCTGGTTACTATGTAGATTATTTCCTGAGAAGTAAAAATATAAATAGATTTTAAAAGCCAGTAAATTAGTATGTGATTCTACCAGAAACTTTGTATGGTTGTGTTTGGTGTCATATGTAGTAGAACAGAATATTAAATTAAGCTCAGTTTGCTCTCTTACACATTTCAGAGCACACTCTGTCATCAAGTATGTATATGATGAAGGAGGTGGAACGAACAAGCCTTTTTCCAGATGCTGCAAATTGCATTTAAGGTTATTAACTGCAATGTGGACTCGCAGGTGTACACCCAAGTACTGCTCAGCATGAGAATGCCACTTCTGAGGCAAACTATTCTACACTGTTGCTCTTCTGCCATTCTATAGCTGAAGAAATATGGTTTTGTTACAAGAGCATGTGGCACACATGTGTGCTCATGCATGCATTTGAGCATGTATATAGTTAAGTAAAAATATGATAGATATATGATATATAGATAAATAGAGCATAGATAGATGATAAACAGATAATTAGATGATAGATTAGGAGCACGCTCTTGTAATAACTACCTACTTCCAAACAATACAATTAATAGATTGATATGGACAATGTCACTACTGTTTAATAACCTCTTACTGTTCTCATTTTTATTAGTGTTATTAATATAATGACAATTAAACATCAGAAAATCTTAAGGGTACAATATAACTACAGTGTCTTATGTATATGCATAGAAACAGTCCATTTTTGATCATCATTGATCAAAAAGTTTGAGATTTGCTAGTTCTCATGTCATTATAAAGTGCTTTATCATGATCCCTAACTGTAAGCCCACTGTTCTTTTTCAATGATGCACTTGCACTATGAGAGTCCCATTTTTTTAAGTACAGGCTTAGTGTAATATCAGGACCATATCTGTAAAACTCTGCATCATCCTGTGACTATCTCCCCCACCCCACTTCTCAGTGTTCTGCTTGAGTCTACACAATGACAACAGTATAGGAACTACCATATATATATTTTTTTTTTAATCAGAATTTCTTGCTCAGAAACATAGATTCAGAAAAGGTGTCTCATTATCCATTTTACCAATTCCAGAAATCCCTACAAATAATAGAGTGTATGGGTCTAGGGAATTTGAATATTTTCAAGTTTTGGAATTAAATGTACTTTTGAGATACACATTGAACAAATTCAATTCTATATATTCACAAGTATTGTTATGTTTGAGGTTTGTCAGATATGTGAGAGAAGTTATCTGTAAGTAGAAATGATTTCTTTTAGCTCACTGTTTCTGAGGCTTCCCTCTATAGCTTAAAATATATCATTTGTTTCTCAAATTCCCATCTCATTTTTCTCTGAAATTCCCTCCCAAGAGCACCCAGAAGTGTGTTTTGCTAATCTCCCAGAAATTTTGAATTTAATCGAATGAAAATAAAAATTAATGAATAGAGTTTTCAAATATTTATAATGCTTAAAATGTATCTTTAATTAAAATTCTCTAAGTCTGTCAAGTAATTATACAATAAAATAAAAATTGAAAAGCAATGTCCAATATTTTCTATTTCTTATGTTTTAAATAAATGAACAGTTGTACATACATAGCTTTGGGTCCAAAAGAAGATTTGAGTAATAAAGTATATTTGTAACAAAGAAAGCAACAAATTTCCATGAAATTACTTTTATATAACAGTGACTAGGTATATGCATAAATATGTAATTATTATGCGCAATGGAAACTAGGCCTTGAAAGACAAGTGCTGTGCGTATTTTTTGATCAAATGTGGAACCTCGCCTGACTCTTTAGTTTTATGATTACTTAAGAGTTTATCTAGAAAACCCAAAAAACTAAAAAGAAAACAGTATGGGTAGGCTTTCCTTAAGTCATAAGAGACACCACAAAATATTGAATGATATGAGAAAAATACAATGTTAATTAGAATAGGAGGAGGGTAGGGATGGAGAAGAATAGAAGAAGAAAGGAAGGTCAAACAAAATCAAGGTGGTATGGAGAAGTCATTTAGAAATCTAATATTTGCTATCTTACTTAAACAAATGGAGAGGGGAGTTTTAGGAATGACAGCCTACAAGGTTAGAAAATTCTGTTCCAGAAAACAATCAGTCATTAAACAAAGAAAACTCAATACCAAGTATAGGACACTTTGATAAGTGTTATTGGTCAGGAAGAACCCTGGGGCTAATCAAAATATAAACTCTTGCCATCTCTCTTGCTTACTCACCAGAACTAGTTGACAAGACCCCATTTTCCAGACATCATCCAACATCCATATAGGATGTAGCAATGACAAACAGAAAATAGGCTGGGGGATTTATTTTTGTATGCTGGCCTTCATGGTGCCATGATATAATATGGTAATTGCTGTAGTTAAATACAATGATGATTTAGATCTTACTCAGTTGTGGTATCTTCCCAACAAACTACAAATCTGCTAGGAAAGATGTGCTTATCTATGCATAATTGTAATAGAGTAGCAACCCCTCTCTAATTTGATTTGGGGCTGTTCCCCAAATCCATGCCAAATACTATAAATCTGGCTCAAAACCTGTGACTGAAGAAGTCTTTGACTTAGGTATGACACAATACCTAATATAGCTACTTAACAGGTCTATATACCAACAAACTACATTCTGTATATCTATGTTTATACCAGAAGGCAAGCACAACTATCATTCTTCAACAGAGGAATATCTCCTAGCAATGAACAGAGATAAATGCAAAGAGCCTCTCTGTATATGATTCTGAGAATAAAGAACCAAAGAACCACTTCATACTAAGCAATAAAAAATTATATATATATATATATATATATATATATATATATATATATATATATATATATATTCTCAGACATATGAAATGTTTTGCTAAGGTCAGACACTTGATGTTTTTCTAGACAGTCTAGAAAAAGAATATGTGATGTTTTGCTAGAGAAGACAGTTTAAAAAATGTGATGTTTAGAAAGATATAAATATAGCCTAATGGACAGTGTACTAGACTAAATGGTATTGATATGCCTTGCCATTCTTTGTTTGTCATCATTTGCATGACTTCAGAGAGAGAAACATACCAAAAAACTTCTGGTAATGTTATGTTGGCTTTTTGTTGCTTCTGCAGATTATGGCCACTGGAGGCTTCTTGCCATTTCCACAGACTGGCAGCTTTGCAGAACCTTGCAGATTGACCTACCATTGCTGATTAGTGAGTGGTGTTTATGAGTGCTACCATAGCTGATTCGTAAATGGTGTTTACAAATTATTCGAGCTGCTGCTGCTGATTCCTGTAAACTGAACTACTGATATCCTAACAACACAGATTACACTTGCTCCAAAGACATCTTCTAAAAAAGTCCGCATCCTTCTTTGCTCTAGTAACTTTTACTTTCTACTACTTCTGGTGGGTAGTGGGCCAAAAGGGAGATTAAAACATGTAGAAATCCTTATTAAAGTGTGTTATATAAAAATCTAAAGTGAAAATGACCAAATAAGCTTTTATAAGAAGAAAATATTTAATCGGGGCTTTCTTACAATTTCAGAGGATTAGTCCAATATCATTATCTGACAAGACAACAGAGCAGTAGTTGAGAGCTACATTCTGATCCATAGGCAGAGGGGTAGAAGGCAGGGGGAGGGTATGGTATAGGATTTGGAACACTCAAAGCTGATCCTAGTGACACACTTTCTACAATAAGGGTACACCTCCTAATCTTTCTCAAATAGCCATTTCTTGGTGACTAAGTGTTCAAATGTGTGTACCTAGAAAGGGGCTTTCTTTTCAAACAACCACAAAACAACTATGGAGGAGAAGAGACTCACAATTTGCTAATCATTTATTCTAAAAATAAAAATCTAAGATTAATGCTAATTTTTATTAAAAATCTAATTTCTAAAAATCTAAGATTAATGCTAATCTTTATTAATCCAACAGATTGGAGAGGAAAAGGCAAAATATCCAATTGTATATCTACTAGTCACCCCAACTCCTGATATTGTCATGGCTCATTAGAAACCCAGGCCTTGGTTGGCATCTGGACACAGAAAACAAAATCAATCTAATTTATAAAAGAAAGAGATTTGTAGAAAGAAAGGGTTCTGGAAGGCATTGAAGAAAAAGAGAAGAAAGTAAGAACATAATAAATAGTGTACAATGTGTTTTGATACAAAATGGTAAAAAGATATTTACTGAGAAAATGAGTAAATACTAACAACAAGAAAAGATACTTGCAATGCTTAGAGTTTAAAGCACTTTTACATTCATTCTAAAAAAGCTCATCAAAACTTACATGCATTAAAACGTTAATGACTATAACATGTTTGTTTTAAACCACTTAAGGGAGAACTATTGTTAAATTATCTTATCAATATCAATTGTAAAGTATATCTCAGTTTTAAATAAATTATAAAATGACTAATGATGTACAGATTTGATTAAAACTTCAAGGTTAACTTTAGAGGTTAACAATCAGGAAAAATAATCAAACATTTTTTTTCATTGGGAATACAGCTACAGAAACAGTGAACCTAAGACAAAAATAACTGTGAGAAATTGATTTTATCTCCCAAGCTACACAGCTCTAAAGTAAATACTGATGGTAAGACAAAAATGAAGAAATTAATAGCACACTGGTCAAATAAAAGTCAGTCATGTGAATAATCTAAGTTTTATAATCTTTCTCTTTTTGACAGTCTAAAAATATAACAATCTCTTTTACAAATATAAGGGAATTATTTGAAATCTACATCATAACATGACATTGTATGGGACAATTTTCATAGTCAAGTGAATTATATATGTATTGAAATGATCAGTGTTCCCATTCTGAAATTCAAATGACATTGAAATTATCTATTCACATATTTAAAAAAGCATTATCATCCATTTTCTATGTTTAAAACAAATGAGTTTGTTCAGTAAAGAATACATGTGAACAAGAGAAAAGAATGGAAAAGGAAGAACCAGAGACAGTGATAGGGATGACTGGGTATGACGTGGCTGTTACACCATTGAACTCCCAGCATCTGAGATTACCTGAACATTAGTTCCTCAAAATTAGGCCTAGCAACACTGTCAAAAATGGAGACAATTTCATGGGGACTCAACTTTTTTCTACAGATAAATTTGATTGATGATGGTGAGATTTTTTATTTTTTTTATGGTAAGGTGTGGATGCTTCTAGGAACAATCTAATGAAACTCACTGGTCACGAAAATCAAACAAAAGGACATGAAGGCATAGCAGAACTAGTAGAGAAGAGGAGATGTTTCATAAGAATGGAAAGGAATAAGGGTAAATGTAATCAAACAACACATATATGTCAACATAACATCTAAATGTCATAATGATCCCAGTTATTTATAATATAGAATAATATGGAATAGAAAAAAGAGCATAGTATTATACATTGTGACAAAGGAGATTATATTAAAAATTTCAAAAATGTACTTCTACTCTTAGTTTGTAGCCAAAATCCATTATTTATCTAAATATAGTCTGAAAACCAAATGTTGGAGGAAAAGTTACAAAATTGTAGCAGTCTATGAGAATTTCACAAGCAGGAATGTATGCACTTATTCACAACACAGGAGCTACATACTAAGTGATAACTACCACAATCGAAAAAGTATTGAATTCTCTACTCTCCAATTTTCTTGATTCTATACCTCCAATAATTGAAAAAAATTAGAGATGTTTTTGTCTATTAGTATTCTCATATTACAGTCAGAATGTTAAATGAACTTGTTCACATATCTACAATTGTTGAAATGTCCTATTTATACTTATTTTGGCTCCATCTTGTCACTGCTCTGCCATTTGTGCAACTTAGCAAATCTATGTTTTAAAGTAATGTCTGAGTATTATAAACTGAACAAGACAAAAAAATGCCTAAAAAATTACTCCAAGTTTTAAAAGTATCTCTCCAAATTGTCCTTCTATTATTTCAGTGGGCCTAGAAGGTTCATATCTTATCCCATCAACAGGAAAATGGTTGAGGGAAAGAAGCATAGACCCCTCCACTAAGTGCATAGAACATTAACAAAAGGAAAAAAGTTTCAATTAATTTAACGTGAATTTTATGCAAAATTGAAAATCTATAAAAAGTGAAGACCCAAAATAAGAACTAAGCTGTGTGTTTATGTAGGTGTGTTGACTATTTGATTTTTATTGCTAGTTGAATAGGAATAGAATAATATAGACCCGTGCTACTAGATGAGAATATTTTTTAAGGGCAATAAATCCCTGTGTTGGGCATGATTGCCAAGGTCTGTTTTGTCAGACTCCCATTTTATGGTTAATCTTCAGGACTGCAAACATTTGCTTCATTCTGGTATTGGGAATGTGCCTTTTAGTATGAGTCTGAAAATCCTCATGGGAGAATTAAAGGGTTGGAAATGACCTTCCTATATCTGGGAAAAAGTTGAGGGAGTAGAAAGAGACTTGCGCTTTTATAGTCCAAAATTATAATAATCCATCTCTGGGCAAAGCAAGATGTGATCTCCTAGCAAGACTTCTTTTAAACTATTCATAGCCACATTTTGTCTGGGTATATTTGCACTTACCTGGGACAGCAGTGAGTCACAGAAATGACTGTACATTAGAACATGGTTGTGGCCCCTTAGAGAGGAAAATAAAAAATAGATAACTACTGTGTAAAGAACATTGTGCACTAAAATCTCAAGCGTATTGTCGTCAGGGACCTAAGGTTTGGAATAGATAAATATCGCCAAATTAACTTTCCATCAGAGGAAAAAAGATTGATAGTAGTCTACATAATTTTCTTGAGCATAATATCACAAAGGCAATATTTTGGAAATTATAAATAATTACAAAATAATCATAATAGCAGGCATTTCAACAGGAAAATTTGAATTTACAGCAAAGATGAGATCACATGATTCTTCCACAATTTATCTTCTTTAACACTTGGTAAAAGTGAACCTTTATTTAAATTGTGAACAGAAGACACAGGGATATTTGTCACATTTCATCAGACAGTGTTGAGAATTCCCTTTCAGAATTAAACTTTAAATTTTTTGAATAATATTAACTACAAATTTTAGTAATAAAATGAAAACAGTTCCTTTAAAAAATAGTAAATAAATTCTTAGAGAAATTCTTTTCTATAGTATGGTTATTTGGCTTTGGTCATTTTAACTATTTTCATGCAGCCTTGGCTATCTTGATTATAATGAAATGATATGTAGTATGCATATACATCAATATACATTAGAAATACTTATATGTGCTTTGAATAATTATTTATATACTTATATTTATATGTTTACATCTATTTGTTTGAATGTATATAGGGAAACTGAAGGAGAGAGGAATGAAAGAGAATGAGGGAGGAAGAAAGAGAGAGTACGTTTGGTGGTGTGAATAAAAATGGCTCCCATAGATTCATATATTTGAATGCTTAGTCATCAGACAGTGACACTACTTGAGAAGGACTAGAGGTATGGTCTTATTTGTGTAGATATGGCCTTATTGGAGGAATTATGACACTGGGGGTGGGCTTTGAGCTTTTAAAACCCCAAGCCAGACTCACTATCTATATTCCTTTGCCTGCAGATTCAGATGTAGAACTGTCAGCTACTTCTTCAATACCTTCCTGCATTCTATACATTCCCTACCATGATGACTCTAGACTAACTTTCTGAAATTCTAAGAAAGCCACATTAAATTCATTGTTTTATAAAGAGGTACCTTGATCATGGTGCATTTTCACTGTAACAGAACAGTGACTAAGGCAGAGATTCTAGAAAATTTTGAGAAAGAATGTAGGGCTGTACATAGTGTAGCACACTTTTAATCTCAGCAGTAGGAAGACAGAAGCAGGTGTATCTCTGTGATTTTAATACCATGCAGTGGTACAAACTGAGATTCTGTCTGCTAATGAAACTTTTTACTTATAATTTTCTCATTGAATTGTCACTTAATGAATGTTTATTTCTCATATATAAGTTTTGGTTCCTCATGTCTTACGTTTAACACTATTACATCTCCAATAAGAAAAATTTCAAGAGAAGGATGCATAGTAGAAGTTAGCTGTGGAAGTCAAAGGCTAAATTCTTCTTAAGATAATATTAGAGTATCTTCACACAGGAATAATCAACCCATTAAGATGAAGAGTAAGGTTAAAATCCCATTAGGGCAATTATTCAGTTAAGTGGTCTGCTGTGGGCAAGGATTTAGTTTGGGAAATATAGAACACCAGCCTATTTCTAAATGGAGGAAGGTCAAGGCATCTCCCCAGCAAACCAATTTAAAAGATTTAAATGGGCTGTTCCATAAGCCAGGAAAAAATCATTTTGAAAAATTATCACTTAAAAGAAGCATATGCTTAATTAGTCCTAGAAACAAACCCAGAACACAGACTTTCTCTCCCAGAAGAATATCTAGTGATTTATTGTACAGTCTGCTGGCCATTGGAACCACCCAGAATTTTTAGTGTGTTAAACACAAGCTTAGGCAAATATTTTATCTCTCAAATATATTAAACTATTTATTCATTTCTCATTTTAAAACACTTTAGCAAATATAGAATGTCAAAAATGTTCCTGCAACCACCAGTAAACACTTGATATTGCCAGCCATTGCGGACGAAAATAAATGGAAGACAGAGAAGGCTCCAACTGTCTTTGGAACTCTGCACACCACCTGTCTTGAGTAGTTACCCACTATGACTTTCTTCATCACAAGAACTTTCAAACACCTGTTTCTATCTTCTCTATTATTATACATCAGCTTAATGATACCAACTTGTATGCCTTCGTATTAAACACAAATCAGTACTAAGTCATGAAACATACAAAGCAGGAATGCACATGTAAACATGAGGAACACACACTTTACTGCTTTAATGACATTCAATTTAAGAAACAAAAGACCATAGTACTTCATGCTTATACCTTTCATTCTTCCATCTTTGCTAGTTGGTCAGTATCTTTGTAAGAATAAGCATATATGGTCTTCTTATTTACATTGTACTTTCTACATCACAGACATATGCTATGAGTGAAATAGATGTATTTCACAAGTGTATTGTGCCAAGTAGATTTTCTTTTTCACATACATACTTGTCATATATTACTGCATGTAATGTAAGTATTGTATAGTCTTCCCCAAGTATCACAGAAATAGATAAATATACAGGCTCAATATATCAGAACAAGAACTTTGTCATGTATATTATCTAATCCTGTCAGGTATGGTAGTGCATACCTCTAATTCCATCACTTGGAATGGTAGAATAAGAGTTAAAAGTCATTCTCAGTAACATTGCAAATTGGAGGCAGTCTAGACTACATGATACCATTTCTTAACAACCCTCACTGGGAAAAAGAGAAACTATCAAAATCAATGTTAGGTAACAGAGTTTTCCTTTCAGGTCATATTTAGAAGTTTATTTCAGAATTCATTTTTTTCTTCTGATACACTTTTAGATTAAAATAATGCAAATTTATCATGTGACATTTACTTTCATAAGAACTGTGACATGAATCTCATATTTAAATTACTGAAAATATTTCCCCATAGGTTTTATATAAAATTTGTTTGCTTGCTTTTTCCAGCTCTTACATGTTTCCTGAGTGCCTTGGCTCACAGCAGCCATATGTCTTCGAGGTTAGTTATGATGCTCGAGTCTTTCTCATATTATGTCCTCTAACATTCTTATCTGGTCAGCTTATTATTTGCAGGAGTCATTGTAATTATGCAGAACTTCTTTAGATAGTGAAAACTTACCTTCCCATCTGTGGTGTTAAATCCTACCAATAGAAGTCTCATAGCTATGTCTCTTAATTTTATGGATTAATTTCCTTTGCCAACAATCTGAACCCCTTCTCAGGAGCTTATGTTTAGACATCTTCAGGTATTGTGTGCTTTTCCAGAAGGGAAATAAACATAGACATACTGAGTGTGCTCATCAACTACTCTGCCCCAACTCTTGCCCTAAGCATTTTAATGAGCATTTCATCCCACATATATTTTTCATACTCCATAGTACCTATGACGAACTTTGTCCACCAAGTTCAAGTTTCTTTTTTTTTCAGCATATACATTCTAAATTTTATTCTTTTTTTATTAGATATTTTATTTATACTTCAGATGCCATCCCCTTTCCCCATTTCCCCCCCCCTTAGAAAACCCCTATCCCATGCCCCCTTTTTCTTTTTGCATATATATACATTTTTTAAAAAAATGTTAATCATAGGCTTTATAAGTTTAGTATTGCTCAATCAGAGGTGTAGCCCACTACCCAACCTAGATATATCAACTACCTTTGACTTGTGGAGATACATGAACATCTGCTTCCCTGACTCCCCCCTCTTTCTCTCTTTCATCACCTACCTTCTCCTCTCCTTCTTCTCCTCCTCTTCTTACTCCTTCTCTTCCTCTCAGTACTCCTCCCACCTTAGCTCCTCCTACATATCACCCTTCCTGTTAAAATGAAACTTTTCTCTCAAAATACAATTAGAACATAATTATGCCAATTTGTAACCGTGAGGTACAAGATAGTCCTCATACCCAGTCCAACATTTTGTTGACTAACCAGAACCTCTGTTGTCTCTCCTAACTAAAACACTTAGTTCTGAACCTGGCTTTTTCCTTGGCTTTAGGATGAATGTCAGCTGACGACCATCCACTCAAATCTTTTCTCTCAAGGTAAATAGCCAGAATTGGCTATGAGGCTATAAGTTTTCAACCCCGTCAGAAATCCAGAATGACTGAGTTAACTATAATTGTGGGAAGCACAAAGCATAGCTTCTAAAACTTAGCCAATTTATAGAGACCTCTGAACACCTGGACACTCCCTCTACTACATAACGTTGGAGCATCTGTTCTTCCGCCTTCTGGCCCAGGATCATCTGACAGACCTTAGTGCTACAGAATTATTAAGGGCTGATTACTCTGTCTAGGCAGATATAATCAGTCGACTATTCTGTGAGTGTGTCCTTTTCTGGACAGTAATTTGTCTGCAGATGGAAAGAGGCAATTCTTGTCTAGTGCTGTCTCACCACAACTGGAGTAACTCCAAAGATGCTCAATTTCTTCTTAGAATTCAATATATGAAGCTGTCAGGAGCAGACAGGTCTCTAATCAAAATGAACATTAATACAGAAATGTTTGTCATGTCAATTCTGTGGATTTCTGATGTTTTGAAAACCAACTATCCATCTAAGGTAATCTGGACTGTTGCCTGTTAACTCCACTCAGCTATTTCTAAATAAAACATAGAAAACACCCTAACAATAAACTCCAACCCATGAATTTGCTGTAGTCCCTTAACTCACAGGGTGACCATCTCAAATCAGTTAAAAAAAGTTAAAGGACTGGGTCTAAGCCTTGTATTCCTAAGTATGTTATACTGGTACAATGCCTATGAGGGTAACAATATTCATCTCACTCTTATATCAATAAGAAGCTCATACCAATGAAAACCTTATAATTTGTAATCAAAGTAAATTGGTGCCATTTAAGAATTTATATCTTCATCTTGATACTAATTATACAGATTTCTTCTAATAGGTTATAGCTGTGCAATAAATCCTAGCTAATCCTCTCTATTCCCACAAAACCACTACTTTTCCCTAGAAAGACAGCCCAACATTTACCACTTTAGTCCCCAAGCCCAGGGAATAGGGGCGCTGACACTTCATTAGCTTCTTCAAGCTGATTATGGGTGTTGAGATATTAGAAGAGGAGTGGGGGGGGGGGGGAAGAGCAAATTGATAAGCCTCTGATGCTGTGTCTTCACTGCCTCCAGATGGAATTCCCGGACCTCAGAGGTTTGAGCAGGTCTGACCAGGTTGCTTGTTGAGTAGATACACCAAGGCTGATCATTCTGCAATATACAATTCTCTAAACAAATTTTAGTATCCACACAACAGCAGACCCGGCAGAGCCAAGTTCAAGTTTCTATATGCAACATCTCACTCAAGATCATCTTGGTAAAGTTTCACTCTGTCTCAACTGACAATCTTGATGTTCAACTGATCAAAGGATGGTGAAATCAGAAGACAGTACTTCAATATCAGTCCCTGATTCAGGAATGGCTACTAGGAACTCTCATTGTTGGAAATTGTTCAGCCATGTGGTGTGAAACATGCCAATGACTAAGAGCTGAGTAATAAAGCCTTAAGCCTTAAGTACTTCAGCTTGTCTTAAAATGATACCCTAAGTATGTTCTATCCCTAGAATTTCTCCATGAACACTAAGGCCATAAATATGATTTCACCACCATGTTTTTCTCCTCTAGTCATTCCTGTTTCTAGAGCATGCCCAAATAAACATTTTAAGCTAGACTGTGCTCCTCATTCTGCTTTATAGCAAAATTAACCTGAACCTTCCTCAAGAATTGATTTGTCTTCCACAGTAACTAAAATATATTGGAACTTGTCTATATGAATATAAACACACATATTTATTTATCTTTCATAAGCTTCAAGGAAAACTAAGTGATTATTTCTATGTTCTCTTATTCATACAATCAGAGTACAAGACATTCTGGTGTCTCCTTATGAAATATGAAATTTTGTGGGCATTGTGTGCCAGAAAAATGAATTCTAGTATTCTTATTTACCTACCAGAACTTTTGTTCCCATTTGATCAGGCAAAGGGGATCTTTCTTTTTTTATTGGATATTTTCTTGTTAGACCTCTAATGTCTAAGTCAGAGATTGACAAAAAAAAAAAAAAAAAAGTGTTCAGTAACTTAGTAACTTAGTATAAAGAGTAGACAGTCTCTTTTTACCTACTTTTAAAAAATCCCAGTTTATTTAAATTTGATGATATTCATATGGAATTGAGACAATATATCTGTACTATTTATTTTCTTGTCCCTGTAAGAAAATATCTAATAGAAACTATTTAAGGTAAGAAGTCAGTTATTTG